>NC_058416.1:90442422-90456443 GCF_002201575.2 Neomonachus schauinslandi | reverse complement strand
GAAGCCCACGCCGAAGCCCACGCCGAAGCCCACGCCGAAGCCCACGCTGGAGCCCACGCCGGAGCCCACGGCGAAGCCCACGCCGGAGCCCACGCCGAAGCCCACGCCAAAGCCCACGCCGAAGCCCACGACGGAGCCCATGATGAACTGGACGAGACCCCGTGCCTGAGATGTCTTGACGGGCAAGTCTGCAGAGACAGGAAGCAGGCTGATGCATCTCAGCCTGGGGCAGATGGCAGGGCCAACGGCTGCCAACGGGCATGTGGATTCTTTCCACACTGATGAAAAGGTCCTAAAATTAACAGGGACGCTGCTCAACTATGTGCGTATTCGAAACCCCACTGAATCACGGACTCGTAAAGGGTCAATTTGATTGCACGTGCATGCTAGTTCAGTAACTTTAAAAAACTCCAGACCCTTAAAAAGATGTATTTTCTTGTGGTCTTGCCAAGATCTTTGTGAAGAATGTACATTTTAATAAAGCCATTTGGAAGTCTTGAAATTTCCCATGAGAATCAACCCATATCGCTGTCACTTTACCCTACAATTTATGTTCTTCTAAGTTGGGTCACTTGTGTTTGCTTTCTGGTGGGGTGTCCTCAGCAGGAGAGAAGGGGTCTCCTTTGTGGCCCTATGCTCAATTTTCTTCACGTTACATTTGTAGAAACATACCCAAGTCTTTCAAAGTGAAGGTTACTGTCACACTGGTGTTTTCCGTCCTCATTTAAATATGTTCTAGAGGGCGCCTGGGTGGCTCCATCGTTAAGCGTCTGCCTTCGGCTCAGGTCATGATCCCAGGGTCCTGGGATTGAGCCCCATATCAGGCTCCCTGCTCTGCGGGAAGCCTGCTTCTCCCTCTCCCACTCCCCCTGCTTGTGTTCCTGCTCTCGCTATCTCTCTCTCTGTCAAATAAATAAATAAAATCTTTAAAAAAATAAATATAAATAAATAAATAAATATGTTCTAGTATCTCAACTTTTAAAAAAAAAATAATTTCTCAGCAATGAAATAAAGTATTTTTTGTTTGTAAACATCAAAGGCTCTTTTTAAAACATTTTATGCTCCTCACATACTATAAATCTTTTTTAATACCTCTGGTTTAGAATTAATCAAGCAGTGTAATATGATCTATAACACCGTATCACATAATGAGGATTTGATCTCCGGGGCTCTGTAGAAAGGGATAGAATATTTGTCACCATAGATAGCTATTTATCAAAGGAATATAAATTAAAAATAAAAACTCTCCATGCTCCATAAATGCATGACTCATTTATGAGTGGAAAGAAATCTCTATGATAGGATTTTTTTTTTTCTTCAAGGCTAGAATATTTAAAGCTGCATTTCATAATGGAGTTTCGTTTACAAGGGTATTTAAATGTGAAAATATCTGTGGGTGGTTTTAGGCTAAAAAATGTCATATCTTTCCAAAGCCTTGACTTCGGATTTTATTCGGCACCCTGATGTACGTTTTCAAGTACATCTCAAATTCAATCATGCAGTAGTCACACAACTGTCCTTTTAGTGGTGGCAAAGTAAACAATTGTAATGACAGGGACAACCTTTGGGAAGTGCTCAGTGCCCCACGGATGGCGACACCCATTTCTCATCTCTGCGTTCAGCGTCCGCTTTGCCCTCGATGGCGTATAGACTCGCGGGGCCTGGGCAGCAGGTGCGACAAAGCTGTCATGGCCGCCTGCCCGGGCTCAAGCTCCGTCCCAGCTGCTCATCCTTCGCTACGTCACTGACATCTGTACATTGTCAGCACCGCATGTGTGGGGTTTGGCGGTGGTAGACATGTTATCCAAAAACCACACTGCAATTTGGTTCTGGGAAGTGGGCCGACACAAAGGCAAATATTTGTCTTAAGAGAAATGACTCCAATTCCACATTTTTCTTCCAAGGTGACATCCAAGTGCTTCAGGGGATCCAGGAAAAGAAGACACCCACGAACAGATGAAGCTAAGATACAAGCAGGATTAGCCACCACAGGCCAAGCAGGACAGCTAACGGCAGGGGGGACGGCCAAGTCTCTCTGAAGAGATGAAAGACATTTCACAGCCAAGAGGCATGACACAACCATTTCATGTGTCCCATGAGATTATCATTAAGATATTCTGTCATACTTTATCTGGCAGGGACTTCCCTTTCTTAGTTGCTACCTAACAAACCAGCTTCAAGTGTCACTGGGTGAAAATATCAACCATTTACTTTGCGTTACAACAAGAAGTCAAGAGAGAGGGTAGCCAGACAGATGCAGCAACTTCATGAATTTACCGGTACCTGACCTTTCTTCCATCTTCCTGCTCCACCATCCGTAGGGAGTGACTTTGATCTCCACAGCCACCTCATGGTTGTAAGACAGCTGCCGCTGCCCCAGACTTGCATCTGTCCAAGGCAGGAAGAAGAAAGACGATCCCAGACAGGAGCTAGAGTTAAAACTGAGCATTCAGGGCAGTATCAGTCTCTATGATCTTCTGAAAAACATTTTTTTAAGGGGTGCTTAGCATCTTTAGGAGGGGCATAACAAGTAGATGACTAGTAGGTGCTTAATGCCAGGTTGCAAGGAACTGTTTAGATCATCAGGCAACGGTAGGGCTCTGTTTAGTCAGGGAACGGAGAAGGAAGTCTGGCTGTTTGTACTGGTAGCGGGCAAACACGAGCCATCACAAACAGAAATAGCCTCTGGCTTTCTGCAGCGGCCGCGGTCCTGGACGGCACGAGCAGACTCCCCTCTCGGGTCCCCGCGCTGCCTGAAGTCCTCTGCCCCCAGACGTCAGCACTGCGGCTCATTCTCTCACTTCCTGCAGATCTCTGCTTGGGCCTGTTATTGGGCCATCCCTGCTCAGCCGCAAACCCGCCCTTCCACGCTCTGCCTCAATGCCGGGCCCGGACTCTGCCACGGGACTGTCCTCGGCCGGCTGCTTCAGACAGCGGAGGGGAGGGGTGAGTGCAGGAGAGGCTGCGGGGAGAAAGAAGAGGTTGCTCCTCCCTGCTCGCTGGCTGTCCCTGCCGGAATCCCCCGGGGCGACTCCTCACCCCAGCTGCAGTGGGTGCTTCCAGCCGCCGACATCCTCAGCGCCCCAGAAGCAGTCCTGGTGGACCAGCAGCAGGTCCCCCCTGCGAGCGCCTGAGGTGCCTGCACCAATGGACTGGCACCGTTCTCCTGAGATTCCGGTCCTGGCAACCCCGATGTGGTCCCCTGCTCCCCCCGGCCTCGGATGGCGGTGGCTTGTGCAATTACCATCGCTGGGGCATGCCCTGCTCCCTTCGGCTCTTGTCAGCCCTCCACCAGCCGTGTTACCCATTTCCCGGGTTGAACCCCACCCGTTGAAACGCCCGCTGTGGCCGCGACTGAGCTAGGCTGACAGCTGCCCAAGGGACACCTGCGCAGAGGGGCCTCCGCACCGGCCCCTTCGGAAGTAACACGGTCCAAGGCGCTCCCCGCTCAGCTGTACTTTCCACCACACTCCCCTCCCTCCCCTGTGCTTCTGGGCAAGCACCGGAGGGGGGGGCTCCTTTCATCCGTTGGCGGCTCCATCCCCAGCCCTTGGCACGTTGTGGGAGTCCATAAACGCACCCTGAATGAGGCCACCTGCTCAGGTGCCTGGGAGGGAACGGGGGTCTCCAACAGCCAGAGTGCTCTGCACACGCCCTGGACAAGAGCCCATCTGCACCCTGAGCTGACTCGCCCGCGGCCACCCACAGTGCCAACCAAGGCATGGAATCCCCTCGGTATCGTGCATGGCCCCATTGATGTGCTTCTTATTCATGATCGGAAAAAATAATGATAAATGTTCTCAGTCAGCTCGGCTGCCATAACAGAACACCATAAACTGGCGGCACAGACGACAGACCGCTACTTCTCACAGTTCTGGACGCGGGAAGGCCGAGACCGGGGTGCCTGCGTGGTTGGGTTCTGGGGAGAGCTCCCTTCCTGGCTGGCGATGTTTTCACATGGTGGAGAGAGAGAGTGAGAGAGCGCGAGGGAGCAGGAGCGGGAGCGGTCAGGCGAGTACTCTGCACTTTCTGGAGTGTCCCTTCTTCAAAGGGCACTAATCCCACCATGAGGACCCCATCCTCATGACCTCATCTAAATCTAATTACCTCCGAAAGTCCCCATCAATAAATATCATCATGTTGGGGGTTAGGGCTTCAACATATAAATGTGGGGAGGGGACATATATCAACCCATAGCAGATTCTCTCTCTCTCTTCCTCTCTTTAGTGATTCTGTTGAATGGTACATTCAATTTTCCTTCACATTTTTTTTCGTTAGTTGTTGGGTTGATTCTACTGGGTGCCTTAACCTCTTCCAGAAAGAATGCATCTCAGATCAAATGACATTTCCCTGCAGATTCAATTAGTTATGAAGCTACTGTGGAGTCTGACAGACGAGGCGATGCACCAGCTGTCCCCACCCACATTCCCGATCACCGTGCAGAGTAGATTTTGAAGTCCTTTAAAAGCTACATCACAAGGACATAAATTCTCTAGTTCCCATGTATCGCCTCTTTAGAAAACGGAATCCTTATTAATTGTTCTCTTCGCTTTTCTTGATGTAAAAGTATTTTTCTTTTTAACGCTATCGGCAGAGCGTCCAGATGCGTGTTGAGTACTGGCGTGCAGAACTCAGCATCTGCCTGAGCAGCCTCGCTGGGAATGATGAGCGTGTGGTCCCTTCGGCCGGCCGGCCACGGGCCAGGATCCCCGAGGTTCAGGGACATGGACACTGCCCTCTGGGCACTTACGTTCTGCGCTGGGAGCGGCAGAAAGACACTCTGGCTGACTGAAGCAGAAAAAGGATCTACTACTAGGACGCTGGCAAGCCCACAGCGACGGAAGTAGGACGGCGGCCGCCAGGGCTTGGAGGCGTGGAGCGTGGGGATCCTGCGTGACGCGCACAGGGTTCTGCGGGAGCTGGGTAGACAGCTGCACAGCAACGGGAATGCACTTAATGCCCCTGAGCGGTCAGGATGGTAGATTACATGCTATGTGTATTTTCCCACACTATTTAGAGAAGTATATGGGACAGGAAAGAGAATTTCTAGGACAGCCGGAGCATCGGGCTTGGAGGCACGTGTGCAGGAGGGTGAGGCAGGCTCCGCTGTGGGGCTGGTGCCCTCGCGAGGCTGCGACGCTGAGTCCCGTCCCCGCCTGTCCGGGTGGACTCCACCCATCCCCCTTCTCTGCAGCACGAGCGGCAGACTGCACACCTCCTGTGGATGCCTCTGGTTGTCAGACCCCGGGCCATCTGCCTGCAAGTAGCTTCAGCAGAGTCTGGGGACGCGCGTCTCCGCCCTCGTCAGCCTCTGTACCAGGAGGTGAGCAACGGGGCCCAGACTAGGGGGTTCCTCAGACTGCAGAAGAGGGGACGGCGGCGATCATCACGCTCCTCACCGATGTTTCCACCTGTCGGTCTGGGGGTGCAGGCTGCGCGCACCTGGACAGGCAAGCTCCCCGTCACTTCCCACCGTCCTGCTTTCAGGCAGGTGAAGACAGAATCCCGTGAAGCCGGGCACATCACTGTAGCCGGAGGAGTTTCCCTCTGCTTCTCCCCGCACTCAAACTCTCTGCCTCAAATAAATACTTAAATAAAATCTAATAAAATAAGGAGAGGCAGCACGGTGCAGGGGTCACGACCTTGAATCCTGGAACCAGGCCTGGGGTTCAAACCCTGCTCTGCCACGCATCAGCCACGTGACCCGGGGCAAATCACTTGCCTGGGTGATGCCTCGGTGTCCTCAACCAGAGAGTGGGAGTGAGAATAACCATCCCCGACCTCGTACGGTGGTTCTAGGAGTCAATGCAGTAACTTCAGTCCAAGATCCTCTCTCCGTGCAATCCGAATAGCTCAGGGACCCTGCATTTAACAAGAAGCAATGAGGTTATCTGTAATTTTATTGATATTACACAGGGCAAACACGCATCACTTCACTGTAGAAATATTATTGCTATCGTAGGTGCTACCCAGTTTCAAAACACATCTGAGGAGTTTGGGTAAGGTGTCGGGGAGCACTCCCCACCACGTACAGCACATGCTATGTAAGTGCTAACTACAGTCGGCGAGTATGTAAGAAGCATACAGAACTAGACAGATTTTTTTAAAAGATTTTATTTATTTATTTATTTATTTATTTATTTATTTATTTATTTATTTAGAGAGAACGAGCAGGAACAGAGGCAGAGGGAGAAACAGACTCCCTGCTGAACAGGGAGCCCGATGCGGGACTCGATCCCAGGACCCCGAGATCACGACCTGAGCCGAAATCGAGAGTGGGATGTTCAGCCAACTGAGCCACCCAGGCGCCCTGATTTTTCTTAAAGCACACAGATGTACGTCTGCGCTCTCTGGCTTGCCCTCCACAGCCTTCTGTTCTGTCTCATCCAGACATTCTTCAAGAACCAAAACTATTCTGTCTCCATTTCCCCTGGTCCACGGAAGAGACGACAGGTGAAAATGGCATTCTGTTCCACGTTATGTGGCCACCTGCGTTCTCCAACAGAAACGGTGTCTCAGCACAGACGACTGACCCACCCGGGAGGGTCCTCTGCTCCCGGTGGAAGTTTAAGGTCCCGGAACTCATAAGCCTCTACTCCGACTGTTCTAGGGAATCGGCCGCCATGTGGGCCGTGGCGCTTGAGAAACGCTCATCACCGAGTTACACGGGCCCTGTAGGTCGACGTCCCGTTTATGCAAAAAGCTTATCTCTGGAGGAATATTACTTTGTTTTTCTCAAAATAAATATTTTAGATCATCTTGCTGCAAAAAAGTTTGCCTTACATGGCAGCTATGCACACTGGTAATCAGAAATTCTAAGTCTGAATATTTTAGTTCGTTTTTCAGCTTGGTAATACAGGTAAAATAATAAATAACATCTTTAATTTTACTTTGGGATTCTTAAAGAATGTAGTCAAATTTTAGCCAGAGCATATTTCTTTCTTTTCCTTCCTTCTTTCTTTTCTTTCTTTCTTTCTTTCTTTCTTTCTTTCTCTTTCTTTCTTTCTTTCTGTATAGAATATAGGTTAATATAACCTATAATCTATATTTTGTAGGCTACATAAATTATACATATAATTTAAAAGTATGAGTTCAAAATTCAAAAGCAAATTTTAAGTACATTTAACTTTTATGAAAAAAAATGGACTGGTTAACAGAAGTATAAGCAAAGGAGGACCAAATAAAAACACTGACAATGCATCAGCATCTCTGCCTCTTGGTCAGACTTGAGACTCTGATGACTCGTCGTGGACAAGAGGTATTTTCATGCCAAAACCTAATTAAATGCTTTCCCTTACATGAACCCTGTGAACATTTCTTTTAAAATAGTCATGTTCACAGGGCACCTGGGTGGCTCAGTCAGTTAAGCATCTGCCTTCGGCTCAGGTCATGATCCCAGGATCCTGGGATCAAGCCCCACATCAGGCTCCCTGCTCAGCGGGAAGCCTGCTTCTCCCTCTCCCACTTCCCCTGCTTGTGTTCTTTCTCTCACTGTCTCTCTGTCAAATAAATAAATAAAATCTTTTAAAAAAATGAAATAGTCATATTCACATGTGCAAAATCCAATTTAACTACTGTCTCTCATTACCCGTCCTAAAGGGCTCACACCAAACTATTATCCGCAGGGAGAGGGACAGAAGCGAGAAAAGACTGGGGTGACATTTCACTTTCACCTTACACAATGCTTGATTTGATTTCTTTTAATAGTGATGTGTGCCCTGCTTTACGAATTTAGCACCCGCTCACCCACCCAAATAGCACAAACCGACCTGATAGAGCTTTCTGTTTACCTGCACCATTACCTCCCAGAAGTGAATGAATGTAGGCAGACATGATGCGGTTTGGTAAGGAAGGTGCTGCACGCCGATCCGAGGTAAGGCGTGTCACGCTTTATGAGAGAATGCGCGCTCGCTTGCAGGGCATTGGTCCAGATCTTTTGTAGGGAGCATTTCAGAGTTGAGGCCCAGTGGGTGGGGCAAGAGTGAGGCCCGCCCTCCACGGTGAACCCTGCTGGGGATTCAGGCCCCTCCAGTCCGACCCCATGCTTTACTCTGGACTGTCGGCTGCTTTAGGGGTTGACTGGGACGTGTCTCTGCGCTTACTTCTAAGAGTTTTTAGCTGGGAGGGTATTTGAAAGCACTTCAGAAGAGGGTGGAAAACCTGGTGTCTCCTTGGAAATGTTTTCCTTAGTGAGATCCGCCTCCAGGGGGACGGAGTCCCTAACACCACATTGTTCACTGTCGCCATGGCCTCGTGGGCCCCCAGCGGCTACAGCGCAGGGTCCCCATCCCAGCTCCTCACAGCAGAGCGGTGCCAGGAAGGAAGGTAGAGTTTCGTGTCATCCCCAGTTGGGCGCTCTCTAGAAACGGGATGGTGGGCGGTGTTTCCAGACAGCCAAGTTTAAAAGACTTCTATACATTGCCCCAAAGTAGATAGAAAGAGTCTTTTCTTGAGAAATCATCACAACATTAAAAAATAAATTTACTTTCAGATATGCATTTGGAGATTTTGTTGCAGATTACACCCCTAAATGATGACTTCGTTGCTTATGAGGCTATAATGGGGGACAATGGCTAAGAATAATACGGAGCTTTCACATGAAATTTGCTCCATTACATATAAGTTCTCACGGTGTCTTAGCTCGGCAGAAGCAGAAAGACAAGGGGCCCAACTTTCACCCTAAGATTTTGTTATGAAATGCTTCAAATGAATGGAAAAATAGGAAGAATTGTAGGGAGAACACCGAGCGCCCACCCCTCAACACTGCCCCTGATGCTCTGCTGGAAATGCTTTACCATCCGTCTCTCTGTCTGTCTGTCCATTCGCCCACCCATCAGCCCATCTTCAGATTTTGATGCCGGGAGCCTGATCTCAGGGAGGGGATTTGACGATACCTCTCCTTTGGGCCTATTTAGACAGCATGAAGGGGCCAGACACCCCGGCAGCTGGAAGAGCGTATCCGGGGCTGGCCGCCGTTCCCTGTCCTGACACTTGACTCTCCATCCCAAACCTCCTCCAACAAGCTCTGCACCCACCTAACAATAGTATGACAGAGATCTTATCATCCAGACAGAAAGAAGCCAGGCATTCCCTGGGTCAGGCTGGGAAGTAGCTCGTCTGCTATGCACGTGTAAAGTACATCAGATGCAGAAATCTCACTGTCACATCCCTGTGCATTCAGATAACCGCCACCCTGTTCCAGGGGGCAGACGCTTCAGCACCCAGAAGGTCCGTCCTAGTCAGCACATCCATCCCACACGGAGAGTCACAGATCTGTTCTCCGGAGGCCAGTGGGTGGCTCCCACCAGCCGGCTTCTGGTGGTGCCAAGACTCTCAGCACTGGGTGCACTTGGAACGGGCCCCAGCATCTATGGGTGGTGGTTCTAGCGAGGCCAGGTGGACAACCACGGCTCCGGTCCTTGCCAGCCTGAGTATGGCCGGAGGAGGAGCATCACATCCCCTCGTTAGAAATGCGAGTCTCACTTTCTGCCCAAGCGGGCTGCTGAACCAGGATCCACATTTTGTCAAGAACTTGGAGTGATTCCTGTGTACGTCAAAGCCCACGAAACTTCACCCTAGATGATGCAGCCCCTGTCTCTCTCCAGCCTCAACTCTCCACTCTTCTGCCCTCTCCATCCCAGCCTTGGCCTTCTTCACCTGGCCGGCCCCACCCCCTCACCTGGCTGGCCCCACCTCTTCACCTGGCCAGCCCCGCCTCCTCACCTGGGTGGCCCCACCTCCTCACCTGGATGGCCCCACCCCCTCACCTGGCAGGCCCCACCCCTTCACCTGGCTGGCCTCACCTCCTCACCTGGTCGGCCCCACCTCCTCACCTGGTCAGCCCCACCTCCTCACCTGGCTGCTCCCACCTCCTCACCCGCGTGGCCCTAGCTTCAATGTTACCAGCATCACCCACACCCCAGCTCATCACCCTGCTCTGTTTCCCTCCTCATTTGTATCCCTATCTGAAATTCAATTTTGTATTCGTTTGCATGTCTATTTTCTGTCCTCGCTCTCTTTGTAAGCTCATATGTAGCCCCCACAACAGCAGACTCTTTCTGTGTGTCCTTATGATTATGCTCCCAGAACCAAGAATAACGTTCATTAATTTCTGAATAAATGCTCCTGCAACTCTTTTGGACATTTATCAAATAATATCCTGAATTAGGTGTGCCCTTTCTCTTTTTATAGACCTCCTGTCTCCAACTAGAGCTGGGATCTTGAAAACCCACCCCTCTGTTGACCTGCATTTCTCCTGAATACCTAGTCTAGGGCTCCCTGTGCATAGCACGTCCACAGTAAGTACCTGTGGATGGTGAGCGAGGTTAGGATTCAGTTCATTTTTAAGTCATACGTAACTCCAACGTCCGATATCCCACAGAAAGGCAGAGAATGTGTTCTGACCGAACGGCTCAGGTTGCTGCCAGTCCTGCAGAAACACTGATGCTCAGAGCTGCTCACCCCAACGGGACTGGTGATTCCAGATTCTGCTTCTATTTCTGACCCTCCCCACCAAGACAGAGAGACCCTGCGTCGCACAGGGGGAGGGGAAGGCAAACACATAGAGTTTCTCTAAATTAAATGATCATCTCCTGCCTTACATGCTTTTTTATTCAGGAAATTTCCAGGTCACTATCGAAGACGTGAGTGTTGCAGTGGGTTGTTTTGGGGATGGAGGCATTTGGGCTTCCTCAGGGGTGGACAAGAAAGAGCGAGTTACCTTGTGCTCCCTCCGGTTTTACCTTTAACCTGTCGGCATAGCACGCAGTAAAACGTCTCGGCAGGTCAGGGATCCCTTCCTTCGGATGATGATGAAGAGGGTGGGAGATGTCATTAGCCTCACTGACAGGGAAGGAAAGCAAGAATTCAGCGGTGCCTCTTGCTGAATGTCGTCAACCCGCAGTCAAGCAGTGGGTCGGCCAGTCACAAGCCTCAGGACCCCCCACCTCTTCCTTCATCCCCGACAAACAGAGCTGTTCCCCACCTCACCCGCGAACCTGGCACTCAGCGCTTAGAGGAAGCACCGAAGGGATGGGTCCAAGTCCAGAGGGCACGTCTGGGCTGTTCTGACTCAGGTCAGCTCCATCCCCAATGGCATCTGGGAAGGGCCTGAGCCTCAGACAGCGGTTTAAAAGCGGTTTAAAAGCGGAAAGACATACGGCACATAAAACCTTGCCTATTAATGTGCTATTCAAAACAAAAAAGCTGGGGGTGGGAGATTTAGGGATTAAAAAGCCATCTAGTGTCCTGGACATTGGAAGCAACCCCTCCGCAGGGAGGATGAGGGGAGAAACTTTGTGAAAGGGCCTGAGGCGGCCTACAGAGGCTTAGAAAGGCAAGGGGAACGCTTGGGGCCAGGCCGGGGCCTCCATCGAAGTGAGAGGCGGCTCCCCCCTGCCGGGGACCTCAAGCTGGGCCGGCTCTCTGCGGTGGCCAGACCCAGCACTGGGATCAAGGCGGGGCTCAGCCGTTCCAAACGCAAATGAGGGGGCTCTTTCCACGGGGGGGGGGGGAGGGGCCCAAAGGAGGGGATTAGAGACCGAGTTCAAAGCTCTAAAATGGCTCATTCATGCTTTCTTTTCTCCTCCCCCCCCCTTTATTTTTTAAAGGGGCCAGAAATATGGTTGGTTATTATCTCAAGTTATTGCTACAAAGAATTTCGAAATTAAAAGATAAGCACACTGAGGAAACTCAGTAATTTTCATAAAAGAGGACTTAAAACAGATGTGCCCTCTTTAATCGAAGCATGCTTGAAAAAATAGAAATGCATTGTTAACATAGCAGGGGGACAATCCCATGTCTGTGCGTTTGTCTCCTGAGGGTCCCTGTGTGTGAACGGCGGCGGGACCGACAGATAGTACTAATGTGCTAACCCACCACCAATGGCTTGAAAAGCCTTTCATCTCCCCAGCCCTGCGGTAGATGACCTGCATCTGTGCACCAGACTTTTTGCTAACTAGATAATTTAATTTTTTTTGAAATTGTTAAATAATCTGCCGTTCAGAATGTGTTGATGTCATACAAACCACTGACCTTATCTGGAAGGAAAGCCAAGATTTTGTCAACAACTTCACCCCTCTTCCTCTGCCTATCGCAAGATGGACTTTTTCACATTCCTGTTTCAAAAGCGGACACGAAACATGTTCACTTTTAAAGGATGCTTGTTTTTACTTTCAGACCGTTGAAATGTGGATCGCTCGGCTTGAGCCTTCATTCACTCATTCGCCAGAGTGGTGGTTGGGTTTGTGTCAATTCTGACCAAGCCCCCCATTTATTTCATCTCGTTCCCTCCGTGGTGGCGCGTAAAAATATAAGAAGGAAGAAGAAGTGATTTCTCTGTGATTTTGTAAAAGGAGAAACCAAAGGCAACAAGACCAACAATAATGCTGTTAACTAGTAAGGGAGACAAACGTTTAAACGTATTTAGGAACTTAGAAACGACAAGTCCACTAGCAATGGTGATCTTCATGCTCTGTTATCATCCTATCCTCATGTTCTGCCCTGAAAAACTCCCCAGTGGTTTCTCCAGTTAGGGAGATCATTGTAGATTTTTTGGTGGTATTACTGTTATTTCAAGAGTTTTTATTTTCCACAAAAATAATGTAGTGTTGTATCTTGTCCTTAGCAAGCAAGCAAGCAAATACCTAGCTCCATGGCATGGTTCAACCAATATCTACTGCTTTTGGATAATTGGATGCTTTTAGAATTACTCTGTTTCCTCTTTTAATTTAGACACTGAACTACCCAGATCCATTCATCCCCTGCCTGATCTTGAGAAATTATAGAATCTCTTAGGGTCCTGGGAACTTTCTCCAAGGCACCTATCCTGTTCACCTTTCACCCAGACTTCACCTAGAACCAGTCTAAAGAAATGGTAGTAGCCCAAGGGACTTTAATGCTTGGGATGCTTCATTATTGTTTTATGTGTACTTTTTTTTAAAGATTTTATTTATTTATTCGATAGAGAGAGAGCACAAGTAGGCAGAGTGGCAGGCAGAGGGAGAGGGAGAA
This sequence comes from Neomonachus schauinslandi, assembly GCF_002201575.2. Lineage (NCBI taxonomy): Eukaryota > Metazoa > Chordata > Mammalia > Carnivora > Phocidae > Neomonachus > Neomonachus schauinslandi. The sequence continues at coordinate 90,443,432 of NC_058416.1, read as the reverse complement.
GTAGGTTCTCCGCTGAGCAGGGAGCCGGACGTGGGGCTCGATCCCAGGACCCCAGGATCATGACCTGAGCTGAAGACAGCCGCTTAACTGACTGAGCCACCCAGGCGCCCCTGTTTTATGTGTATTAATTTATTACTTGGGCATCTACATTTTTTCTTTCTATCCTTTAACACTTAAGTAACTAATTTAAGTAGGTAATACGTGTACAAGATAGCAAATTCTAAAGGTACCAAGTGGAAAGGAAGTTGTAATCCTCCTACCCTGGCCAGTTACTACCTGTGTCCTCTGCCCACAGCCTTCTATTCTTATCAATTTTTTATGCGTCCTTCCAGAGATGTCTTTGTCCGTGTAAGAAGATCTAGCTCTCTGTCTCCATATGTATTCTTTTAAATATTACTCCAATAGCACCACACTATAAAGCATATCTTCATCCCAATATTTCCCTGTATTTTGGGTATATTGTTATACCCTGAAATTTTAATTTTTGGAACTTTTTCAAAGACTTAAAAACATCAAATAGGTAGTAGAGGAGTTACTGCTCATAGTAAAAGATGGGAACCAAATACAAGGTGTAAAGCCTAGAAGTCCATCCTCATCTCCTGCTTCTCCCACCCATGGCCCATGTTTTCTCCCCAGTGATGACGCTGTCAATGCTCTGTAATCTGTCTCTATGCCTTTTTCTATCAATTTACCTAGATAAGGGTATACACATCCATATAGAGATAATGTCTGCCACTTTTGTTTCTTCATCCGTCCTAAGGATCTTCCCTTGGGGGCATGGGTAGATCTAGGTCCATCCTGCAATCATACTCAATGTCTCTCCTGCACAACCCACATCCAATCATCAGAAAATTCTCCCAGCATCATGGTGATGATGGTGTTGATGGTGACAATGACAATGATGGTGATGATGATGTTGATGATGGTGGTGATGGTGATGATGGTGGTGATGGTGGTGGTGATGGTGGTGATGATGGTGGTGATGATGGTGATGGTGGTGATGGTGGTGA
>NC_058416.1:90441341-90441618 GCF_002201575.2 Neomonachus schauinslandi | reverse complement strand
TGGTGATGATGGTGATGGTGGTGGTGATGGTGGTGATGGTGGTGGTGGTGATGGTGATGATGGTGGTGATGATGGTGATGATGGTGGTGATGATGATGATGATGGTGGTGATGGCGGTGATGGTGGTGGTGATGATGGTGATGGTGATGATGGTGATAATGGTGGTGATGATGGTGATGATGGTAATGATGGTGATGATGATGGTGATGGTGATGATGGTGATGATGGTGGTGATGATGGTGATGGTGATGATGATGGTGATGGTGATGATGGTGAT
>NC_058416.1:90430372-90441331 GCF_002201575.2 Neomonachus schauinslandi | reverse complement strand
GTGGTGATGATGGTGATGGTGATGATGATGGTGATGGTGATGATGGTGATGGTGGTGGTGGCAGTGATGATCATCATGATGATGATGATGGTAACCACATAATAAAGTGGCTCCAAGCATTGAAAGAGTTTGCAAATATAAAAGCAGTTGGAACAATGCCTGACACCTAGTAAGCTCTAGAAAACATTATTTTATTACAGGTGGGTAATGAATGGCTTAGATCTTTGATGGCTAAATATCTTAATTCTGGAGGGCCATTACTTTCAGTGTCAATTTTCATTATGTAATATTTAAGGGCCAGGTACATAGTGGACTGAGCCATTATGCACAGTAGGCAGAAGATCCCTGATACTGTTAGGAACCACACAGAATTGCTTTAATTTCCTTTAAAATCAGAAGGAAAAAAAAGGATATAATCTGTAATCTGTATTACATTAGTCTTTACATCAATGCAATCATAAATATGAATGTTACTGTTTTCTTTTAATGGAAGAAAGGGCCCACAAAGGCAAAAGTGCCTAGCACACAGGATAGTAGTCATAATGTAGCTCTGTCCAAATATAGGGCATTGGGCCTGGGTAGTTCGTAAACCATATGTATTAGTCAGGATCTTCCAGAGAAATTAGGATATTTATTTATTTATATATGATAGGTTTATTTTAGGAATTGGCTCCTGTGGTTATGGAGGTTGAGAAATCCCATGATCTCCCATCTGAAGCTGGAGAACCAGGAAGGCTGGGAGTATAATTCAGTCTGACGCGAAGGCCCGGGAACCACAAAAGCCAATGGTGTGTCTTCCAGTCTGAGGCTGAAGGCCTTGAACCTGGGTTGGGGGACCAAAGGACACTGGTGTAGTCCTGGAGTTCAAAGACCCAAGAATTAGGAGCTCTGCTGTCTTAGGGCTGAAGATGGACATCCTGGCTCAGGAAGAGAGAGCAAAAGCCCCCCTTCTTGTTTTTCTTTTGTTCTATTCAGGCCCCCAAAGGGTTGGATGGTGTCCGCCCACATTGGTGAGGGCACTCTCTTACTCATCTACCCGTTGACTGCAAATCTCTCCTGGAACCACCCAATAGACACACCTAGCCATCTGGGCATCCCTTAGCCCAGTCAAAACTGACTCCTAATATTAGCCATCACACCATAGATGATAATTCAAAAGGTTTAAACACTTTTCTCTTGAATGTATAGTGCTAAGGACAAATTTGACTGTTGGAAGATCCCATTTAATCAACTTTGTATTACAAAAAGAAATCAAATAAATAAATGTTTTCCTGTTATCCTTACTGCCTTAGAGATTGTAGAAGGAATTTAAAAAGTAGTCAGGTATAGTCATTTTATTTTATTATATTATGTTAATCACCATACATTACATCATTAGTTTTTGATGTAGTGTTCCATGATTCATTGTTTGCATATAACACCCAGTGCTCCATTCAATACGTGCCCTCTTTAATACCCACCACCAGGCTAACCCATCCCCCCATGCCCCTCCCCTCTAGAACCCTGAGTTTGTTTCTCAGAGTCCATAGTCTCTTATGGTTCGTCTCCCCCTCCGATTTCCCCCCCTTCATTTTTCCCTTCCTACTTTTTTTTTTTAACATATACTGTATTTTTTCAGAGGTACAGGTCTGTGATTCATCAGTCTTACACAATTCACAGCACACACCATAGCACATACCCTCCCCAATGTCTATCACCCAGCCACCCCATCCCTCCCAGCCCCCACCACTCCAGCAACCCTCAGTTTATTTCCTGAGATTAAGAATTCCTCATATCAGTGAGATCATATAATACATGTCTTCTCTGGTTGACTTATTTCACTTAGCATAATAGCCTCTAGTTCCATCTACGTCATTGCAAATGGCAAGATTTCGTGGGGGTTTTTTTTGATGGCTGCATAATATTCCATTGTGTATATATACCACATCTTCTTTATCCATTCATCTGTCGATGGACATCTTGGCTCTTTCCACAGTTTGGCTATTGTGGACATTACTGCTATAAACATCAGGGTGTACATACCCCTTCGGATCCCTACATTTGTATCTTTGGGGTAAATACCCAGTAGTGCAATTGCTGGATTGTATGGTAGCTCTATTTTCAACTTTTTGAGGAACCTCCATACTGTTTTCCAGAGTGGCTACACCAGCTTGCATTCCCACCAATAGTGTAGGAGGGTTTCCCTTTCTCTGCATCCTAGCCAACATCTGTCATTTCCTGACTTGTTAATTTTAGCCATTCTGACTGGTGTGAGGTGGTATCTCATTGAGGTTTTAATTTGGATTTCCCTTATGCCGAGTGATGTTGAGCACTTTTTCATGCGTCTGTTGGCCATTTGGATGTCTTCTTTGGAAAAATGTCTGTTCATGTCTTCTGCCCATTTCTTGATTGGATTATTTGTTCTTTGGGTGTTGAGTTTGATAAATTCTTCATAGATTTCGGATACTAGCCCTTTATCTGATATGTCATTTGCAAATATCTTCTCCCATTCTGTCGGTTGTCTTTTGGTTTTGTTGACTGTTTCCTTTGCTCTGCAAAAGCTTTTTATCTTGATGAAGTCCCAGTAGTTCATTTTTGCCCTTGCTTCGCTTGCCTTTGGCGATGTTTCAAGGAAGAAGTTGCTGCGGCTGAGGTCGAAGAGGTTGCTGCCTGTGTTCTCCTCTAGGATTTTGATGGACTCCTGTCTCGCATTTAGGTCTTTCATCCATTTTGAGTCTATTTTTGTGTGTGGTGTAAGGAACCACACACAAAATACCATTTGTTGAAGAGACTGTCTTTTCCCCATTGGACATTCTTTCCTGCCTTGTCAAAGGTTAGTTGACCATAGAGTTGAGGGTCCATTTCTGGGCTCTCTATTCTATTCCATTGATCCATGTGTCTGTTTTTGTGCCAGTACCATACTGTCTTGATGACTACAGCTTTGTAATAGAGCTTGAAGTCCAGAATTGTGATGCCACCAGCTTTGCTTTTCTTTTTCAACATTCCTCTGGCTATTTGGGATCTTTTCTGGTTCCATATAAATTTTAGGATTATTTGTTCCATTTCTTTGAAAAAAGTGGATGGTATTTTGATAGAGATTGCATGAAATGTGTAGATTGCTCTAGGTAGCATTGACATCTTCACAATATTTGTTCTTCCAATCCATGAGCATGGAACGTTTTTCCATTTCCTTGTGTCTTCCTCAATTTCTTTCATGAGTATTTTATAGTTTTCTGAGTACAGATTCTTTGCCTCTTTGGTTAGATTTATTCCTAGGTATCTTATGGTTTTGGGTGCAATTGTAAATGGGATTGACTCCTTAATTTCTCTTTATTCTGTCTTGTTGTTGGTATATAGGAATGCCACTGATTTCTGTGCATTGATTTTATATCCTGCCACTTTACTGAATTCCTGTATGAGTTCTAGCAGTTTTGGGGTGGAGTCTTTGGGGTTTTCCACATAAAGTATCATATCATCTGCAAAGAGTGAGAGTTTGACTTCTTCTTTGCCGATTCAGATGCCTTTTATTTCTTTTTGTTGTCTGATTGCTGTGGCTAGGACTTCTAGTACAGCATCATTTCTTGATTAAAACTCTTCAGAGTGTAGGGATAGAGGGTACATACCTCATTATCATAAAAGCCATCTATGAAAAACCCACAGTGAATATCATTCTCAATAGGGAAAAACTGAGAACTTTCCCCCAAAGGTCAGGAACATGGTAGGGATGTCCACTATCACCACAGCTATTCAACATAGGTATAGTCATTTTTATATACTAAGAGGCTCATGGATACGTTCAATTTCATAACTCATATTTCATGAAGATCTATCCATTTTTAACATTTTTAACCTGATGGCATACTGGCTCAGAGACGGTTTCATGCATGAGTCTTTGGTCATAGCCTCATCCACCTGGATGCATGGAGGAGGTGACTTTGCATGCCAGGGCCAGTCAGCAACATTTATAAGGTTGGGGCTGGAGAGAGGGAACAACTCCAAGGACAAGATTCTCACCTGCACCTCAAACTCACCAAGTTCAGGAACATTGCCCCCAATCCACTCCTGTCTGAACCACTCCTGTGTGGATCAAATGCAGAAAGGGTGGAAGGCACCCATGGTGGGTGTCTCAGCACTAAGTGTGTAGGAGGAGAGCCTCTACCCAAATCCATGTATGTGAGGCGGACATTGACTTCTCGACTTTTTTTTTTTTTTTAAGATTTTATTTATTTGACAGAGAGAGACACAGCGAGAGAGGGAACACAAGCAGGGGGAGTGGGAGAGGGAGAAGCAGGCTTCCCGCGGAGCAGGGAGCCCGATGCGGGGCTCAATCCCAGGACCCTTGGATCATGACCTGATCCGAAGGCAGACGCTTAACGACTGAGCCACCCAGGCCCCCCAATGACTTCTGTTTTAGTCTCACTGAAAAAGCGAGCTTGTTTATGACTCCTTCCCTCAGCTCTCCCGGGTGTAGGTCAGGAAATGTGGCATCTCCCTGACCTCTGGTCCCAGGTCTGGTGCACAGTTCTCTGGAGGACTTGGTCAGTTAAGTGAACATTAACTTCCTCCAGAGGAAGAGTTTGTCTCTTGTTTTCTTTCTGAAGTCATGGGTTGACTCGGGTAATCACTGACTCTCTAAAGGAATGGAGTGCTTATTAAGTGCTGGCGTCGGTTTTTATTTAGAGGGAGGCTGAGAACGCTCCCTTCTGCTGAGATGAGGGTCAGTAGGTGACATCAATGATGCACACGTCCTCAGATTTCTGATGACCAGTGTGGTAGTTGGCATTGGTGCTTTGACTCTTGATCGACCAATGAACTTGGGGAGCTGAAAGGGATAATAGTAACACCTAGCACATCAGTGTGTGGCGGGTATGCGCATGTGCCCCACATAATCCACACAGCAAGCTAGGAGCCATCATCAAGCCCACTTTACAAACAGGCAAATAGACACACTGGGTGAGTGGTAGGAGAACCCAGAGGCTCAGCAGCACTGTCCACACTGGCTGGGTCACATGGCCACTCTGTAGCAGAGACCTGGCAGCTTGTCTCTCCTATTGAGAGCTGTGTTGTAAATTGCAATAATTCCAACACAGACTTTAGAATCAGCCGGATCTGACTGTAAATGAGACTCCACCTGCCACTTTTCCTCAAGGTGTCTTTGATTAACAGAAAAGGGAGGGGAATAATACTCTTACCTTACATTTTTGTTGTATGGATTTAAGATAATGTACGTGGGATTCTGAGCACAGTGGCTGGCATTCTGCAGGAATCTGTCCATCTCCACGATTACTGGGGCCACTGGGGAGAAACCCTTACGCTCTGGTCCATTCATGGCTGCAATCCTTCAACCAATCAGCTAACCCTGATGATCTGCTCTTACCTACTTACCTGTCCCAAATCTAACCTGCTTGATCATAGTTTTGCTAAAAAATTTCTCATAGTTGAGCAGTTTTACCCATTACAGGGCTCAGATCTATATGCTTCTGAAGGAAACATTTTTTTAAAAGTCTTTCACTCATATTTTTACCATTTTCCCCATCCATATGAATATATTCCAATAATTATGTTGAACCATTAGTTTACTTTAAATATCTATCCCTTGTTCTCTGGTTTGCCATGAGAAGAATATAGGGTTTAACTCCACCACCATCACTAGAATCATGAAAATGTTATCCACACTATAATTAAAATTATTGCTGCCCTCCATAGGATGAGATCTGCAAACAAACTTCAAGGTATATCACTTTGATAGTTGGGCTACTTATTCTGTCTGTGTATGCATTTTACTGAAGTTTGTAGACGTGAAATTATGTAAGTGAGTAGATCATTAAAAATGAGAAGATTTCTGTTGCTTGGATTAGTAGTATTTTATGGTCAATTTCAAGTTATGGCATGTAGAAGATTACATGTCTTATGCTACTGTTTATCTGCAGCTTAGATGCCTTATAATAACTACTTCTGAAGGACAATGGACTTCATAAATCAAGGCAAGCATGGTGCCTAGCAGACATCAAAGGAGAGGACAGGTAAGAAAACCACCATTTGGCTCTAGCTCTCAGTAGCTGTGTGACCTCTCATAAGGCAATGAATATTTTTGAACCTTAGTTTTCTCATCTGTAAATAATAATAATGTCTGTCTAATTTCCAAGACTCTGAGGATGAAATGAATTGATATCAATGAAGCTCTCAACAACTATAAAGCATTATTTATAGTAGCTATAAAGAAAACTGGGGGGGGTGCTGCTGGATGCAAGGAGCTGGTGTTTCCTGCGGGCACTGTGCCCAACCAGGCCCGTCCAAGTGGACTTCCCTGAATGAGAACAAACATCAGCTGTGTTTAGTCACCGAGGTCCTGCACTGTTGTTTACAGCAATTGGTTTATTCTGACTAACACAATATGAATAAGCAATATGAATTCTGTGTTATATATAAATTCTGCAATTAAAACATTTTTAGGGGTGCCTGGGTGGCTTGGTTGGTTGAGCATCCAATTCTTGATTTCGGCTCAGGTCATGATCTCGGGGTCGTGAGATCGAGCCCCACACTGGGCTCTGTGCTGGGCGTGGAGCCTCCTTAAGATTCTCTCTTCCTCTCCCTCTGCCCCTCCCTGCGCTCTCTCTCTCTTAAAAAAGAACATTTTTAAGTTCCCTTTGTCAAGAAGAAAAGAAGTTGCAAGTATCTAGTCCTCAAGTTTCACAGATACGGTATTTTTTAAAGGCTCTAAAAGTTGTTCTGATAACCCTAGAAATTCCTAGTGGGTATTGCACATTTAGGTTCTGAGAGATGGGTGGACAAAAACAGGCCCATTTACCTTTATTATTTGTAAATCTCTTTTCGTTAGTGAGCTTTTCCCAATGTAGTAGGTGAGGATGCCTTTTTATGCTTATGATCCAAAATCTTAGAAATTTAAACTACTCTGTAGACTCAGTCAATGCTTGTGATTCTGACACTCATCACCACTTCGTAATTTGGAAATTACCTGAATGATCAAAGATTAGTTGTTTGATGAGTTGGGTAGGTGGTTGATAAGCTGGTTGGTTGGACTTATGTTGGGTTGGTGATTGTCCATATGTTGGATTAATTCTGTGCTCTGGTTTTTATGGCTAAAGACAGATTTTGGATCAAGCCATGTTTGTTGATACTCTGGCCATCCAGCGAGGGGCGTGTGTGTGTGTGTGTGTGTGTGGCTTGTGAAAACAAGAATTAATGGAACCCATTCCCCGCTTCCACTGCAATCAGGGCAAGGAGTGTGCAACCTTTACATTTCACACACTTGACCCAAAATGGCACCTTTAAAAAAATCCCAATTATCAACTGTCTGCGGTAACAAAAAGAATATTGTTAGAAGTGTTTAAATAGCGTGGCGTGCAAAGTATAATACGTGCCTACAAAAGTGTATAAAAATAAGGTTTTTGAAAAAATTTCAAGCCTGACTTTGAAAAGGAATGAAAAAGTCTATATTAGAAATCTCCCAATTCAATTAAGCATTTTATTATTAATGGAAAGCCCACGCTGGTAGAGGGAGAATGGGTGTCGTTTGAGTAGGAAAGTTCACAGACATTTCCAGTGTCCAATTTCCCTTTTGGGATAATGGCAGGCATTAAGAAACGGGATCCTTACTGAGCATAATGGTTAGAGAGGGAACCTGCACCAGGTTACACCAATAATTGCCAGCCCCCCAGGATCCCAGCTCAGAAATTTTTGTGTGTTCTCGGGAGAGAAAAATGAGTGATCATCAAAGACAGTGGAGCTCAGCAGGACTGTCATAAGCCTGAAGTTACAACTTAGACATGCAATGGAAAATATCATCCTTACCTCTCCAGTGCCTCGCCTGTAGTAATTAAAAACTTGATCCCTGCTGTTTTATCATCTCATTAGCAATGGGGGCACAAGACTTTTATCCTTGTTTGTCAGGAATCAAACATACCAGAGGAACTCTGATTATAAATTGATGAAAGTAAAGTCAAACTTTTAAATAAGAGAAGTGACTGTTCACAATGTTTTTTTAAAGCTGATTAAAGGGATCCACTTTTCCTATAAAAATAATATCTCGGTCCAGCCTCAGATGGTAGAGGTCATCGCTAGGATTGCTATATGCACTGTGTTTTGTAAAGGGGGTTTGCTTTGTGAGCGGTTCTGATGTCAAATAAATATCAATCCTGAAAACTTCCTGAAAGCACAGATACAAAGAATGTCCTCTTTTTCATGCCTTTTGATGAACTTGAAACACCTTCTACCCCTCTCACTGATGTGGGTTCATCTTTTATGGAGAGTGGCTGGCCTCATCGTTGAAAAAACCAGGCAAGCTTTCTGTTTATTTTAATAACTTGTCTTTGTAAATGAGGACAGGTGAAGGACCTGGACCTCTTCTAGGCAGCTGACTTCTCCAATGCCCGTCTCCAGACTAGGAAATTTCCTTCTGACCACGGTGTTTTCTGTGGGTTGGAAGAATTCTAGTGCTGTGCCTTCTCTGGGGCTCTTGGGTCAAATGCTGATGTGTACTGCAGAACAGCGGGAAATTTCAGATTTGAAGAAGGACGAGCTTACAGTTACATCCCATTTCATTTTATTCACCTCAAACGTCTCCCATCCATCATTAATTCATCTATGCATTCAAAGCATACTTTCTGGGAGAGCCCTGCTCTCTGCCAGGGGCTGGGGATCCAAAACACAAACCCGAGATCCTGTTCTGTAGCACATCTATGACTTTCTCCTCTCTGTACTCTGAGGAAATCCTGGCTAAATTGAAGATCAGTAGTCAGAGTAGCTTACGAAGTCAAACGATGACAATAAAATCTAGATATTCTTCGCCTCTGTGATGTGGACATTCTGGGGGGTCCCTGGGATGTACCTTAGCAGCCAGCAGCAGCCCCCCTCCAGCTGTGATAACCAAAAATGTCCCCAGCCCCCACCTGCTGCCACCGGGAGGCAGACCCACCCCAGGGAAGAAGCACTGGAAAACAGTTAAGTCCGTGCCGCACACACAGTTGTGGACGCTTAGGCCACCCAGGAAAGGGACACACATTCTCATTTGGCACAAAGTGGACTCCTTTCCCAAGTGAGGCAGGAGCGAGGGAGAGAAGGTGACCTATTTTCGCGGCGTACCCTTTAACACCTTTTAAACGTGTGCCCTTGTGTGTAGTGGCTCTTCTAAACCATCAAACAAACCAACAGGTGAATGAATGATCCAAGCCAGGAGCTTCCACGGAGATAAATAAGTGGAGAGGTAAATTAATTAATAAACACGTACACTAATGGATACGTGAAAACATTATGTGGAGGCTCCTTACAAGTTCGACGTTTATCAACTGAATAATTGATTAATTCGCTCTGATGGCGTAAACACGGGACTAACCAGAACTGTTCTAGTAAAACCAGAAGACTGTGCTCATATAGAGTGACTAAGGCAGGTGTTTCTGGTTTTATTTTGTCAATATAAGCAATAGCAGGAGAGCATGTGTACTTTTTATCCCACTGGCAAATGAAGGGTCTTTTGGGCTTCAAAAGTCCTAAAGTCATCCCCACCCCCCACCCCCCATTTTACAGGGAAGAGAATTGGGAGCAGAGAGGTTTACTTGGAAGGAGCTGGGTTTGTCTTCCTTTTTTTTTTTTTAATAAGATTTATTTATTTGTTATTTTAGAGCGATTATGAATAGGGGGAGGGGCAGAGGCAGAGGGGAGAGAATCCCAAGCAGACACCCTGATGAGCATGGAGCCCGACACAGGGCTCGATCCCACGACCCTGAGATCAAGACCTGAGCTGAAACCAGGGGTTGGATGCTTCACTGACTGAGCCACCCGGGCGCCCGTCATCTTCCTTTCATAGGTATGAAATTCCTGGTGAGGCTGCCTTCGCCCACCGTCTAACACGAAGCCTCTTTGGGGCTGTAGCCCCCGGGGGTTGGGGTGGCAGGTCCTGGCTGCCCAGTCGGCTGCATTGCAGCATCTGGCGCTTCAGAGAGCTTCTCCTGAAGAGCTGCCTGTTGTACAAGACCATCCTGCAGTAAGGGACGTCTGGTTTGGGGTGAGCTGCAGTGTTACTATTAACAGACATAAAGTTCTATGACTTGTAACCTGGGACTCAGCCTGGCGTTGTAAGAATGGCCGTGACCCAGGAGCCGGGAAACTTGGCTCTGCCACCAGCATCCCCAGGGCCACGCTGGCTTGTCTCTTGAGCGAGGAGGTCGCGACAAGCAATTCCTGACGTGCCGTCCAATGCCCACGGCCCCACAGTTCTTAAGGATTTCAACAAGTGGGGTAAAAAGTCTTTTCCTCCTGAAGCTAATGGCAGAAAATAGCTTATTAAGTTGATAACATTATTGAAACCTCATTATTACCCTGAAAAGACTTTATTCTGCAGACTGTGCTCTAGAATATAGCCTGGCCCCTTGATGATTTACGGATATTTAGTGTTATATTGTCATGCAATTCCTGCATAACATGAAAGTTAGAAATAACAACTATTATGAGTAACAGAATCAGGATCAAAATATTTTGAGAGTCTAGAACACTTAGCAGAGATCATTATAATCACTTCTGTTGTAATGTGACATATGCGGGTCTAAAAATCACCCTGCTGTGAAAATCCCGAAATACAATTCACACCGCTTATTAGACAGAAGGGGTTGGGGCTTCACACTCGGAAACTTCATCAGTGATGCTTCAAAAATAAAAAAAGGTAGGGACCTAGTAAAAATGCCGGCACGGTTTTATACACATTAGGTGGTTAAGAAATAAATCAGTCCTGCAACGAATACGGCAGTTTCCCTGGAAAAAGTTCAAAGTTTTTTTGAGGCAATGCAATGGGAAGGATTGTAGCCGGTGGGTTACTGTGGAGTGGCGTGAAGTGTTAGTGAAGTCAGAAGCAGTGTGTCAGCAGGTGTATCTGGGGCGCCTCGCAAAGCCTCGGGAGCAGGTGTATCCGGGGCATCTCCCGTCAAGCGTTACTGAAGTCAGGAGGAAAGTGCATCAGCAGGTGTATCT
>NC_058416.1:90404855-90430362 GCF_002201575.2 Neomonachus schauinslandi | reverse complement strand
TCAAGCGTTACTGAAGTCAGGAGGAAAGTGCATCAGCAGGTGTATCTGGGGCGCCTCGCGAAACTTTGAGAGCTGGTTGGTGTTTGAGGTGACAGCATGCTGTGTGTCCTTTGCGCTGGGTTCACTGGGTGCCATATTCTGTATTCACTTAGCATTTCTCACAGATGAAATCACCCCTGAGCAAATAGGAAAATTTTATATTATGTTCAAATCGTCCCCTGATACATCAATCACGTTGGGATAAATTTTTATCTTTGAAGCACGGATTACAGCGGAACTGTGCTGCATCCTGCACCTGGGATAGAAAATGTAATAAGGACAGGGATGACAGCAGATGTTCACCTTTGGTGCGCTCCCAGTTGTTTCTGGGTATTTCCCTTTCTGATCTTAGTGGCTGCTGAGAGGCGGTGTAGTTAATACCGCCTATTTTACAGATGATGAGACCGAGGCTCAGAGCGCACACTCACTATCCCACAGCTGGTAGGACAGAGCTGGGGTCTGACCTCAGGGGGTTTGCCCCAAATCTGCCACCCACTGTGGATAGAAGAAGCATGTGCGCAAGGTTCTGGGCTTCTTGGACTTGACGGCGCATCGGGCGAGCATCTGCACCACTGTGACTGTAAAGACAATAAAGCCAAGGCATCTCCAATGGCCTTCTCAGAGCTTCAACAGGAACAAAGCAAGAAGGGGTCAGCCCTGTCCATTCTGCTCGGGACACACTGTGCTGGGGTATTCGATCTTGTTCCAGGCACCATACTCTGACACAGGTTGAGGGGCTATAAATAAACCCACGTCCAACGGAAAGTAAGCAAGACAGGGAAGGAGTGCACAGCATGTCAGCTGAGAGGCTGTGGAGAAACTCGTGGTATCCAGGCGAGAAGTCGGTGTCAGCCTCTTTGCAAGAGTTCAAACGCTAGAATATGTCAAGACTTAGCTTTCCACTTTTAGTTTTGCTGCATGCATCCACGGAGTAAAACAGGACACGTGGGGTATGGTTAACATTTAGGGAGCTCAACCCTAGACCCGTTGTGTGTATTACCTGGACACCCCATGACACTGATAATCATCCCCACTCTACAGATGAAACTCAGCCAGCTTCCATCGAGGGGCTTGCCCAAGTCCCATGACTTGCTATTGACAGCGCGGGGATTTGAACCCATGGAGCCTGACTTCAGAATTTCCACTCTTCATTTCGAAGCAGCAGAAAGTGACAGGGAGACCAATTTGGAGTCCGTGTAATGGAGAACTTTCTGGAAGTCAGGAGTGCTCCGAGCCGGATCAGGCTACTTCTGGGGATTGTGAATACCCACACACTGGAGCTTTTCATGCAGAGATTGGGTGACCCCTTGAAGGGGAAGCATAAGGGATACACAAGAACAGATCCGAGAAGATCCGCTTTGAAGGTTTCTTACAAAACCTGTTTTCTATGGTTTGATGAAGGAGTGGGCAAAGCGTATTTCTAACAAAATGCTATTAAAACCCAGCAGTGGCCCCACTGCGCACAGGGACTGGGGTGAGCATATTAATGTCTTCACAGCCAGATATTCCTGGGTACCATTCTAGTAACCTGATCTGAACGAGCAAAGACGGGTTTCCAGGTGCGGGGCTGTGAGTCCAGCAAGGGGGGCTCAGCAGAGGGAATATACCCCTAAAATGCAGGGAGGAGTCCACGCAAGTGCGACATAGCTTTGTCCTGAGGAATCCTGCAGACCTAAGTTGAAAGAGCCCCCCTCCCCTCTTAAGACAAGAGGAAGCAAAGCTAGGGGACCTGCTCTTGTCCCCCTGTGTCCCCCCTCTCTCCCTCCTGCCGCTCCTGCTCGCACTCTGGCTCCCACCATGGCCACTCCTTCCCGGTTTCTCTGGCTGACTCATCTTCCTCATCATCATGGATCCCTCATGTTCCCCTTGTCTCATGTTCCACTCTGAGTCTTCCAGTGCTCTTCATCCTCTGCCAGCCTTCGAGAGATGGGGTGCTGGAGCGACCTCGTCTGTGCCCGCACCAGCAAAGGGAGCCACCTTGTCTCCTCCCGTGCTGTCAGACACGTTGGCCAAGGATGAACTCCCTGACTCCTCTCTGAGCTGCAGAGCCATGTGTCCAGTGGAGGATCTTCTCTCGGGCATCTCTTGGTCAACAAGACCAAGATGGAGCCCTGGCTGCCTTGACCCCTGTCTTGGTCTATCCAGAAACCTCTGAGTCCCCCTCCATTCTTCCCCTTGACCTCTCTCCCCACCTACATATCCAATGCTGTCTATTCTTTGACCCAGCTACCCCTCGTCAGGCCTACTTTCCCAACCTTCACGGCCATTGCTCTCCTTCGGGCTGCCCTCAGCTCTTTATTGTCTGCCCCCTTGCTATCCTTCTAACACCCCCTCTGGCTCCCATGCGCTCATGCTCTGCACTCCAGCCACACCGAACATCCCAGGCCCTGGAACTTGCTCTTCTCTCGTGCTTCAGCTGTGTCCTTCACCTAGAGCCAAAAAATATTCTACCTTTGGTTTGTGTAATTCAGGAGTCAGGTTAGATGTCAGTTCTGTGGTAAATCTTCCCAACATCCTAACCAAGGTGCCCTTTTATACACTACTGTGATACCCTATGCTTTCCCCAATAGAAAGAATTTAATGCAGGACCGTCATATGCCTCTTTGTTCATTTGTGTGTCCCATTTGATGACGTTCATGAGAATGGAGACAGTTTTATTGCTAGTGCATGCTAGATCGTCAATAAGCATTTGTTGAATGAATATGAAAACATGGAAGATACAGGCCCTGTTTGTACGACTGGTCAGCTGTGCTTTGGGCATCGATAGAGGTGAGGACCATAGAAGCCACACTCTTCAGAGCTCCAGCATAAAACTAGACATTTGTAAGGATAAATTTGCCATGTATCTAACAAACTTGGTCTTAGATTTGCAAAAATTGTCTTGGTTCATTACCTTTGCCTTTCAGATTTGTTTTTATGCAGCAGATGAGACTTTGTGTTGGTGTGTTCATTGCTAAACTGTTAAAAAGGAATTACATCCCAGAAAGTTTACTTCCTAAAATCATTCATCAGTTGAATTTATTCAAAACTTAACAAAGAGGGGGAAAAAAATGTATAATCGCCAAGGACTTACTCTTCACTTTTAGAGAAAACACTTACCTCATAGCTTTAAGTTTTGACCAAAAAAATATTTTGCAGACGTTAAAAATCATAAACCTGCACAACTCACGTGAGACAGGTAAACTATGTTGGTAATCTGGTCCACGAACAGTGAGTGTCCTTTTGAAAAAGGACAAAGCACGTTGCCCGTTCACCTGTGGGGAACGCTGGTTGGAGAAATTCTTCCGTGGCGGGGTAGCTTTCCAGGTGAGAGTGAAACAGAAAATTGAGATACGACTTCCATGTCACAGACAGCAGCTCTACTAAAGAGCTCCTTTGTGTGTGTGATAAAATAGAAGACATTTTAAGCACTTAGAGAGTCCCACATCTAAGATAGCGGCCCCGGTAAGACTAGATCTAACTTACCCTATTGTAATGGAGCAGAAACATGTGAGATGTGATTCCGTTTGAAATACTGGATCACTTTCCTTTGATTGTGTGGTTCTCAAGGCGCCCTCACCCTCCCGTGCACTTGAATGCAACACCGCTCCTCTATCCCCTTGCGTTTTGCAGCCAGGCAGGGCGAGAGCTCTTCTTCCCTGGAGTCGGCTCTCCAAGGAGACAGTTTCAAAGCACCGCTTCCTCCATAACAGGGATGATGATATTCCCGAATACAAGGACCAGACCGGGAAATACACATACACAGGATTTTCAATCACTTCTCTGACCTAAAAATTGGTGAAGACGACAGACATCTGAAGCTAGTAACATGAGCTCGGGGGTGATGGGGGAGATTCACAAATACAGAAATCCTCGGGATAAAGGCATATGTCTCCTTTGTTCCGTGCTCCAAAAGCTTTTCTCATGCAAAACCCGAGGACAGTCAACAAAATTAGGCCAAGGAAAGCTTGTGCTTAAACTCTTGTGCTGAGACTCTTAAAAGCCCATCTTCAGTTGGAAAAACTGGAAAAATTGGAGAAACAAATTGAAAAACTTCCATTTATCGTCTCTTCTTATCCTACGCTGACATAAAGACCAGAATCTCAATTGCCCCAAAACTGTGTGTGCTTGGTAAAACATCTCTCGGCACACTTTGGTGACAAGTTCCCGTTTTCCCGTTTGGTGACTCCCATTCTTTATCAACCACCATCACCAACAGTCTGCCAGTGTCCCCATCCCTAGCTCTGTATTCATGCAGTTAGGATACAGGTAAGAACAAGGGGCCACAGATAGACGGGCTCAAGCAAGGCGGGAGAATAAAGCTTATTTCTCCCTCCATGCAGTCCAGAGAGGTGGTCTGGGGGGGGGCGGGGGCTCTGTCATCCGGGACACATGCCTTCTCTCCCTGGGCCAGGCTGGCTTCACTAGATCCTCGTTTACCAGCTTTCTTGGGAAGGCAAAGACCTGGAAATTGCCCGCACCACTTCTGCTCACATTCAGTGACCTGCATTTAGCCTTTGGCCACACGGAGCTGCAGGGAGAGCTACACAGTGGTCTCCAGACATGTGGTCACGGGCTCCTTCATTCATTCATCAGATGTCTGAGCACCGGAACTCGGTGGGAACGCAACACACAGAGAGTGAGGGGGGACAGAGCAGGCAGAGGGAGATATCAGAGCCTCTGAGGGGCCCGTGCCTGGGGCTCGGGGAGCAGCCTGGCTGCAGAGGGGCGAGTGAGGGGCGCCAGGGCCAGAGATGACCATGGGAAGGTAATGGGAAGCCAGAGCATGGAGGGCTCAAAGGCCACCACAGACTCCAAATGCTTCCCTCTGATATTCATGGAAAGACTTTGGGGGGTTGAGCATAGCAGTGATTTGATTTGACTCAACTTTTAAAAGGATCATCTCGTTGCCAGGTTGAGCATTAGACAGAAGTCGCCAGGATGGATATAGAGAGCTCAGTTAGGGGCTATTGCAATAGTCTGGGTGAGAGGTGTGGTGTCCTGGACCAGGGCAGGAGCAGGGGAGCGTCAGATTCTGGGTGTTTTGAAGAGAGAGCTTATAGGATTTGCCGACCGTTTAGATGTAGGTTTTAGAGAAGGGATGGTCAAGAAGGACTCTAGGGGTTTTAGTCTGAGCAACGAACCAGAAGGATGGGACTGGCAGCAACCCAACTGGGAACATCGTGGGAGGAGGGAAGAAAATCCAAGGGTTTGGGTTTGGCATCTTCGATTTGAGATGTTTATCAGATATTCAAACAGTGGAGTTAAGGGGGCAGTTGAATATGCGAGTCTGGAGGTCAGGGGAGAGGTTCAGGTGGAGAAATGAGTTTGGACAAATTTGGGAGTGGTTAGCATGTTGGTGGTATTCTGAATCTCACAGGAGGGGTTGTGGGGGGGACCTGCCGTGTGCTAGACACCTGGCGCGTTCACACATCCCGACCCTCACTGCCAGGTGGGGCCATGTCTCGTTCAGACCTTCGAGTATTGGGCAGAAATGGTGCAGGTCACTCCTGGGACCACGCTGGCCTTTGAGGCCCACCACGTCACCTTTTCCTGTGCTGTTTTGAAAACCTACAGCTCGACGGGGACAAGACAGGGCAGAACCCCCAGAGATCCATGTTGGACTTGGAGCCTGAGCAAGAGAAACCTTGCTTTTCCAAGTCACTTGGTTTTGGAATCGTTGATTAGCTCACAGAACCTGGCCTGTGCTGACTGACATCCGGATGTGGACGTAGCTCCTGGGAGGGGCCTCGTTTGGTCCTCTGTGCAAGTAAGCTGCTATGAAAACTTATTTAAGCCTCTGTGCATGGTGTTCTTAAAAAAGAAGCCATAACATCACCTCCCTTTCTCTAAAGTAAATGTTTTTTTAGAAAAGTCAACGTTGCCTGCACGCAACAGACGCCTGATGCGTTTGTGATCTCGGCAGCTGACCCGCCAGCATTTACTGAATCCTGTCTCCGGGCCACTGGTTCTGTGGACTCTGTCTCCATGAGCCCTCACGCGCACCCTGGGAGGTAGTTAGCATCCCTTTTGCCAAGTGGAAAACAGACGCTCAGAGTTCATGAATGACCGCTCAGCATCACGGCCGAGCCAGGGATCAAGCCGGTTTAATCTGACCCCAAAATATCGATGGCTGGGGCGATGGTGCTCAGAAAAGCAGAAGTCAAGGATTGCAGAGACCGCTCACTTGATGTACCCCAGGGTGGTCCTGGGGAAGCTGGAACCGCAGGTCACTGATCTCCATGCCCGAAAGACCCACTCAAACCTACCTGTTATGGTGCCCACCAGCAAGGCCTGTATTACGTGGAAGGAATTGCGTCTGTAGTGTTTCTTGAAAGGCAACAACTTGTCCCCCATCCCCTGCCTTTGTTATGAAAACAAACAAAAAAGGGCATTGGAACAATCTTCCAATATGGCGGGAGCCCTCTGGTGGGCTTCCCATGGAGGCCTCCTCAAGCATGCCACCAGATTTTCCCAAACACCTCCCTTTCCTGTCCCTCTGCCCCAGGCCATTTGTACTTGCCAGGTGGGAGAGCTGCCAGCACACAGCTAGGGCCTAACCACAAAACCCTGCCACTCACCACCAGGCAGCTCTGTTTTCAGTGTAAACACCACCACCTTGACGGAAAATACAGCCTCCCAAGGAGCAAGGCCCCGTATCCCTCCCCTCGGCCCCCAAGCAGGTGAGAGATGCTTGGCTTCTTCCATCTGCCTGAAAAGTGGTGGGACGTTTTGCTCACCTTCTTGCAAACTGCCTCTTTATAAGGCCACCGGGAGCCCAGATGAGCAGTCCTGACCCCTTGGAGGCGGGAAGCAGAGAGTCGAGAAGAACAGAGACCCTATTGTCTATACCCTTTACGGCACAGTTGTGTGTGTGTGTATTTGTGTGCGAGTGCGTGCATGCTGGTGGCTCGAGTCTGTGACAGTCTGCGAACCGCATACGTGGGCAGAGCCCCACTCCGAAGGCCTCCCCCAGCACAAAGGCATCTTTTAGGCTGCGTGCCTCCTCCTGTCAACGAGCATCGACCCTTATGCTTTCTTTGTTGAGAAGGAAAAAAAGATCATACTTAAGCAAAAGTAAACCACAGCCTGATACTGTGCCAACAACATTAACCAACTTCTCCTCGGCGCCTTTGAAGTCAGCGGGGGGCAACATACTTGTGGCGCGAGTAAAGAATGATACTCTAAGTGATTCCTTTTCATCCCTTTAACTTAATGAAAGATTAATGGCCTTGTTATTTTTGTTTCTGCTCCTTTTTTCTCCCCTTTAATTCCAACCCCCACCCCAACCCGAAGTAGAAAATCCTGCCCTACAATGGTTTTCTGGATCATTGGGTTCCATGAATACGACGCCTCCGCCACCATCCGTGGGGTGGACCGCCGATGCCAAGTCAGAAGCATCCAGGTGTCCGCGGGTGAGGGGCGCCATGGCGGCCGCACAGAGACGCGGGTTTCGTTCACACCGGCCTCACCTCCTTGCAACTGGGCTGGAATACCTGGGCAATGAATTGGGTTTTTTCTTGCGTTTTCTGGCACCATCTTGGGGGGCCGGGCATAGGGCGATCGGGACGGGGTTGCATATCATGGGCCCGTGAATCACGCTGGTCTGGTCTGAGATGGAAAAACCTAAACACAAACTCGCCCCCTCCCAGCCTGTCAGCAGGACTGGTTTCCACCCCCAAGTACGTACGCAGACGACCACCCTTCAGGTCTGCTCCTGCCACACTCCAGCCAGCGTCTCTCGTCGGGGGGGGGGCCTCAGGATCCCCTGCTGCCTTTCCTGTCCTCCGGCCCTTCCTTTCTCTGCAGCCAGTGGGCTCTTTCTAAAATCAGGGTCATGCTGTCTTGCCTAAAACCTTCCTTAATTCTCTTAAAAGAAAAGGCAAACTCCCTCCCGGGGGGCGGGGGAGGCTGCAAAGCTCTGTCTGACCTGGCGGTGTCCTGGGTCGCGCTCCACCTGCCGCCTGTGCCTCCCCGGGGACCACGCTGTTGCTGCCTCACTGTCCCCCCACCCTCCCCGACCGGTCATTCAGGCCTCAAGGACACCTGCGTACACACACCTCGTAAGAAAGGCACCGCGTGTAAAGTACGTTTCCATGTCAGAGCCCCAGAAAGGGTGTCAGAAACGCTCTCAAGTCCTCCGTTGCCTAAATCAGGGAACGATGGATTTCCATGTGAATCCCCCAAGAAGAAACGCAGCATGTGGGCAAAAGTCCCAGGGTCACTCGGTTGGATGTAACCATACATTTAATTTATACCTGCCCAGTTTCTGCAAGTTTAGAGGTTGAGTACAAAATGAGCCCCAGGAGAACCCTCTAGAAATTACATTACTTGGAGGGGGTAGAACCTATTTACTCAGCGGCTCTGCACGTTCGGTAAAATATAGTTCTATCTCATTACTAAAGGCAGAAAGCCACCATATTCATGGACACTTTCTGTCTCGGGTAAATTTTGTGCAACCTATTACGGCTCAGCTCCGTGCACCCTTTAGGTGAGACCCACCCAGACCCGTCCAGGTGGGATGAGCTGCTGCTATTGCCCCCACACTCCCCACACCTGTCTCAAACATTTCATTTGGACCTTCTCTAGCTAGCTGTCCTCCCAGAATATTTCGAAACCTGTTCCTCCAGGGCTGAATCATCCCATGGTAAGAGTGTGCTAGATGCCTGTTTAACACAAGATGTGTGAACGGGAGAAAGAAAACCGGTCGCTCAGGTGAGACCACATGCAAAGGTAACTGAGTACCTTTCATTCCTCCATGGGTACAAACATCGCTCACATAATTACAATTTCACGCATATAACTGAAGGTTTCTTCAAATGTCCTACGTTTACCCCAATTCTAGCTACATCAACGATTCTAACGTTTTTGTCAACTGCTTGCCATTTTAAAAATTCTAATTCCGGGGAAATTGAGAATTCTTTGGATCCTACGACTCATTGGCTTGGGATTTGCAGAACCACTTCTGGCGTTTTACAGCTGACCTACTTGCTGGTTAGTTTAGGACGAGAGCCTCGGATTGCGCACACCCGACAGAGACCGTCCCAAGAACAGGCTGATGTCTCGGTTCCAACCAAACAATGACCGCATTCCATAAATACTTAAACTCCACACTTAGAAGAATTTAGTAAAAACAGACCTGATGCATGACGTTAAATACATTCCCTTCTTTTAATAACAACTTGATTTCAGATCAGGAATCAGAGTCGTCTAATACTATGAAAATTAAACAGAAATTTTCTGCCATTACACCAAGCAGCCTGCTTAATAAATCAGTAATGAAAAAGAATAATTTATTATGGCTTGTGAATTCTGACAGCTCTAAAAAGATCTCCTTTCTTTTCCCCCCAAAGGGAGAACAGAGTTTTCTTTTTACCTTCAAGACACTGGCATAACCATAATTTCTCTGTCTGTAGAACTTTACTATTGAAGAGGAGAGAGGATTAGATTTTTACATCCCAACCTATTTTAAGCAATTATAATCCACAAGTAATCTTTTCTCATTTATCCCCCAGGGGCGAGGGAGATGTAAGAGACCGTTCTCTGGGCCTCAGTTTAGATCAATGTTTGAGGTCCTATTAGCTGAATTTGCCGAGGTTCTGGAGAGCTGAGCTCACTCCTCTTAGATTGGGAGAACCTGGCTCCTAAAGGGCGGTGGGCCGCTGAGAACCGCCGTACCCTCCTCTGTGCTCAAACGCGTGTTTGGCCTTCATGTGGTTTTATGTTAGGCCATAGGCGGGTTAACTACCCGCTTTCCTTCAGCCTGCTAGCATCTCTGGTTCTTCTCGGCATTCGGCAGTGAACCCACTATCAAACACAGCCATTAGTAAACATTAAACGATACGTGTTCACAGTTAAACAAAATACAAAACAAAGGCGATAAATCTGCAGTTTGTCACTTCCTCATTATTTTTCTACATTTTCCTAGGATCGAGGGTCTTGAGGCTAACCACATCTGGTTTATCTGCACAGAAGAAATGGTACACGTGGAGGGCTTAGCGCCTCTCTTCCCGACCGCGTGGCCACATCGTGTGGGTAACGTGAAATCGACTGTAGTGGGAGTATTTACACCCCGGAAGTTGACAAACGTTCCAAATCAATTTTATATTTTACTTATTTATTTCTGTTGTTTTGTTAACCATTCGCCAGGACGTCCTTGGCAATGGGGAGGTGTGTGGCTGAGGGAGCAGATGCCTGAACTTATACGGAGCCATGTGAGGCCAGCGCTCGACCTGGGAGCCCCTGGAACCAGTCACTCGCTGGAAAATGCCGTTGTGGGGCCAGCGCACACTGCATCCTCAGCTCAGGCTTGTTCACAACCGTGAACAAAGCTGGCACCTAAGAAATTTGTATTTCTGTTCATGTGCAAGATTGGCCTATGACTTCAGTGGAGTAACACTTTGGGGTTGTTGTATTTCCCAAATAATCATCCCTTTGACATATTCTTCTCTAGCCTCCCACTTTGAATTTGTCAAATACTGATAATTGCGTTCTTTCTCAAACTTTGCTTTCCTTTTCAAACTTTTTATATCATGAATGCATCTGTTGTGAACAGCTTATTGCTGAGTTTCTGTATTTACCCAACTTGATAAAACCTTTTTTTTTTTTTTTTTTTTAGCAAGAATTGACTGAATAGTACTTGCTATCTCATGATTTCATGACACACACGGCTTGTTTCCGTTTATGTTGTTTCTTTCCTGTGCTGTCTTCCTTTGCAAATTAAGTGAAGCAAGTTTTATTTATTCCAGGGGCACCTGGGTGGCTCAGTCATTGAGCGTCTGCCTTCGGCTCAGGTGGGATCAAGCCCCGCGTCGGGCTCCCTGCTCGGCAGGAAGCCTGCTTCTCCCTCTCCCACTCCCCCTGCTTGTGTTCTCTCTCTCTCTGTCAAATAAATAAATAAAATCTTTAAAAAAAAAAAAAAACCTCTGCAAAAAAAAAGTTTTATTTATTCCATCAACCACATTTTTTAGCAACTGTCGTGGCAGGTATACAAACTGGTTATATTTGCAGAGGTAATTTGAAATTGTAATCACGATATTCAATTTTATATTTTGATTAATATCCAATATTAATCAATAGCTTCACCCACCAAACAAAACAGGAGCCCCCGCACGTTCGTTTCCGTGTCTCCCGCTGCTGTCCCCCTCCACCCACCCCTGGGTGCTTGGGATTGTCATCTGACGGCTACCGCCCTCCACGGCCCATGTCTCCTGGTGGCCTGTGGGACACTGACCCATCATCCACCCGACCCACCCAATCTGGGTTCCCATTTTCAGGTATTTCTGGAATTTTCCCTTCTTGTTGGCACCTTTCTTGTATATAATTATACTTTTTCTATAATTTCTGAAAATTTGGAGCAAGAAGAGAAAGCAGGTATTAACACACATTGTGATCAAACATCCTTTCTGAATGCAAGTTTCTAGTTTCTAAAGATCTAAATAATTAATCCATCTGCTTATTTCTTATCCATACTCTTGAAAAATAGGTATTGTCATCCTTATTTGAAAGATGAGGAAATTATGGTCCCAGAGACATTAACTAACTTGCGGAAAGGTAACCCTCTTGGTTAGAAGAAAAATTGGAACTGGAAACCAGGTTTGTCTGATAATAAAGCTCATGTTCTTTCTGCTCTGACAAGAGGCGGCGGCTTCTTTTCCTCCCCTTCCTCCTCCTCCCCTTCTTACGCTGTTTGTGATAATTATTGGTTTCTTTACCCCTACGGAATGTCTGAGTCCCTTGGAGAGAGTGACCTGTTGTCTCCCTTTCGCAACCCAGTGCCTACCGCCCAGCCTGATGCCCACATTTGTAAATCCTTGCTCCATGTCTGTTTCCGCATCATGACTTGAAGCTTCCTGAAAGCAGGTTTGTCTTGTTCATCAGCGTTTCCCACTGTGTCCTATGAATGCCTGGGGCAGACTGGGCGTTCAGTAAATATTTATTATGTACATAAATGAGCACTCTATAAATGCCCACAAATGACCCCCGCGAGTACACTATGGTACAAAATGAGAAAGAGACTTGAAGCTGGAAGGTGCGAAACACACACTGGGTCAGAAACCGACTTTCCTGTGAGCTTAAAATAGGAACTACCCTGAAGGGGTGATTTAGTATTCTCCAAAAGCATCTTTTGGTTTCACAGAACACAGTTTAAAAACCCCTTGCTCTGTTTTAACTACACAGTATAACAAAGCCTCTTTCTGTGCATTTTTAAAAATAAAAATCTATTGGCTGGACTTAACTTTTCTGCACCATTTTCTTGTCCTAAATGATGCCTGATTGCTGCTGAGATTCAAAATAAGGTAGCTCCAATGACTTCATGAATTAGCTCCTTCAAAAATATTCCTTGAGTCTTCAGTGTACCAAATGCCAAGTGTTTTCAAGACAGAGATAAATAAAAGAGAGTCCCTGTTACTAACCTTTACATCATGTGAGTGGGGAAGATGTGGAATCCTTTATGAACGTGTAAGTCCTTGGAGGGACGGTTCTCAGCTTGATGGAGAAGCTGTTTGCTCAACTCTTCATAGGAAAAGGCTTGGCACCAACATGACTTTGCCGGATTTTCTCTCCAGGTTCCGACTTGTGCCTGTGGGTGTGAGATCACAATACATTCCTTATGCAACCTCATTCTACACACCAGCCCCCACCCTTCACACCTACTACCCTTTTAATCTTTTCAACAAGTAATTAAAGTTGGCCTAACCTCAAACATCCTCTACACCAGAAGAAATGCAGAGATGATTGATTGTTGCTCTCAATTATTTCAAGTCAAGGGTGGTGCTTTACGAAGCTTTGTGACCTCTGAGGCAGGTGATAAATGCTAATTGAATGAATAATGGAATGCCCAGGTGGGGTTGACCAGATCTCTCTACTGTAAAGCTACTGTCTTCCCCTTTGTAAGTAATAGTATCTTCTGAGGAGATGCTTTGAGACTATGTAAATACCCTGTTTCTCACCAAACTTTCACCACTGATTTTAGCATCCATTGATGATTCCTGTGTGAAATGATTAGTATGGTACTATTTGCCCAATGGTGATTTTGCCAGTTTCTTTTAAATATAATGATGCATTAAAACAAACCCCACCTCAGTGGCTCCAGCACTTGTTAGCTGTATGACCTTGTGGATGTCACTTAAACTCTCTGAACTTTATTTTATCTCTAGGCTGGGCATTAATAATAGTAATTGACCCACAGGGATTGTTTGAAAATTAAATTAAGGAATTTGTGTCAAACTCTTAGAACAGTGTTTGATAAACAGTAAATATTCCATCAAGGTTAGCTATTATTATTATATATTATATTATATTATATATTATATTATATTATTATTATATCATATTTACCAGTATTGCTCAACACTCATGGACTCTTTACAACAAAATTCGATTTTGGTGGATTCTATGCAGTAAGAAAGAAGATTCTGTGATATTGTCTTGAAATGAGCAGTAGAATCGTTCACACAGGCAGAGAATGCAAATCCATGCCTGGCAGTGGAAAGATATTTTGGGAAGGATTAAGTACCACTGGGAGCGCTGAGGGGCTCCAGCTAACATTTCTCCCAGCTCCTCGAAGCAAGCATTTGTTTCTTCCCTAAAGACAAGAGCTATGCTGGAAATCACTCTTATGGAAGTATCCTGTGGAATGAGGGCTTGGACCACGTGACAGATCCTCTTGTGAAGTGAGAGTCTCCCGAGGAATGCCAGCATGTGGGAACACCTTGTCTGTGCCTGAATGCGAGTGTCTTATTGGACAGGGTATTATGTGTGTGATCGTCACAGAGAAGCATCAGCTCAAGTGTGTAATTGTGGGTAAGACAGAGGCAGGAGATTCTCAGTGGCTCAGCATGAAGGCTTCTCCTTGGCTTACTGCTCCAAAAGTATCACTACTGCCTAGTCCAAATAAAATCATGTTTCCCTGGGGTGCACTGTGGACCACTGGCCCCTTGGAGTGTCACTGTCTAGAAGAGAAGGAAGAAGACCATGAGGTATCATATCTTGATTTTAATTGTGTCAGAAGGCAACACGACCTCATGAACAATCAGCTTTTTCCAACTCCCCTTACGTATGAGAATAATTGTACTGTTCCCGCCCAAATTCATATCTACCTGAAACTTTATTTGGAAGGAGGGTCCTAGTGTACATAATCAAGATGAGGTCATGGTGGATTGAGATGGGCCTAACCTGGGGACTGGTGTCCAGAACAGAATGCCATGTGAAGACAGGGACAGATGGGAATGGTCGCTCTACAAACCAAGGAATGCCAGGGACGGCCAGAAGCCACCAGAAGCTAGGATAGTGTAATGGAACAGATTCTTCTCTTGAACCCCAGAGGGAGCATGACCCTGTCGTCACCTTGATTCTGGACATCTGGAACTGTAGAAAATAGATTTCTGTTGTTTTAAGCACCCCCCCCACACACACACACCAGTTTGTGGTGCTTTGTCACACCAGCCCCGGGAGATGAATACAGTAATAAGTCCCCATCACATGGTGCCTTCCTGAGGATTGGTTTGAGTACCACGTGCAAAACCACCTTCGCAGGTGCAGTGGCTGGTGGTGGTGTGTGTATGGGGTGATGGTTACAACCATGAACTCAGAGGCAGTGTCTGTCCACCGCTCAGCAGCTGGGGGACCTTGGGTAAGTTCCTTACTTCTTCTGAGTCTTGGATTCCTTATCTGTAAAACAGGGACAACCTCTACCTTCTTTCTAGTGCTGTCAGGAGTATGCAACGGTAGACAAAGCACTTGACAAATAATAATGCTGCTGACACCAATATTATTATTTATGAAAAGAATCCCCTGTATTTGGTTTTCCCCCTGTAGTTGGAGTTTGGGGCAATTATTGGGATCGCCTTACGATATTTAATGTGCACTTCTGAGGACCCTACTGCGTGTGTGATCCCGGGAAATCGTGTGGACAACCAGGCGACTTCACCCAGGAAGCCTAAGTAGCACAAAGGGAAGGAAGACAGAGCTGGAGATCTGCTGCATGACCACAGCTCTGCATTGTGAAAATGTGTGATTGGTCCCAACGGGTCACACTCCTCGCCTGTGAGGCACACATCTGAGTTAGGATGGAAGAAAACATCTCAGACCCTCAAGATTGGAAAGGCCTGATTGTAAAGTTAATTTAGCCAACCGGTGAAGTCAGAGCTGAAGACAGCATGAGGCGTGTCCCCCTTTGAGATGTAAAGGAGTGGGTGTATGCACTTGCATGTACTGAACCCCGTAGAGCTGAACTTCCGTGCTCTCAAAATCCTGCAGTGCTGTTTCCTTCCAGATGAACAAAACCTGCTCCTTGGATGAACCCATTGAAGTCTGCAGGATACACCTCTGTGAGCATCCACATAGAGATTTGGGCTTTTAAAACAGAAATTTAGTTGGGGGTGGGGAGAGGCTTTGCTTTCTAATCAGGTACATCAAACACAGACAAAATCCCACCTAAAGTTCTTCTTGAGAAATCAATGAATGGATCAAGATCAAAGTGTCTGAACTTTCCCGCTTCCCCAAATAACACTATTCTTGAGGATACTTTCAAAGATGATGGTGCGTATAGGAACAGGACACTTCTTTATTCGGTTTTACAGCACAATGTGGTGCTAAGCTCACAAAAGTCCACTGAATGCATCATTCCTTTCTTCTCTTATCCTAAAAAAAAGAACCTTCTGATCTAAGAGCATGACCACACTGTTTATAAACCCAATTTATAAATTATAATTTCACTCATTCACTTATTCAATAAATATTTACTGAGCACCTACTATGTGCCAGGCACTGTCCCAGACACTGAGGACACAGCAGTGAACAAGACACAGCAGAAATTGCCTCTTCCTAAGCTAGCGTGCAGACATGGGTATAATACAAGATCAACAGTTAACACCCAGAGAGTGTGTTCGGTGGTGGTATGGGCTGGGGAAAGCATAAAGCAGTGAAGGAAGACAGCCAGGGCCGGGGTTACAGGGTGTAATTTTAGACAGTGTCCCAGAAGGGGCTTCACTGGGGTGCTGGCAGGTAGGCAGAGAGTTTAAGGAGGAAAGGGAAAAAGCCAGGTGGAGATCAGAGGGAAGAGCCTTGCAAGACTGAGGCAACAGCAAGTGCAAAGGCCCTGAGGTAGGGCAAATGTGGGCTGTTACGGAACTGTGGAGCGGAGCAGAAGAAGCCAAGAGGAAAGCGGCCGATGAGGGGAGGTAGGAGGAGCAAGACCACAAGGGCCTGGCGACGCGCTCAGGACACGGGCTCTTCTCTGATTGGGGCGGGCAATTACAAGGAGTGTCAGAGGAGAGGAGTGACGGGCAGTGACCGGTGGCTCTGGCTGCCATGGGGGCAACAAACGCCGAGTTGTCAGGAAGAGCGGAGGCAGTGAGAGCAACAGGAATAGCTCAGGTGGGAGGCAAGGGCATGCAGGCGGCAGTGGGGGCAGGTGTCGGACTCTGTCGTGTGGGCAGGTGGAGGGAGAGGCGGATAGACAGATACCTCTGTCATGGGTCACACCTGTGTGTCTCCATCTTCAATATCCAGACATCTCTGTCTGTCTGGATACAGTGAGTATGGCTGGGTCCTCTGCAGCTGGTAGAAAGTTATTTTTATCCTCATATCTGTATGTCTACACTCACAGCAATAGCTGTGTGTATAGCCCCATATAATTCTTTCCTGGCTGCCGAGAGCTCATTTAGCCATCCTCTTCATTCGTGGCGGACAAACTGGTCGCTGGGTTAGTTTCCCACGGCTGCTAGACAAGATGTCACAGCTTAGTGGTAGTCAAAGGACCCTCTCCCAGTTCTAGAGGCCCGAGGTCTGAAACGGGGTCCACTGGGCTCTGTGCAGCCTGTTACCCTCACCGCTGCCCCCAAGGTTGCTGCTCCCCCGGGGCCCTCCCCGTGCTCCGCTAACGGCCGATTCCTGGTCTTCCCTCTCCTTGATCTGTCAGTGTGACGCAGGCCAGAGCTTACTTCTCTGTAAACCCCGTTTTCCCTCGGCTTCCAGGAGACCACACTCTGCTCTCCCACACCCCTTGGGGAGCTCCAGGGCCTTGGCCGGCCGCTCTCCCCTGGACCAGCAAACGCCGCGGTACCCAGAGCCCAGGCATGGCTTTGTGTCTCATCCCCACTGCTCCTGGACGGTCCTCTGGCCCCAAGGCTCTAACCCCAGTCTCGATTATCAGGACTCCCGAGTCACTATCATCAGCCTCTGGCTTAAACCCCAGCTGGCTCCTCGACATCCCCACTCGGATGCCCAATGGGCATGGAGAGTCAGGGTTCAAGAGTGGACAAGAGTAGGGAGCCGGAGACGGCCGGTGAGGACAGGAATTCCCAGGAGCTTTGCCGAAGGGGAAGAGAGAAGACGGGGCCGTGGCTGGAAGGGGGAAGGGGTCCACAGAGGTTTATTCATTTAGGATTGGATCCGAGCACACCTGCAGGCTGGTGGGAAGGACTGGGGATCACAGGAAGGAGGGAGGAACCAGCATCCAGGGCACGAGTGGGGGAGTGGGCTGCGCAAGCTCAGTGATGGGGAGGCAGAGTGTATGGAACACACATGGTACAATTTTATAGTTTAAAACAATTAACTACTTTCTTCGTCTCCTGGACTCTGTATCTAGCAACATACCAAGTATGCATTTAATGCCTGATTGCCTCTAACCAGCGCTTCTGCACAGAGTGTGACATGAATCCTTCTGAAACCATGCAGGGAAAACGGGACATGGTTACATGTTTTTAAAATACAGGAAGTTCAAAACAATGTGATGCCATTGTCTTCACCTCTGAGTTTTGCAAAAATTAAGATCGTGGTTGGTGAGAAACCTTAACAGGTGATTGTTACTGGTATGAATGGCTTGTTTCTGTTTGGTTGCACTCAGCCTGGAACACTTTGCCGCTTTCCCCCCACGGCGGCTGCGAAGACAAAGATGCTCGGCGTTAAAAGAAGGAAGGCATCAAACAGGACAGAACTGAAGGGGACCCGTGATCCCAGAACTAAAAGAACAAAGAGGGGCTAAATGTAGAGAACGCATGTGTCCCTCTCATTTTAGCATCTTAGAAACATTTTATGAGCAAAGCAAACGGATGGATGAAGCATAATAATGCACTAATGCACTGTAAAGTTGAGCAAAATGCCTTTGCTTTCATCTTTTTAAAAGATTTTATTTATTTAGGGAGAAAGAGAGAGGGTGAGCCCAGGGGGAGGGGGCAGAGGGAGAGGGAGAGAGAATCTCGAGCAGACTCTGCACTGAGTGTGGAGCCCACGCAGGGATCAATCTCATGACCCTGAGATCATGACCTGAACCAAAATCAGGAGTCCGAGGTTCAACCGACTGAGCCACTGAGGCACCCTGCCAAATGCCTTTTCCAGAGAGAGGGGAGAGAGACTGCAGTGCATCCTTTGTTAACCCAATGACAAGCCACTTAATGATGAAAGCATTTCCACCTCGTTCCAGAACACGGGGGACTGTGTCTCCGGTCTGCCTCCATTACCTCTTAGGGGGCCCGAAAGGAAATCCCCACTTCAAAATATTTTCCAAATTAAAGTGTCTAATGATCAATTCTGTCAACAAATGCTTTTTCTTTGTCCTGAGCTTGGTGCCGGCATGTTTCCACAAATGGAGTTTCAGTTCCATCTGTAAAGCGCCCGACCCCCCAGGGCTCTTACCACCCCCCACCACCCCAGCACCCGCTGGTCGTCTTTAATCCTGTTTTCTCCAAAGAGTTCATAAAAGTCAGTTCCCCAAATCTAGGGGTGAAAACAGACCCAAGCAGTCAGGCTATCCATCGCCAACTCTAGGCAAGGGCCCACATAGCTCATCCTGCCGACAGATTCGTAAGGCAATGTGTCTCTGTATGTTTCCGGGTGTCTGCTCCCGAGCTGTACAAATTCCCTGTCCATGAGATCCATTGTTTCTGCTCTCTCCTGCACAAGGAAACCAGGGATCACCACACCACAATGTCCCCTGACCTCCCCTCCCCTGGTTATAAACACATCTACAACGGTACCCATCTCTTCTTTGGGGAAAAACACGATTCTTCCTTCTCCATATCATCCCCTCCCCTGGTGCTCTTCCTACATGTGCCCATCCTTCTCCCTGCTCATGGAGCACGTGTTTCCCTTCAGGGACCAAACACGCCTCCAGCTGCCCCTGACTTCAACGCCCCTCCCTCCACGCCGCTCTCCCAGCTGCTTTCTTCCTGCTGGGGCAGCCCAAGTGCCTCTCCTCCAGCCCACCCGCCGCTGGGACGAGCCTGGTCTCCGCCCCCACTGTTCTCTAACAAAACCCATGTTTGAAGCCCCCGATGGCCTTCCAGTGACCAAACACCACATTTAAGGTCACCGAGGAGCTTTTGACACTGTTGACCATCCACCTCTTGAAATGCATCCTTTCTTTGATTTCTAGATGATCCTTCTGCCCATCTGGCTACTCCTTTTCCACTTCTACCGTCCCGGGATTCTGTCACTCTGAGTCCCATCGTTGGGCACCCCAACCTCCTCTGCGGGGCATTCCCGAGGGTCACACCGACTCCCCTAGTTTTCGGCTACACACTGAATGCCAACTCTGTCGTTCCACCCTGAACCTTTCCCTGAGCTGATGGCTCATTTCCCAAGCACTTCATGACTATCCTGAACGTCCTTCATGAATGACCGTAGACTCCAGTGTCAACAAGTCTGTGATCAAATTCACTACCCCATGGTCCAAGCCTAGCTCCTCTGGGCTTGCCCCCTATGCCAATGGCTGCCCACCCTTCTCCAACTGGATGCCATGTCTTATCTCTTTCGCCCCTTGGATCTGGATCATTCTCTTGTCTGGCCTATTCTAATAGCCCTTAATCTGTCTCCCAGATAGTAATTAATTTATTTTCCTTCCAGCTCATCTTTTGTTCCAGGAACAGGCATCAGAATCACTGGGGAGCTTTCTCAGAGAATATCCACCAAGCATTTGCAAATGTGTCCTCTCATTTACGTCCTAACTAAACTTTCAAGGTCGGCACTCTTGTACGTTCCCATTTTATAGGCAGAAGGAGGAAAATCACCTGCCGAAGGTCCCATAGCTGGGACTGGAAAGGCCCCGATTAATATGCACAGCATTTGTTCATTGTTATTCATGTACATTCACAGATTGTGTGTCTATTTATACTTCTATTCCCAAAGCTGTTTATACATTGATTTAAATAAAAGTTCTTCCTTTAGTAAATGAAGCTGCTTAAATTTTACATTTGTTCTTGACGCTAACAGCTTCTGCCCTGTACATCAGGAAGCCAGGCTCATCAAACATGCTCGTGTGATAATACTTCTGATCGAGACAAACCACCTTCAATAAATAAATCATCTTGAGACTAGAAATACATGCATCACGGTGGTTAATTGTTCTCTCCTACTGGGGTTTTCACCAGGATACTCACGTGCATGCGTGCTCATGCGCGCGCGTGCACGCACACACACACACACACACACACACACACTCCCAACCTTTCACCACTTCAAAACTTACAGCTTTGTTCATTCCACATATCTCAGATTTCCTTTTTTCCTCATCTTCACTTACAAAATTGTCTA
The DNA here is from genome assembly GCF_002201575.2 of Neomonachus schauinslandi. Lineage (NCBI taxonomy): Eukaryota > Metazoa > Chordata > Mammalia > Carnivora > Phocidae > Neomonachus > Neomonachus schauinslandi. The sequence continues at coordinate 90,409,809 of NC_058416.1, read as the reverse complement.
TTTTAAAACACATTCCAAGGGCACCGTCTAATGATACACAATAGAGAATCACAGGTTTTTTTTTTAAATGCAGCTTTAAAGTTTGTGGAATACATTTGAATGTGTTTACACGTGATGTGGATTTTTTTCTTTGTAATATAAGCTTTTAACTTTTATTGTGCATATATAATATGCAGTATGGGACAGATACAGAAAATTACATAAAGAAAATTTATAGCCTAACAAAATATCATGACCAAAACCCTTGTAGCTATCAAGCAGGTTAAGCATTGGAACTCCATCGGCCCCTTCCGAGACCATGGGCCCCTGTATGCCAACCCTCTCTTCTGCTCCAGAAACCACCAGTACCTGATCTGGAGGTAGTCACTTCCTGGCTTTTTCCCATAGTTTTATCACTCAAGTGTGATCTCTCAACCCTGCAACTGGGTTTTGTCCATTTTAATATGCCTCTTAGTCTTTTTTAATATATAGGTTTCTTCTTTATCCCTTTTTTCTTCCCTATGTTATTTATTTGGTGAAGAAACCAAGTTATGTGACATGGCGTGTTCCCATGGTTGGGGTTTGCCTGAAGGCAATCCTGTAGTGTAGTGTTCCATAGTGCTCTGTTCTTTCTCTTTCCTATAAACTAATAGTTGGATATATAGATTTGATGAGATTTAAGTTCAATTCTTTTTTTTCAGGGAGACTGCCTCATTGGATAGTTATCCATCAGAAACACAGGGTGGCTGGTTGCCTGCCTTATTTGTGATGTTAGCAAACATGATCCTCAACACCTAGAACCATGAACTCACCAGAAGTAGCACGATGATGATATTATAATTCTATAATTTTCTCTCTTTCTTAGCTGGAATAATGTCATAAAAAAGGCAGTTTTCCCACATCTATTATTTGATTATCGAGTAGTGATGCAGTTCCTATAGGACAGTTGATATGGGATAGTTCTCTGTTTTACCACTAATTTTGCAAATCACGAGTTATTCCAACATTCAACAGCAACCAATTCAATTTCTATAGAATCGTCAAGAACTCATGGATTTAAACATGCTTAGCGTGTCTTAATTCACCATAGTTATTTCCCTAGCAATGCTTGTGTTCTCTCACCTCTGGTTAGTGGTGGCCTTTTCAAGTCGGCTTTTGAGATTTTTTGTTGGACTCAAGAAGTCTTTGGTAATGTCGCTGCTGTCCGTCACAATAAGACACGCCAGGCTCATCTGCACTTCCCCTGCCTCAGACGCAGGAAAGGCCATCAGTCATTTCTCCAGAAAAGGAAGTCCTGCTTTATTCCTTTGTTTTCCTTGGAAATGGCCTTTCAAGACCACAGTCTGTGCTGGGGGTGATCATTCCTGTTGGTTTGCTCATTCATTCGAGGCCTTTCAGTGGACAGAGCTGGGAAATACAGGTTTCCATATGTACATCTGTAAAGAAAAGTATCTCAGGGGTTCATACTTATCCTTCCAGCTCAAATTCAGGACGACGGGGTTCTTTTTTTTTTTTTTTATTCTTATGTTAATCCCCATACATTACATCATTAGTTTTAGATGAAGTGTTCCATGATTCATTGTTTGTGCATAACACCCAGTGCTCCATGCAGAATGTGCCCTCCTCAATACCCACCACCAGGCTAACCCATCCTCCCACCCCCCTCCCCTCTAGAACCCTGTTTGTTTTTCAGAAGGACGACGGGGTTCTTAATGCCACGTTTCCCACATCACGTGTCCCTCAGCTCCCACCACAGTGACCTGGTTCTCAAGGACGTCCATGTGATAGGATCCTGCTTAAAACAGGTGCTGTGTTTGCCTTATCCCACATCACTCACATAGCAGTCTCAGAATAACAAAACCAGCGCCACCTCCCCTGAAGAGAGCACAAACGGTTGCATTTGCTCTCCCCTCGCTTTCTGCTTATGACTGTTGTCCTCTACTTACGTGGTCAAAACGGAGAGCAGTTCCACGCCACCTCTCCTTCTTGTATCATTCAGCCCATCTTGTCAACAAATGAACACATATTCATAGCTCACACCAGTTATGTTGACGTCTCTCCACTTGCATTGGTTGTCTGAGGCTGGAACCTTACAGATTCTCCAGAAGGACCCATGGGGGTCATCCTGGCTGAGTCCTTACAGGTTCCATAATCAGTAGGGCTGGGTATAAAATCCTTGGGTTACATTTTCTATTCTTGAATAAGAAATGTTGGCATTTACATATTTGATGACAATTTGGTATTTTTCCTTTCATACATAACTTCATATATTTGGTTGTGTTTCCAAAATATTTGATCCTTTTTTAAAAATTCAGTACTCTTAATAGGATGTTTTCTTATGGTTAGTTGTTCGGGGCCAAAGTTCTCAAATACGGGAGGTGCGCTTTCAATATAGAGCTCCAGTTTTTTTTTTTTAATCTCAGGAAAATTTTTACTGAATTATCATCTCAGTGTCTACTGTCTTCCCTTGCTTAGATTTTATTTTCTGAGGACTTAAATTTTGTGTTTATTGCATCTGTCTTACTTGTTTTCTAAGCTTGTCACTTTCTCTAAAATCTATTTTTTAATGTATTTTTTCGTTTCTTTTTAATTTTCAAACGTCCTTTTCCACTGCCCATCTACAAAGGTACCTCAGATGCATCCCTGCACACTTTCACAGACCATTTCTGATGCCATGATCCTTGTGCTTTTTGTTTATAATTCTTTCCTGCATTCTATCACCTTGCTTCTGAGTTTTCTGGTTTCCAGTTATAGTGTTCTTTTTATTTATTTAATCTTGTATCATTTTCCTTTAAAAGAGCCATGTTTTCTTCTGGCTTGTGGGTATGTCTTCTTGGTGTTTCACTGTCCGGGGGGTCCCTGATTCTCCCCATTTTCCCCATTTCCATTTTCTCACCAACACATGTTGTTTTGTTTGTTTGCTGGTTTGTTTAAATAGTAGCCACCCTAATGGATATGCAATAATTTGAATTCATCTTGAACTAGGAGCATGTGTGGTTTTAACAACAACAACTAAGGCTCATTCTGGTTCTTGTGTGGTAGCCGGAGGGCTGAGTCTGGACAAGGAGGCGGAAGATCAGTTCCAATACACTATTTGCCCAACTCACCTGGAAGGAGTCGGAAAGTGTTCCCTGGTTTTGGAACTATGAGATATACTGATCTTCTTAAGCGATGACCATTTTGGTGGGGCAGCAGCTGGATGGATCGGAGTGGGTGCAGGTGGAAGTAGGCGGAAAGAATAAGCTCAGGGTGTGGGGCTCTGGCTTTCAGGGCATATGTCTGGGAGGGTCAGAGGGTAGCCCTCCCAGGGCACAACTCTCCACGGACACCCTACACACTGTCTCCTATTCACACACAAGCACTGGGAGCTCCAGGTGGGACCCAGGAGGGCACGTGGGGTCAAGACAGCTTTCTAATAATGTCAGACATCACTTCTCTGCACGTCCTGCTCACTGCTGCTTGGATTAGGAATCAGTATCCCAGCGAGGACTGGCCAGCAGCCAGCGTGGGGTAAGAGCCTCACGCAACGGGATTTTCTACACTGGGGAGAATTGAGTGAACAAGGCAGTTTCCCTCTTTCAGGGAGTCAGGCTGTGAAGCATGCAGAACAATCCGTCTGTTTGCAGACGCGTTCGGTGGCAGAGGTGGTGAAGTCCCAGGCAGCTGGTATCTCCTGAGCCGCCTGCATTCTTACCACAAACTGACCAAAAAGAGCTCGGCTTTTTCTCCTCCGACCAAATGAGAGTGAGTATCATAACAAAAATCACGAGGGATGACCAATGTAATAGCCACAGTGATGTTTTGTGCCATTTTTCTTCGGGGATATACCTATGAGGACCCTTCTCCAAAAGATGAAACAATTCTATTAAGGGGACAGAGGTCACCTTGTACAGTCCTCCAATCCCACATACGGAAATCTAAAAATGGGAAAGTGAAGCACCTGCCTATAAACCATCTGATTAACCAACAAGTATTTACCCTGGGACATGAAATGGTTAGTGCCAACCAGAAGCATGTCTCCAAGAGCCCCTTCTCTCCATCAGAAACCTTTTTTCATGTTCTTTTTGCAGAAACGGGTATTGTGCCACAGGAAACAAGAGCATGTCTTCTCAGATGCTGCCCTCGGATGTCTTCTGGGAGGTGACAAGTGGGCTGTCCGAGATGCAGGATTCCATTTTGCGCTGCGTGCTGCGGCGTTGATTGTAACCCGCCTGTTGTATTAACATTTTCCCAAGGGATGCGTTTGAGCCGAAAGGACCGTGGGATCTCGCCCGCCCACCCCCTTCACGCCGCACTGCTCGCGCTCGGGGCTCCAGCTTCTGTGTCCCTCCTCGCGAGGCCGACATGGACCATCTTCACATTGAAGTTCGCCAAGGAAGGGGTTGTGCTGTGGAATCAGAAGAGAGATCCCCTTCAGAGAGGGGAACGGACTTCTCCCCTGGCACAGCCAACATTTCGAGGTAAGTGTTGTTTGAAGGCTCAAAGAGCTATAAAATAATCATCAGCATCATCCAACTTTCAAAAAAAAAAGTGGCTTTATTAGCACTGGGATTTTGTTACCTTTATTTGAAAACAGTGTGGTGAGTTGTCAAGCCGCGACTCATTCTTTAATTTAATATATTTCAAGGAGCAAAGAACAGGCTCCGCGCACCAGCACGATTGTACTTCTGACGCGCCTATTTCTAAACCTTGGGATTTAGATCTTAATCTTGAAAGCACTCCAGACTTCAGCCAGGGCGTCTGCCCTCCGTTAAAATACAATGCAGAGTTTCTGAAATAATTGTGTAGCGATGGCCATTTTTCCTCCATGAAGCATTTTCCACGTGAGGAGCATCCTTTGAAGCCAGAAGCCATGAAGATGGCAGGGGGCAGAGGTGAACCGAGTGTTACAGAAGTTTACATTCCTGGCAGAGGGTGGGTTGCAGAGCGCAGGAGTGAGTCTATTGATATTCAGCGCTTTGACCTGCTAACAATA
>NC_058416.1:90360754-90404455 GCF_002201575.2 Neomonachus schauinslandi | reverse complement strand
GATAAGGTCTGTCTCTGGTCACTGCCGCAGCACGTCCCAGCATTCTGTGGCAGTGCAGAGAGACAGACCTTATCAGTTTTCATTTGCGCGGGGGGGAGGGGGGGGGTCGGCCGCAGGACTGTGTCCACGGGCTCACCAGTTGCTCCTGGGGAGGGATGCAGTGCGGAGCGCGTGGGATGGGGTCAGTCACAGAAGGCATTCCTTCCCACCCCATACCCCACGTGGCAAGCGATCTTAAGATAATTTGCCTGGAGATTTGCAGCATGATGGGTATTTTTCAAAACCTCATGCCAGAAGAGAAAGGGGAAAATTAATAGCATATCCTGAAGCTGGAATTTTAAAGGGCACAGACAGAGTAAGGCAACACCCTGCTGTTGCTATTTCTTTCTTTGTGTTAAAAAAAAAAAAATCGCCTTTCCTGACTTTGAAAGTAGCTACTGCTTTTTTTTTTAAAGGAAAAAAAAAAAAAATGAAAGCCCTACCAACCATTTCTTTCTGACAATGGGGAGCACTTTTCCCCTGGTACTCAACTCATTTTGAATACGGTTCTACCAGTCTTATAGAATACATAGCACGCACGGACTATTTTATTCCAGAACATCTAAGCAGACGCCCGGCAGAGGGGAGTGGGTGCGTGTGTGGTGGAGGCGGGGAGGGGGGGCATCAACTTGTTTATTGCAGGAGGGAGGTCTCCCTCTCACACAGGCTCCAGTTTGTGGTTCGCCTGCTTTGTTCTTCATCACGACCTCGATAGGAGCCCCGCTTGTGAGATGCCACCTGGCTTTGCCGGGTGTGGGGATGTTTGCCGTTATGTGTCTTTGACAGCAGAAAGCACAACTTAGGGTGGACCAGAGGGCTGACCTGGCTCCCTCCGCAAAGGAGGCAGACGCCAGAGCGCGTGTTGGAGGCATTCTCGTGCGTGTGCTCCCGCTCTCCTGGCCCAGCCATGTCTGCTCTGTGCCCGGGGCTCGTCTGTGTGTGTGCCAAGTGTGAGTATCAAAAGGATCCTTTGTTCCCCTTATGACCTGAGCAAGGACTGTACCTGTGTTATGTCTTATGTATAATTAAATATCCAAATACCTTTTTTTGTTAACACGGTTCAGAGAGCTGCGTCAGGAGGGCATTGCTTAGCTTTGAATGGAGAAGTTGGACGGGGTGGCCACCGCACAAGGCCTTGTAGGATGGGCATGCACAGCCCCAGGGGAGGCCGTTCGTGCAGAAGGATGAGGCGCCTTCTCCTGAGAGGGGCTGCACGGAGCCCAGTCCGTCCCCACTTTAAGCTGCCAGCCATCTCTTGTCATGCTGGCAGCCTGTTGTTCGACTCTCTAAAGAGCAGTGGCCACATGCATCTCCAGCAAGGGCGTCAACTTTCCCCAAGCAGGGGCAACACCAGTGTGGCCGCCGGCGGTCACCAGCGCACGTGCACGGGGATCGCGTCTGCTTTTTGCTTGGCTCTTCCCGGGACTTTCATCCCACTTACCCTGCCATGTCGCCAGCCCACTAGGCATATTTTTTGATCTCCGAAAGAGTGGGAATCCGATAGGCGGATGGGCTCATTTCCATGAGCTATGTAAAGTCATCATCCAGATGGGCAAAGGGAAAGGAAGGGAGACTCTGCCGTCGCTCTAGCTGCTCATCTCAAGCTTGGGATGGCCGAGGTTCATGGCACCAAGGGCATCAGATCCAATGGCACGGAGCCCATCCGTGGGGAGCCGTGGCAGAAATGACCACAGAGACTGTGGGGGTGGGGAGGGAGGGACTCCTCAACTTCCACCTCGGCAGACACACGGCACACTCTCTTATGCACACACACACGCACACACGTGTGCACAGATCACGCACACTCATACAATACACACATGCATGTATATACACACAAATGCACACATACACACGTGTGCACACACATGCTTGTATACAATGCAGGTATACACACATATGCGTGTGCACTCATACATACATGTATGCACACTCGTACACGGCCATGCACAATACTCTATGCATATGCACGCATGCATGCACACACTCATACACATGCAAAGGCACATACACACGGGCACACATGCACACACGTGTGCATACATCCTCTTACGCATATGCATGCACACACATGGGCAACTCTTGCACACATGCATGCACACGCTTTGTACACATGTATGCAACACTCATACACCTGCATGGGCACGTACACACACACGCACACACGCGCACACATGCACACCCATGCGCACACATGCACATACTGTCGGACGTATACACGCACACGCACACCCACACCCACTCTTGGTCCCCTTCCCTCCCCCCAATATAGTGCTCCCTGTCTCTGTTTAAGAGTTCTTGCTCACACCTCCTGTTCCTCTGTGGAGTGCACCCACCTGGGGAGGATGGAAGGAGGTGACAGGCACATTGCTTGCTTCTGTTCACGACTTGACTTGGGGACCCCACAACGGATGCTCTGGTCAGATTGCAAGCAAATTAAACATGGCTGTGCCCAGAGCCTGGAGGATGAACAATATGACCTCAGCTTCCAGATGTGGTCTTATATGAATTTATATATATATTTTTTGAAATAAAAAAATGGGTAAGAGTCGAGTTTTCTGAAGAGCAGTCTAATCAATTATTAAATAAAAGAAAGTCCTTCAACTAGCCCACGATTTCCTCATCAGTCAACCTTTTTATTTATTTATTTTGATTTCTGGATGGGAGATAAAGCAAGGTTTTGTTTTCCTTCCTCCTCTTAGTCTTTTTAAAAACACCGTTTAGCACCAAAGCCGATACTCGTCTCAGAAAGAGCCGGCGTGTGAGCTCCGGAGGAGGGAAGCCCCGTCCTGCCCATCTCCCGGGCGCTGGCCTCTCCCCAGAATTTTCTTCTTAATTTTCCTTGTTGAAAGGAAGGAGTGGTCCTGGTGCTCAGATGGTGTCACTGGTACCCCCAGCCGAGCGAGAGTAATTATTCCCACTCGGGGTGGCTTTGATACGGTTCTGAGGGCACAGCGTTTGTTCTGCTGGAGTTATCTTCCTCCTTAGGAAATGAAAAAAGATGGCAGATGACAACACCATGAAGGGACCAGGGAAACACCTACACGTTATCCACCTTTAAAACACGGCCAATCCTCCGGCCCGAGGAGAGAGATGTCAGCGTGGCAGGGCAGACTCAGGCTTGGCGTGGGTACCCAGGAGCCAAGGAGAGCAGGGATATAAATGCATGGGATTAATCCACATGATCCAACCTGCAGGGAGGGTTCAGGTATCTGAGACGAGCTGAGGGTAGCCTGGGTGGGCTTCTGGCTTTTCGGGGGATGGCGCAGATCCTGCCTTTCCCCTGGAATTCATGAAGTCAGGGCTTGAGAACCAGGGGCGTACCGGGGTTCTCCAGCTGGTGAGACAAGCAGCTGGGTCTTGTTGGATGTTTTGCCAAGTGGGTGCTGTCGGCTGAATGGGCCCCAACATGCATTTGGGGGGGTCCCAATCCCCGGCACCTCACAGGGTAGCCCTGTTTGGAGATGAGGTCTTTCAAGAGGTGACTGAGGTTAGCGAAGGCTGTTAGGGTGGGCCCTCATCCAAAAGGACTGAGTCTTTGTAAGAAGAGATTAGGACACAGGCTTGCAAGGAGGGATGACCACATGAGGACACTGGGAGAAGGTGGCTGTCTGCAAGGCGGGGAGAGAGGCCTCAGAGGTCACCACCCCAGCTGATGCCTGGGTCTCGGGCTTCGGCCTCCAGAGCCGTGAGGATAAACGTCTGCTGTTTGAGCCACCCAGCCTGTGGCGGCCAGGGAGGGCGGCCTGGGTACACGCATACGGCAGGGGACTGGAAGAATTTAAATCCACACCTCTTGCACTTTGAATAAAAGAAAGCATCTCTCATCCCCCAAACCTCCGAGGAACTTTACCTCTGAGGCTGCAAAGCAATTGCCTGTAAACTCAACATGACGTCAGCAGCCCCTGAATTTCAGGGGGAGAAATTTTCGGGCACATAGCCCCTGAGGCCGGAGCCCCGTTCTCTGCGTGAGAGCCCTTGCCGAGTGTGGGCACAGCATGTGGGAACAGACGTGTGGGTTTACGACCCGCGTGCAGAGAGGACCCGCTTCTCGGGGCCACTCCACGCATCTTGATTCTGAAAATATTTTCAACAGGATTTTGATTTGTGCTCTTGCTGCACAGAGACCCACTTGTTCCTTCCCTCTGATTTCTGATTCCGCCACAGTCACCGTTGGAATGAGAGCTCTGATAAGAGAAAAAAACTGGGCCAGGAATTAAATTAATGCTTTTAGACAAACATCCATTCTATCTCCGATTCTAATGCTAATTACATTTGTGGATCAAAGACCATTCGGTAAAGTTTTGCTTCTGAAAAACGGGGAGATTTTACTTTCTCTTTTGATATTGTTATGAGACTGGATGGGGGCGGGGGAGGGGGACGGGGTGGGGGGTCAGGGTCTGGGGAGGGAGGCCCCTCCCACGAGGACCGGGGGGGGGGGGGGGCGGGGGAGCGCAGAGGTTCCCCGGAGCAGGCTTTGGGGTCAGACTCCCGCGTCTCTTCGTTCCCTCCATGACTGCCCGCTGGATGCGGCAGCCCGCGTGCATCCTGTCTTGGCTGCGGAGGCTTCTAGACGCGGTGGGGAGGACAGACAGAAGGCGGGACGTGAGCAGGGAGCCGCGAGCAAGGGCCATGCACAAAAGGCCGCAGAGGACATGGCTGTGTGGGTCCAGGTCTGTGACATTCTGGAGAAGGCAGCTACAGAGACAGTGAAAGAGTTGGGTGGCTGGCAGGGTCTCGTGGGGAAGGACGAAGAGGTGGACCATGGGGCTTTAGGGCAGAGGGAGGGCTCTGTGTGCTAACGTGCAGGCGGACGCATGACGGGCATTTGCCCACACCCGCCAAACGTCCAACACCAAGAGTTTGTGGCCTGAGGCCCACATGGTAGCTGCTCTCTGGGGAGGACGGGAGGCGGTGACCACCGGCGAAAGACGGGGCTGGTGGATCAGCCTCAGAGGCCAGCATGCAGAGGGGCCTCGCACGACGGAGGGGAGGCAGGCACTGGCGGAAAATCAGGCCTGGATGGAAATCTCAGAAAACCCGCTTCCGAAATCAACGATAGCAAGGAAGAAGGTGGCACGGGGTGGGGGGCCGCGGGTGGACAGGGACGCCCGGGAGAGGTCACAGCCGAACGCCCTGCCGGTGTGCCCCAGCAGGTGCATTCACGCGATGGCATGGGGTATGGCAGCACCCAGTCTGTGGGCTCGGGCCTGTATGATTCTTTCTCCCCGTCTCCCTGCTTCCTGTTTGCACCCCCTGAATGGAATTCAGAGAGCTTCCCTCCTAAAGAAACGCCCAAATCAAGTCCTTCCTGGCAGAGGTGACCCCTGTGATAAAGGAAAGACGGCCGGAGGCAGAGGGGGCAGCCAGGAAGGCTTCACAGAGGAGGTGGCATTGCAACCGAGACCAGGAGGACAAGAATCGGGTCAGCACTGGAACGTCCGGGCCAAGAGCGTTGCAGACACACGAAGGAGCAAGGGCCACGGTCCGAGGCTGGGGTGTTCCAGAAAGCCCAGTGTCTGAGCACGGGGAGTGTGAGGGGAGGTGCTCATGGGAATTTCCTGGTTTGGGTTCCAAAGGTCCCGTGTTCCGGGCAAACAGGACAGCAGTCACCATAACCGCGTGGGGGCCAGCTCAGGGAGGAATGCGAAGGCCCTGGTAAGGGCTGTATTTTACTTCAACCAGGAGGGCACTGGACCACAGGTACCGTTCACGATACCCGCCTGTGGTTCCGGCCTCGGGAGGAGCCGTCCCAGAGCCGTGCTCAGCCGGCAGGACGCTTAGAGCAGGGCCGGGGCAGCAGGTGCGCAAACCGTGCCCTGCAATCCTCCCCGATGTGCCCCCGGCAGCCACGGGCTCACCGGGCCAGCCCCCGCTGGGTCTCCATCCCGATGTGCCGCTCACTGGCCCTCACCGGCCCGTGCGCCACCTTCCCCCTGGATTCCAAGGAGAGCCTCAGCTCACGCCGCCCGCCCATGCCCAATGCGCCCGGAGTGCAGAGACTTCTCACCCAGGACACCTGCTTCTTGTCTCTCTGAGCGGCTGGGACGGCACGAGGGGGACGCAGTCACGGTCTCGGGTGGTGTGGTCGCCGCACGAGCAAATCCATCACCTTCGATTCCAACAAAGCAAAATCCTACACATGAGTCCCAGTCCTAGAACAGGGCTCCGCTTCCGTAACACGCTCCAAAGAAAACCTGGCCTTTCCTTCTATGCCTTCCAGGTAGTGACGGAGCATGATGTCCCGTATCACATGGCGCCATCAGCTCTTCCCAGGCGACCGGGCTCTGACCGCCGCACGCCCCCTCTGCACCCAGACTGGCTGCCCTCGCCGCAGTCCTCACAGCGCTCCAGCACTCCGCCACCTCAAAACCAGGAGCGTGGTCCCTCCTGCCCCACGCAGTTTGCGAGCGTGCGTGGATTTCCGTAAAGAAGCTAAGTCTCTAAGTGGGGTGGCTCGTGTTGAGCGCCCACGTGTTAAATGGCTGTGTGTCGTGGATCTGTGACAAGAGAAGACACGTCTCCGCTTTTCTCGCGTCCCGAGAATTTTATCAGACGGATTTCTAAGCGTCAAACACTGTGACATGGACACAAACACCATCTGCATGACGGGGACCTCCGCGTCCCCAGAGCACGGTGTCGCTCTCTAATGAAGACCTGCGCATTTCTGCCGACGAACACGAGACTCAGGGGGTCACATCTGGTCTTTCCTTTGGGAGCCTGGTGTTTCAGATGTCAGCAAATATCTCAGACCGATTCTCGAGTTCACAGACCCTTCCTTAGTGCTGTGTTTGTGCTCTTGTTGCTGCTTTGGGTAAATTAAAAAACGCAAGGTGGTGATGACAGTGAGTGTACGAATAGGGCAAGAAGGTGGTGGTTGGGCTGGGTGGGATCTAATCTAATTGCAAGACCATGAAGTGTGATCACCTCCATTTTGCAAATGTGGCAACTGGGCTGGAATCATAGCTCAGCCCTGTCTACTTCCAAAGCTCGTGTCCCTCCTCCCTCTGAGCTCCCCTGCCCTCGGTGTTGGCTTGGCATGACCGAGTTTACCAGGAGGAGGTCCTTCCAGCAGGCCGTCTGAGGGGCCAGGACACAGGGTCTGTCTTGAGTTTGCGATTACACGCAAGGCCATTGCTTCCGTGAGCGGGATGCTGGAGATGGGGGGAGGGGGATAAGTGCATTAATGCAGGGTTCCTATCCCGGCACTGGAAGGGAATACGAGGGAAACAAAGCAAAACCAGGCAATTCGGGGTAATCGGTGCTGGCTCCTCGTCCAGTTTCAGGAGCTGTGCTGAGACCACGGGGTTTCACTTCCCACCCCCCTTAACCGATCACGCGCCGACACAGGAAACCACAGGGAAACCTATGAATCTTCCAAACAACATTTCCCCTAATTTAATATATTGTCAATTAAAAGAATGATCCTAAGAAGTGTTGTCCCCGGGGATCCGTCCTTGGTCGTGGGCTCATTCCAAAGCTGCACCCAGGCTGTCCCCATACGGCACGAGCTCGGGGACCTCGGTGTTGCCAGAGCCCCCACCCGGATTCCCGCAGGCACCAGGCTCTGAGAACCTGCATCTGAAGCCTGGTCCTCCCGTGCCTTCACCTTGGGGCTGGCACCTCCGTCCACGCAGGCTCCTGACAGCAGGCCCTGGACACTTGACCTCCCTCTTCTCCATCTTCCCCCCTCCCATTCAATTCACCAAACCCTCCATCCCACGCGGGGTCCATGGCCCTGCTTGGTGCAAACGTGGACATTTATCAGTGTGAGTGACCACATGAGATATCTACTTGCTTATGCCCCAACCGGCCTGAGAGCAACATGGGGGCCGAGGACACGATGTATTTCCTCTTTCAACCCATTATCCGTGGTGGCACCTGACATACTTGTTGGATTACCTGTTGAAGGACTCGCAGAAGCAGAGCGCCAGCCAAACAAGAGCCGCAGTGAGTGTGCGAACAGAGGCAGAGGGGGACCTGATGTACAGCAGACGTTTGGCCGTGTGCTGGGCTCAGCCACGACCGACAGCTCTGAGTGGGGCTCTTGCAGCCCGCTCTTCGGCTTCGGGTGGGCACCGGCCACCTTCGGTGATCTCGGCGGCTGGACGCCTCCCCTATCTCTGCCCTCGCGTTCCTGCGGCCTGTCCGTGTGCATGTCCGTGTCCAAGCAGTCTCTTCTCGTAAGGACAGCGGAGAGACCGGACGGCGGCCCACCCTCGTGACCTCATCTTAGCTGACTCTGGTATTGGGGGTTGGCACTCAGTGGAATTTGGGGGGATGGGACATGCTTCCACACAATCCAGTGTGGAGACACTGAGGAGCCCCCAGCCAGAAGAACTCTGGAAGCAGAGAGCCCCTCAAGAGGGCAGCGCTCCTTCGCCTCAGCTGGAGACAGACTGTGTCCGAGCGCTGGGCCAGGCCGGTGAGTGACATGCCGGGAGCCCCATGGGGCCTCAGCCCCCATCACACTGCAAAACCGTACGTGCCAGCTGATGTGTGCTCATCAAAACACAGTTCTGAGAACTTTGACAATTAATAACCAAGTATAATTGGGGGAGACTCCTCTTGGTAAAGTTACTCCGCCAAACCGATGAAGGAGAAAAGGACACAAGGGAATCTTGACATCGTGCGGTCCCTGCTGCTGGGGTCACAGGTCCAGGCTCCGCGCACGGCAGCCCCTGGGGTCAACGCTGTGTGCCTCCTGGTGGAAGAGCACCCCTCCCCACAGCTCTCGCCGAAAATCCAAATCACACCTGATCAAGCCTGGCGACCCAGTTTCCGACCTTCAGGATGCACACCGGACGGGGAAGAGCTTTAACACGTGACAGCGGGATTGACGAGCCCACACCGGCAGGATGAGAGACGCAGAAACTGGATTTTCCCACATGTGCGGATGAGAAACACGGGGAGTCTTTGGAGATGAAAGGAGATTTAAGGAGATCACCCCCGGGCAAGAGTGTGGCACTGTTTTGGCTCCTGATTAAAATCATCATGTCAAAAATTAAAAAAACAGAACCACGCAGATAGGGTTGGACTCCACAGACGTACATGAGACGGCTGGGAAGTTGAACAGGGACGGGTTTTTGATGCTATCGAGGACGTACCACTCTATTCACATCGTGGGATCACGGTCCCTGTCTTTTACAGACACACGGCAGTATTGATGAGTGAAGTAAGACAAGGTCTAGGATTTGCTTCAGAATAGTCCAGGGAAGGGGAGGGACCGAGGCGCAGGTGGGGTCAGCCGGCCGCGAGATGGCGTGGGGCCCACCTGGGAGATCCAGGACTCTCCCTACTTGGGGTCAGGTGACTCCCGCCGCCTGCCCCAATGCCCTGTGTGACCTCAGGGACCCGCGGGCTCCGGGGAGCGGGGCGGGGTCGTCTCTGGGTGGAGTCGTAATTAATTATTCCGCCCTTGACAAGCATATGGTGAAGGATCGCCCACACTGCTTTGTGAGCAAACAAGGAATGAAAAATTTCTAGGACACACTGGTTGCTTTCTCCTTCTGCTGGACTCCATCCAGCGGAGCTCTGTTTGCAGACTTCCTAGATTCGAGGACTACTTCCCCAGATCCGGTGCATCATGAAAGTCGCAGTGGGGAAAGCACTCTCTGTAAGGAGAAGGTGGAACCGGAGGGTCCCCTGCCAGGCCTCCCTTCTGCACGCCAGTTTCTGGCAGTTGGGACGGCGGCCTGAGGGAACCGTGTCCTTGGGAGGTGAGGCCCAGGGACAGCGGGGTATTAGCTTTTCCCTGGGTCCCCAGCACCCGTTCCAACCATTGCTCTTCCGCTCCCGTGTGAAATTTCATACTCCTCTGATGTGTAATGCCGTCCCCTGGGCAGTCAGCGTGGCCGGAGGCTGCCAGCAGATTCTAGCTGCAGCCTGTACCTGGCCAGGATGGCCCAGGATCAAGGGCAGGTCAGGAGCACGGGCCTGGTAGAGTGGGCGGAGAGCTGGGCTGGGGTGGGCACAGGGGACCAGCCAGCCCCGAGGTCCTGGAGCTCCTTGAGCTCTCCCAGGTGACGGGATGATGGGCGGGAGCGTTTCGTAGTTCGGGTCGAACCAGTGCGGAGGGCGGATGTTGAGGCCACCAAGCCCAGTGCCCGCAGTATGTGGTCTCACCTCTGCCATCTCCCAAGCTCCCTTCAGTCGCCCCCACTCCCTGACCTTCCTCTCCTCACTGGGGTGAACACTGGCCCCCCCAGCATTCACGTCTACCCAGAGCCTCAGAATGCAAGCTGAGTGGGAAATGGTGCTTCTGCAGACGTAAGGAGTGACCACGAGCTCCTACTGTGTGAGGGAAGGGCCTACATCAAAGTGCGCGGTGTCCTCATCAGAAGGGGGGAGAGACGAGAGAGCCCATGCAGAGGGTGCCAGAGATCTCTGTCGCTCGCTGGGCCCAGCGATGCGTCTGTGGGCTGGGGGAAGCCAGGGGTGGCCGGTACCGCCGGAGGCTGGGCCTCAGGCCTGCAACAGATCCCTTCTTGTGCCTTCAGAGAAAGCCGGGCACTCCTGACATGAGCTTTCTGACTTCTGGCCCCCGGAACTGTGCGAACACAAGTTTCTCTTTTTTCCAGCCACCCAGGGTGTGGGTGCTTCTTACGACAGCTGTGGGAGCTGCACCCTCCGCCTGCCGGGTTCCCCGCAGCCTCGGGGGCTTCACCAGCCTGTGGATGGCCCCACCAACAGTCCCAGCCGGAGACTCTGCACCCCCTCTCGCTCGGTCACCCTCACCAGGGGACACGCCCTGAGTCTGACACCCCTGCAATCATCTCAGCTCAGAAACTCGCAAGTCCGACCACACCCCCTCCCCTCGCCGGCTCGCACCATGTTTCTGGGGGCGAGTGCTAGGCAGGCTTGTAGGAACACGTAGGAACGGGGCGCATAGGAATGGGGGCCCCACGCTTCTCCACCCACACGTCCACTCCCTTTGTCACTCGAGCGACGTCTCTTATGGACCTCTGGAGTCCAGGCTGGAGGGACCTGCTGCGGACAGCAGGATGGGGTACACAGGACAGTGTGCTCCTTCCAACCCGTGACAGGCCCGTGTGTCTGCACTTGGTCCCCAGGCGCCATCAGCATGAGAACACACACCTGCTGGGGCTGAGCCAGGTCCAGCCAGGTCCCCAGACAAGGCCACTTAGCCCTCAACCACCCCGCCAGGGAGCCGCCGGCGCTGGACCAGGTCACCGAGGTCTGCGGGCTTGTGCTCGGCACCTCGTGGGAATGGCTGACGGAGACATTTGTCCAGAACACAGCTTCTAGACTCGCCCATTGAATACAAGCATTTCTTCTGAATTCCTTGTTCCCTTGTTGGCCTGGACGCTGTCGCTGGGCGTTGGGTCCAACCACATGCCGTTGGTTCTACGAGGTGTGTTTTTTGCATCAACATTGTTGCTATCAGGATGCGTTTTGCAGTGTTTTGATGTGTTCTGTGTCCAAGAGCAATGGCGATGCGTCTACCCTTCCAGACGCAGCCTGGCGAGACAGAGTCCCAGCGTGGACACTTGCAGAACGGCGACCGGCAGCTCGAGAGAACCGTAGAGCCAGCGGCGGAGAGCTCTCGCTGTGGTCCGCCTCGCTGTGGCCCGCCGGGAACTGATAGGACGTTGAACGCCAGAGGCATTTCCGGAAGGAACATCTTAAGAGGAAAATACTAAGAATTAAAGAGAAAACATTTCGATATGGATGGAAAGTGTACTGAGGAGAAGACTCTATTCTTCCGTTCATGGAACATTTCGGGATAGCCTGGATATTAAATTGTATTGCTTCAGTCTGGTTCATTCTCTGCATAAAGGAGGTGAGATTCTTAAAAAAGAGGGGGGCAGGCAGCCTCACCCATGGCTTGTGACCACCTGCCGTCCCCAGGTGTGTGGGAAAACCTGAACAGTGATGATTCTGGCCCCAGAATGTTTCAGAGGAGTTGGAGTCTGAATGCAGAAGTTTGCAAACACCGTAACGGATTTATTCTGCATCTGCCTTGCCTCTTGCAGTGCAGAGAGCTATGCGGTATGAATGTCGGCGTCTACATCAGTCGGCAAGAGGGAAGGAGACGCGGATTCCCTTGGAGCGCCCCGCAGAGCTGAACAGCTGCCGTCATCCTGGGGCGTGGATGCTCTGGGTGGCGTCCCTCTGCGACCTCACCCGGCCGCTCGCCCCTCCGTGTGATTTCTGGGGAGCCGGCAGTCCTGTGCTCGCTCTACATGACCCCTGGAGGTTTTGCTTCTTCCCCTCATTTGGTCCGCAAGGAGTGAACTCTCATTTCCTCCGCTCCTGCTCTGACCCTCACACCTGTCACTCCCTTGGGGGGCACGGCGACCCCAGCCTCTGCTGGCTCACCCCAAACTCCCAGACTCATTCTTGACGTCAAATCCCACATCTAGCTGCCCCACTAATCCGTCAAAATACGGTCAACAACTTGGGGCGGCTGGGTGGCTCAGTTGGTTAAGCATCTGCCTTCGGCTCAGGTCATGATCCTGGGGTCCTGGGATCGAGTCCCGCATCGGGCTCCCTGCTCGGCAGGGAACCTGCTTCTCCCTCTGACCCTCTCCCTTCTCATGTTGTTTCTCTCTTGCTCACTAATAAATAAATAAAATCTTAAAAAAAAAATGGTCAACATCCAAGCCCATGTCCCCAAGCCCACAGCTCGCGCCCCGTGTGAGTTGTCCAAACATCCCTCAAGCGTCTTGCATCTTCCGCTCCTGAACCCTCAAACACCGCCGTCCCACTCAGTGCTCACTGAAGCTCAGTCTGTGGGACCCTGTCCCCACCGTGGCGCTATCTCTTGTCCTTCACCCTCACATTCATCCTGCTCCGGCCGCACTTGGTGGCTTTGTTGGACCCGCCAGGCCGTCCCTGCCCCAGGACCCTTGCACTGTCTGATCTGTCTGCCTGGAGCACTCTTCTCTATGACATGGCCAGGACTCACATCGCCACTTCCTTTCGGATTTACTCTGATCCCACCTTCTCCTGGCTTCTCTTTGCAAACTTCTGTGAAAGGGTAACACCCGGCCCCATTTCCCTGCTCCCTCTCCTTGTCACTCAGCACCCACCGCTAACATCCTACATGCCCTGCCCTTCCGAGAACTTGAGCTCCGTGGTAGCAGGGCTGTGGGCTCCTCTCCCCGTGCCTGGCTCACGGCGGGCGATCGGAAACTCCCCGGGGGAAGTTTATAGAACGGATTTGCTCCTCTTCTGTCCCCTCCTAGCTCGTGCATGGTTTCCTCGAAACAGCCTCCTGGACCCCAGCCCCCTGCAGTACTGCTTGCCACAGCGCTGCCCATGTTCCTACCATTCGCATGCCGTGTTCTTCCCCAGTCGTCTGCCCTGTGACCTAACAGTTCAGGCTGCCGAAAGAGCCGGGCGGCAGCCCTCTCTGGCCTCAAGCACCTGCCTCTCCGCCCCAGGACGGGCAGCTCCCGGACACAGGCACTTGGTGGAGAGCCCTGCACACAGCGGGGACCCCGCACGTGCCCGGAGTGAGCGGGACGGACACCCATGCTCCTCCCCACTCGGACCCCGGGCTGTCACCCGCACCTTGGAGTTCCTCCTGCGCTTTCTAGATCTGTGCTCCACGGACAGCAAGTACTTGCCGAATCGAGGTAAGCTCCAGCGTTTTTGCCACCAGAGCCCTTTTCCAACAGTCCCGTTAGGGCCCTTGCCCTCACCGCCCCATAGACACCCTTCCCAGCACCTAAGCGCATCCCACGTCATGCATGTCTCCGCGGCTTTGACGCCGCCTTCAGGACTATGAATGAGCACTTCAAGAGGGTATTATAAATTCAGACGCGTCTACGGGGCTTTCAAGTGTCGCAGCGGGAACCTCTTCCTCAGCAGCCTGGGGGTGGAAGGCTTCCCCACCTTTCCAAAGTGGCTCCTCCTACCGCATTATCCTGGCCTGAAGTTAAAGACTGGGAAGAAGGAGGGAGGCCGCCTGGTGGAGCCTCCAAAGGCCCCTCCGTTTTTCCGCTGCCGCATGGTTTCACGCTGTCTCCGGCTCATCTCACGGGGGCATCGAGCCCCGATTTCGTTGCCCAGACACCGCAAGCTATGTAAGCCCTAATCGTTTCAGTGCCAGAGAAAAGCTAAAGCGGGTTAGCTGGGAAAGGGAAGGAGCAGGAACCCGAGACTGGAAATAAGCAGCGAGCGTGAGCCGGGACCCAGGGACACGTGCGAGAGAGGGTTTGCGGGTTGCCCGCACCCCACGCGCCGGAGAACCTCTCCTGCCGGTGACATGCGTGGCAGGGAGCGGGGCCTGGCCCAGAAATGCTCACAGGGCAGCCCTGGCATCTGTCCTGCCTGGTCCTCGGATCAGGGCCTCGCTCTGGCCGCTCGGTCTCCAGCTGCCCCTCCAGCCTAACCATCCCCTGGGGGCCCCCTTTCTGTTTCCTCAGACCCTTCTCTCCCCTCCTGGAAAGATCCTGCTCTTGTCTTTGTTGACTTGGTCACTTTCTGCAGCCCCAGTGGGTTATAATCTCTGTGGTCAAAGGGGCCTATCTTGTACCCAGAACAACACATGCTCAGGAACGGGACGGTGGGCGGCACCCACTCCACCACTCCGCCAGGGCCTGATGCAACGTCCGGTGTCGTGGCCTCAGTCCCTCTTCAGCTGGTTGTGCCCACAGCCCCGGGGGACGATCTCCCGCTGCGTGGGCTCACATATCACTTCTCTGCCTCTCTCCTTCCAGAGCCTTCTGCACCGAGGTTTATGGCGACAAAGCCTAGATGTTTCAGCTCTGAGATGAGAGACGGACTGTGGGTCAACTCTTGGGACCATGCCCCCTGCTTATATTTAAAAGTTGTCTTTTAAACGTCCTTAACCCCATGAGGGGGTTCCAACACGAGTGGCTTGGCTCGACCGGCGTCTCCGAGCCAGTAAGAATCCTTTTCTATCGAACAGAATGTTTACAGAGGAAGCACACACTTAGAGAGACTTTGACATATGTGCAAAACCCAACCTTGATGCCTCTAAAGCAACCTTCCCTCCGGCCGCTGGTTATGGGATCAACGGGCTCTGTGTGCACCCCCTGCGTGGTTCTGAGCTCTCTGGGGCTTGCTGGTGGGATCCCATTAGCCTGCGAGCAGGGAAGGACGCCTTCACAGTGACAGTTTTAGCTTAGAAATCACTCCGGTTGCCCCAGGGGGCCCAGCGGTCCCCAGATGCCTTCTCCTTCACTGCATGCACACGCTCACACACGCTCACACCTGCGCTCACATGCGCTCACACATGCGCTCACACGTGCTCACACACACTCACACGCTCACACATGCTCTCTCACGCACGCTCACACGCTCTCTTGCTCACGCGTGCTCTTGCTCACTCTCACATGCTCTTGCATGCTCACATGCTCACACACGCTCTCACACATGCTCACACGCTCTCATGCGCTCTCACACGCGCTCACACACACTCTCACACGCTCACACACAATTACATTAGCGGTCGATATTTGAATATTAGGAGCCGGGGCCCGACTAGGGGAAGCGAGCAGAAGCCTGGGGCACATCACCACCGGCGGCGCCTGGTCTGAGGGTCTGCAAGGGCACAGTTGGCCCTCAGAGTATGTGCTCCCCAAATCTGGCAGCCCAGTCACCTTGCTTGCCAGCCCCAGACAGACCCCCTGTTTGCACATTCAGTTTCTTTCAAGAATTCAGACGCTGTGACCACACAGGGCCAGCATTCCCGATGAACCCCAAGGCTGGGTCCGAGGCGGAAATGGCCCTCGGAGATGGAGCATGGGCCCCGTGTGCCCTGGATCTCACACCCGACACCCCTCATTTCTGGTAGGCTTTGGAAACCCCGTGCCCTCTCCTGAGGAAACCACACAGAACTTTGCTTATTCGAAACACCTTAAAAAATATGTATATTACAATTCCAAATATGGTGCTTTAGATGCATGGATATAGATGCGGTTTTTAAAGCCACATACCGTCTCATTTTACCTGCACCACCTCAGTACCCATTCCTCCCAGGGGAGCGCTTCCCTTGAAACGCACCACAGTAAGACCGGGGAAGCCAAAACCATTATCAATAATTCATTAATATGAAATAACACCCAGTCTGTGGTCAGTTTCTTCAAGTACCATTTCTGTAAACTATTACAGGTTTTCCCACCATTTATACATCATATTTTGGTCTTACCAAAATGACCCGTAAACGAGAGTAACAGGAAACACAGAGATTGAGACATTTCGGCCCCTGAGGCCTCCTACCTGACCCAGACTCGCCTTCACTTCCTGTCCCACAAACGTCATTGACGTCCTTGTTTTTCAGCTCTGAATATTCATACAGGCGCATGAACATACGCTTGTCGTTCCGTACGAACCCCTACCAGGCTCTGCTTGCCGTTGGGTCCTCGCTTTCTCCCAGTCCGCGCGTCCGTCCCGGGGACTCCTCCATGGGAGCGTGAGGAGCACGGCCGCCCTGCCCCTCGGCCCCGCGCCACCTGCGAGGGCATGGGCACGCTAGCGAACCGCTCATGCTCGTCTGGTTCTCTTTAATTCTGTGCTACTCCCCAAAATAACGGCAGGAACATCTTCATGCACAGATGCAAGTGTTTCTGGAGGTCCGCGTTCTGGGGATCACTGCTGAGCACGCAGAAATAAAATTTGCCCCTGCCCACTGAGGGTGCAGGCCATACAGCAGCGGGACCGCCCTTCAGGTGGACCATGAATCAGCCCCACTCATTGTCTTTACTGTGTAGGGCCTTTGACCAAATACTGCTTTCAATAATTTCTACACCCGGTACTGGCATGAAGTCACAGTTGACTTATGAGCTTTCGTAAAGTGCTTCTGGATCAACAGCACCAGTCTTTCCCATTCGGGATTATTTTTTATAGCACCAGGAGGCGGGGACAGCAGCCTACTGATGGGGCAAGCTTGAGAAGCACAGGGTCTGGAGGCCTGAAAGCTGGTGAACCAATGACTTAGGACAGCTGCTTGGTTACCCCCGAGAACGATCACTCGAATGGGGCAAAGCCACGTTTGGAAGAAGTCCTCAGCAACGGTCTCAAGAAACAAGAAAAGTCATGGAGTCCCGCCTTTTGAGTTTTTGGTGAAAGTCGCTGTGTGTGGAGGGGGCACTTGGTTCTGTTCAAAGGCAGCGACGGGCTGAGCAACCTGCGAAGGAGTCTTCGGTCTCCTGAGTCTTGATACCTTATCTGACTTCCTAAATACAGAATCCTCCTTCAGAATATTAGCTTCGGTGCACTCTCGGCCCTCCAAGATCGCCTCTGTTTCTGGAAAACAGCACCACACTCTTCTTGAGAATACCTTCTTTCTGTTACTAGTCTCTCCCCTTGCCTCTTTCCTAAGACCTTCTCTTACCGCCCCCAAATCATTCCGCACCTTGCTTCCTCACATTAATCTTTCATCGAAGGTGGGGCGCCCGAAGATCGGTGGTCAGGAAATTGGGGAGATCCGTGTCTGCGGCAGCAGAGCGAACACTACCTTCGCGGGGCAAGCGCATGCACACCTGCCGTGTTTCCTGGTCCTCACTTTTAGGAAGGCTGCCTAATAACCCGAGAGTCAGAGGCAAGCCAGGCAGCCTCTCCCTCCCCGACGGTGGGGTGAAGAGGGGAAAGCAAGCCAGACACTAATAGAAAATCCCCCGGGGCCGCGAGGGCACTTGCAAAGGGGCTGAGGGAAGTGGGTCAGGAGGAAGGCGCTGCTGCCTCCCGCAGAGTCATTGTGGCAAAAATAGCTCTGAGGAGCCTGCTTTCATCGCTCTCGCACCTGCCTGTTCATTCAGACACTGCGAGCCACAGCTCCAAGGAAGCGCCTGCAAATGAGATACTGCTGAGTCCACACGCGACATCAGATTGTGAGTCAACTGAGAGCACTCTCAAGTTCTCGGATGCGACTCTGCAGGGTTGTGCTTGGGTTTGTGTGTTTGTTTTTAATTGTATTGCTTTGTTTTTTGCTTTGCCTTGTTGTGAGACGGCGTGTTCTGTTGGTTTGCAAGAAGGGGACTGCACCGAAACTGAGATTTCAGGCCAAAGGGCTCAAAGACCAAAGAAGGAAACCAAAAGAAGTCAAGCCAAACCAAATGGGAATTGTCTTGTCCACTGAAAAAACTTGTAGAAGACTCTTGTTCCACCAGAAGAGCTGCCTTCATTTTGGCTACTCTCGCTAAAGAACGTCACCTTAAGAAGAATATTGCCAAGTACAATGGGCTGTAGGTTTGTGTCCTCCCCAGATCCATGTGTTGAAAGCCTAATTGCAATGTTGGTATTAGGAGGTGGGGCCTCTGGGAGGTGATTAGTCATGAGGGTGGAGTCCCTAGGAATGGGATCTCTGCCCTCCTAAGAAGAGCCAGCTTGCCCCTCTTCTGCAGTGTGAGGCCACAGGGAGGGGACGGCCCTCTGTGAACCAGGAAGAAGGTCTCATCAAAGATCCAGACGGTGCCGGCACCCTCACCTCGGGCTTCCAGCCTCCAGATCTCTGAGAAATGAAGGCGTGTGGTTTAAACCGCTCAGTCTTGGGTCATTTATTACAGCAGCCTGAGCTGACAAAGGCAGCAAGGAAGTGAGTTGTCGCTCTCCCACGTAAATGCCCGCGTCGATGAGCCCTTGCCCTCCACCAGGGCTATTTCCCGTGGACCCAGGACAAAAGGCCAAAGCAGAAGGACCAAGACCACAAAGGGCCTCAGGATGTGTCAGAGTCTTCGCAGGATGAGTTCTTCCCTCCTTTATAGAAACAGAGGCTCCTGGGTTGGAGGTGAACTCGTAGCTAGAGCCCGTAGGTGCAGCCTCCCTTGGCCAGATGTAGACACGGAGCAGTCTCCGGAGTCATCCCGAGCAGAGGAGCTGCTCTGCCCACCTCCCTCGCCACTCTCCCCCTCCTGCTGGCCGAATGCCCGTGGGCCGCTGCTAAAACAGCTGCGACAGGGAGACGAGAGGGCAAGGTTCTGGGGGCTGGAAGAGCAACAAGACAGAAGGAACCTGGGTGGCCGGACGACTTGTGGAGCAGAGGCACCTGCCCCGCGGGCCCCTCCCCTCCATGCTGTTGAAGTCAGAGAAACAAGGGCAGACAGTCCGGACACTCTGGTCGCCTGCATCCCAGCTAAACTAGAGACAAGTGGGAACCGCCCTGAAGAACTCGGCTCACTTCTGGGGGCTGGAGACAGTCAGCAGGACTGTGTCGGCGGGCACGTATGACGGGGGGCTCTGCCCACGACTCGCTGTCTCTAAAACCGTGCAACATGCACGAGCGCGTGCAGGGTGAGCACAACTGGCGAACCTCCGGCTCGTGTTTCCTCCAGAAGCCGTTCAGACCCCTGCGTCGTGCGCTCCCTCTAACTACCAAAGCCGCACTGTTCACCCCTAAAATACTTCCAGTACAAATAATTAAAGGCTCTCCAGCAGAGATCTGGGGACCTCTGGGTGTCCCCGAGAACACTCTGGGGGGGTCTTGGGCGTGTTTAAATGCTCACTATTTCACAAAAGTACAGCAGAATGTTCCAGAGGCACAGATGACGGCCCAGTCGTGTTTCATTAGGGCTGAGAGCAAACAGATTTGCAAAAATCTGAAAACAACCACTCTTCTCCTATTTTTTTTTGTTTTGCAAAATATAGTCATTTTCCCATCAAAAATACGTTATTTTTGTTACCATGCAGTACTCTTATTACTGTTATTTTTAAATAAATAAGTAAATATTTTTTATATCATCAGTTTTCAATTTCCAACAAGGTGTATGATATAACCTACCTGCACAAAAGCTCTTTGGGGTCCTCGGTGGGTCGGAAGGGTGTAAAAGGGCCGTGAGACCTGGCGTCTGGGAGGAGCTGCTGCAAGTCAAGGGTCTCCGGAGCGCCCCCTCTGCTAGGCCTGTCTCTGGCTCTTTATACCTCCCCCTCCCCGCACACGCTCACGCACACGCACGTCCCAGGCACACGCACACGCACGCCCCGGGCACACGCACGCCCCAGGCACATGCACACGCACGCCCCGGGCACACTCACGCCCCGGGCACACGCACACGCACGCCCCGGGTACACGCACACGCACGCCCCGGGCACACGCACGCCCCGGGCACACGCACGCCCCAGGCACACGCACGCCCTGGGCACACGCACGCCCCGGGCACACGCACATGCACGCCCCGGGTACACGCACACGCACGCCCCGGGCACACGCACGAGAGCAGTCGTTCCTGACTTTCTCTTCCACAGCTCGGCCCGTTTAGGACGCGTCGGCCTTGGCCGCGTTTCCATCCGAGCGCGAGAGTGATGGTGAAGGTTGAACCGGGAAACTCGGCTCCCCGGTGACACAGACCGGCCTTCCAAGCGTCTGCCAAGGACGCGACGAGATAGACGTGTCGACCGTAGACTGAGAAAAACGATTACAGACACATGAAACACTAGGAGGAACGGGAGGTGTCCGTGAGGCGTTTTACCACCTTTAGCGAGGGCCCTGTGTTTTTTTTAAAAAAACGTTTGCGAGAGAACAGGAAAAGGGTGGGAGACCTACATTTAAATCAAGAATCTAGTAAAAGCAACAAATAATACATCAGAATGATACACACACACACCTCCCCAAGGAATATAATATAAAATGAGGAATAAACGCAAATATAAAAATCATTCAAGTAAAAAGGTGAAAGAAATTGAAGTAAAAGAAATCAATGATAAAAGAAAGCAAAAAAAAACCCATATAAATATATTTAACAAATGCACAGCTCATATACACCAGCTGTGCATTGTTTTGTCTTCCTGGGGTGATGTATGGAACCAGGAAGAAAACCATTTTTCCGAGCCTCATACAAAAAGGACCTGAGTAGATTTACCAGCTCTTGGCACTATCCGAACTAATAAACATAACACATTTTAATATACAATTCCCATGACATGATGACGGGGCTCGCTGGGAGGGTCCCGGGGAACGAGGGAGGCGCGCCTGCAAAGGAGGAATGTTGTCCTGGTGACGCACATCCATCAGGCTTCCCGCTTTGCTCTGATAAGTCAGTGCTTCTCGAACGTCGCCACGCACGGCATCACCTGGCGGGCTTGGCTACCGTGGATCCCAGGGACTCTGATTCAAAGGGGTCTGGGGAGAGGAGGCTGGTTCCACTCTGTTTCTACCCGGTTCCCAGTTGATGCTGATGTGCCGGCCCCCAGCCCCCACTTTGGGAACCTGAGGTCTAAATCAGAGGCAGGTATCAGCTGCAGGAAAACAAAACCTCACTGGAAGATCATCCAAAGCATTTTCACCGGTGGAAGGCAAAGCTAAAAAAAAAAGTTATTTTATTTTATTTTATTTTTTTTAAGATTTTATTTATTTGACAGAGAGAGACACAGCGAGAGAGGGAACACAAGCGGGGGGAGCGGGAGAGGGAGAAGCAGGCTTCCCGCGGAGCAGGGAGCCCGATGCGGGGCTCGATCCCAGGACCCTGGGATCATGACCTGGGCCGAAGGCAGACGCTTAGCGACTGAGCCACCCAGGCGCCCCCAAAAAAGTAATATTAAATCCTGCGACACCAAGGACAGAGCTGCTGGCATCGAGTGTCACAGGACTGGGGTCTCTCACTGGCCTTTCTGTGGTTGGGGCAGGCCGGCCGGATGAGTGCACACATGGGTGACACCACACAATATTGTAGGAGCCTCCCGTCCCTGCAAATAGTTCAAAACAAAAGCAATTCTAAGTATAAAATCTGTGTGAGTGAATGTCCAGCGTTTCCCGTGCTGGCTTCTCTTTAATGCTCCCTTGGAAATAGTAAACCCTTTACGATACAGTTTTGGTGCCCGGACTTTTCCAGCATCTGAGGCACATTCCGTGCGGGGCTATCGGGTAGCGCAGCACCCATGGGAGAGGAGTCTCTGTGGGGCCGAAGCAGCCCGGACAGAGCGGACAGAGTGCGGCAGGGGACTTGTCATTGTTTGCCCCGCCTCTAGCTGGGTCTGGTTTCTCCAGCTTCCCGCACTTGGGACGGCTGCCTCAAGGTCAAAGCTCTTGGCTTAATCCTTTGCTGGGTCGAGGTCCAAGCTGGCACGGGAGGGGCCTGCCATCCCTCCCCTGGAGATGGGCTTGCCTGCTTTCTGAGGGCGTAAGACCAGCACGGGCTGGTGTCCTGTGGAGACTCTCTCACCAGATTTGGGCAACAAGCCCAGCCTCCCACCCTGAGCCCCAGCCTATTCCAGCAGCTTGAACTGGGGCTACTCCCCGTTTAGGCCCCTGGATGCCGGCCAGGCGGGGAGGCGTGCGGGGGTGGGGGAGCACCCACGAGCTGCATGGAGCATACAAAGGCTTCTTGGAGGGGACCTGGAGTCCCAGCCCAATGGGCAGGAAAATGGTACCCTGGGCCATGGTGAGTGCCAGTCCGCACTGACTTATTACCTTCCTGGCGTCCCCAGCACCTGCGGTGTTCCTATAGCCCTGCTGAAGCTTGCACCTGGTGGGCGGTGGGCTAGGCACCTCTTCTAAGGAAGTCTATCGGTCAGGGCCAGCCTTCTTAGAAACTCATCTTCCCACTACAGAAGCCCAGAGAGCTTCCTCTCTCTCGGACCTGGCTGGGCTTGGGGTGGCATCCTGTGTAGGCTTGGTCAATGGGACCAGCTCAGCTGCGACTCTTGAGCAAGGGATGCAAACAAGTG
This sequence comes from Neomonachus schauinslandi, assembly GCF_002201575.2. Classification (NCBI taxonomy): domain Eukaryota; kingdom Metazoa; phylum Chordata; class Mammalia; order Carnivora; family Phocidae; genus Neomonachus; species Neomonachus schauinslandi. The sequence continues at coordinate 90,381,823 of NC_058416.1, read as the reverse complement.
GGGACAGCTGGACATTGTTCTGTTCACTGTGAGCACACACAGCCTGGGGACGGGAGCACCCCTGCCCCTTGGTTCCTGTTTCCTGGTTCTGGACTTCCGGCCTCCTATGGACTTGTCTCCCCCCGCCCCCAAATTCCCCTTTCATTGAAGACAGCTGTAGGGTTAGTTCTGCTGCTTGCTACCCAGATACCTGCCTGATGCACGGAGCCAGAAAGTGGGCTCGGAGGGAAAACCTGAGCGGATGAGCAGGCTGAGAAATTCACATGCTGATCGTCCCATGGGAAAGGGGTTTTAGCAAATCGTGACAAAGGACCTAAGGTCACTGGCCTGGCTTCCTGGACTCGGACGGTCAAACGTCCTCCTCGACTTTGCTCGGTGGCCGGCACCATCCGGCATGGGCCAGGAGCGCAGGGGCTTTGCAGCCGGGCACCCAGTCCCAGGAAACAGCTGCTCAGCCTTTTGAAGTCAGTATTTCATTACAAACGAGGTGCAGTTGTTTCTGTCTGTTTGCCCGAAAGCCTGAGTCAGCGCGAGCAGTGGAGGGTTGGGGAGGTGGGGAGGGCCCAGTCTTGTCTGCTGCGTGGCTCCTGCGTCCCACGCGACCCATTTCCCCAGGCAGGCGTGTTCCATTCTTCCGGTCCCCGGGGCCGGTGCCGATGCTGGAGAGAGGGGGCCTGGCCAGGCAGATCCAGGGACCCGGAAGGTTGCAGGCCACCTCGTACCCTCCTCCCTACACAGCACAGACAAGGCAGGCGGGCTGTGGAGCAGGGCCCCCGTGGAGAGCCCTCGGGGATGCGGACATGTCAGTAACCAAGACAAATTCGGACAGCACATGGCCCAGCATGCCCTGCATTTCTGAGAGCCTAGAGCCTGAGGCCCAGGACTCTGCTGACGGTTTTGTTTCATATCATGTGACAATACTGCATACTGAGCGCCCAGGACCTGAGGATTTGGGGTGGCAGCCCTGGGAGCATGTACTCTTCGCCCAACGAGCTCCCGATTCTGTCCCATTCCTACTTGTCCTGCATGTAGACAGCAGCTGGGACTCGGGGACTGCCCCTGTTGGACACCGCAAAGCCCCCAGCCCCAGAATGACTGCTGCTGGGGGGCCGGGGACCACAGGAAAGGTGTCCCTGTATGATCTCCAGGTGCACGGGGCACCCCATGCAGGATGAGGGGCATGTTGTGTGGCCACCTTTGGGTGTCTCTCTGAGCCTCGGCTTCAGTTAGCCCCGGGGCCCTGCCTGCATATTTCCGACGTCAGCTACTCCCGCATTCCGTCCATAATGGCACCCACAGATTTCACACCTCCCAAGCCAATGAAAATGTGGTCATCCCTCCAGGGGGAGCAGGATTCCGGAGAAGTCCACACCTGTGGACCTTATGGAAACTCTGCTGCACACTCGGGGGTGGAAGACACTTCTGGTGAGCAGACCAAGGACAGGCCTCTGCACAGCTCCAGACGAGAGGCTGCAAACCCAGCCTGCGGCCCCACACGGATGCAGAAGAGAGCAGCAGCGTGCTGTTAGGGACAAACCCTGAACCAACATTCCCCAGATACAGGGGCACAGGGAAGGAGGGCTTGGAGATGGGCCGAGGGCCTGAGTGTGGATCACGCGTGCACCCTCCATGGGCCTGAGCGTGGATCACACATGCACTGTGGATGGGCTGAGAAAACAGAGGTGGAACCAGTGTGGCAAATAGCTACCCAGCCCTGAGTCCCTGGCGGTGTTCTGAACAGGCACATGGAGGGACTCCTGGGGTCTTCACTGCCCTGGGAGTGTTTCTTCACGTGCTCAGTTACCAGTGAGCCACGTGGACTCAGACCCCACGGTCCCACAGGTGGTGGGCACCAGGAGGCAGGCTTGGACTGAGCCATGTGGCTCACGCACCTATGTTCCCGACAACCACTCTGTAAACACGTTTGTGGGGGTGCATTAGCTTCCTGGGGCTACTGTAACAAATTATCACAAGCTGGGTGGCCTCAAACAACACAAATGTATTCTCTCAGAGCTCTGGAGGCCAGAAGTCTGAAAGTGAGGTGTGGGCATGGCCGCGCTCCCTCTGGGGCTCAAGGAGCATCCCTCCTACCTCTTGGGCTCCCACGGTCCCCAGGTGTCCCTCACAGGTGGCTGCATCACTCTGGTCTCGACCTGTCTTTCCCTCGCCCTCTCCCCTGGGTCTCTGTGTCTCCATCTCCTTCTTCCTCCTCTTATGAAAACACCCTAAACACAGAGGAATCGCATCCCAAGCCCCCTGACTTGACATCTGAGAAGACCCTGTTTCCAAAGAAGGTCATATCCACAGAAGCAGATGTCCAGAGGTGGACATATGTTTTGAGGGACACAATCCAGTCCCCTGCAGGGGAGTTAGTCATTAAGTTTTGGGGGAAATGGAAAAATGAGCTGTGGGAAATTCAGGAGGGACTGGGAGAGAGAGAATAAAGTGAGGCCTCCATCTTAGAGGAGGGCATAGATTTGGGTTCAAGGCAGGAGTGACAGTAAGATGATGAGAATAATCGTGTGTCCTGAGTCCTGAGCGGTGGAGGAGGCCTGCTTCCTGCGTCCTGAGCAGTGGAGGGGTGCCCACGTCCTGAGCCCTGAGTGGTGGAGGGGGGCCCACGTCCTGAGCCCTGAGTGGTGGAGGGGGTTTTGCGTCCTGCGTCCTGAGCCCTGAGCCCTGAGCGGTGGAGGGGGGCCTGCATCCTGTGTCCTGAGCCCTAAGCGATGGAGGAGGCCTGTCAGATGGCTTCTCCGGGAAGGGTGTGGCTGGTCCTCCTGAGGAGGCGATGGAAAGGTTTTGGAACTCCCCAGGGGTGGCTGTTTGCACAACATTGTGAAGGAACTGAAAGGCCCTCAATTGTTCACTTGCAATACTTGAATTTATGTTATATGAATTTCACCTCAGTAAATTATTTAAAGAAAAACCAACCTGAAGGTGGGTGGGGAGGGAAGCAAGTGGGCAGTGGGCCGAATCAGAAAACAACAGGAATTCCAGGAGGCGAATAACCTCGGCCGACAGGGTGTGTCCGGGAGCATGGCTCTCAGGGTGTGCACCACAGCTGTTGTTCTAGAATGACCCGTGTCCCTGAGCCGCAGAGCGGGGGAGAGCCTGGCCTGCAGGCGGGTGCCCGGCGCTCTCCTGGGCAGGTGTGGACGGCTGCATTCACCTCCGACAGGTGGGAAGTCAGGAGAAACAGAGGCTCCCCCGGTAGGAGCAGCATCTCCAGCTCCAGGGCAAAAGCCTTGAAACAATCAGGTTGCAGGAAGTGAACGGCCCCTCGCATCTGGTTTTCAGCACTATATTTAGAAGATGACATTGCCAACGCATTTACCCGCCCGTGTGTGCTGCTTGTTCTCTGCTGACTTTTGGGGAGAGCGCTGCAGACCTTGCGGCTCGCTGTCTTATTCTCTGTCTCGCTGTCTAATTGAAAAGAAATCCGGGCGCCTGGGTGGCTCAGTTGGTTGGGCGACTGCCTTCGGCTCGGGTCATGATCCTGGAGTCCCTGGATCGAGTCCCGCATCGGGCTCCCTGCTCGGCGGGGAGCCTGCTTCTCCCTCTGACCCTCCCCCCTCTCATGTGCTGTCTCTCTCATTCTCTCTGTCTCAAATAAATAAATAAAATCTTTAAAAAAAAAAAAAAAGAAAGAAAGAAAAGAAATCCGCAGATTCGCTGAGCACCCCGGCCGTTTAGGTCCCTGCTCGGAAGCGTGGGGGAATCAGTAACTGCTCTGTTATGTAAGCGCCCTCCCCTTCTCTCTCCATCCTCATTATCTCTCCGTGAAGTGGGGACAGCACCGTGTGGCCGTGGGAATGAAGACCGCGATTAGCAAATGCTCTGCAAGCTCTAATTCATGTGCAGTTGTAAGGTTTGTCTCTTTTTGTCTTGCGTAGCTAGCTGTACGTGTACAAAATGTGGAAATGGAGTCAAAAGTTTATTGCAAGGGGACGTGTAGAGACCAGGCCTCCTGCAGGACATGGACGGCACCGAACGGGTGTTCCGGGCCGAATGTTTGTGTCCGCGCCCCCGCCAACCCCCGAAAGTGCATTTGTCGAAGTCTTAAGCCCCAGTGGGACGGTGTGAGGAGGAGGGGCCGCTGGGGCTGACTAGGTTTCGGTGAGGTCCTAAGGGTGGGGCCCGCGGACAGGGTCAGTGCCTTTATAGGAGGCGGAAGGCAGCGGGGTCTCTGTCCACACGGGGGAAGCGGGAGGACACAGCAGGTCGGTGGCCGTCGGTGAGCCAGGACGCCACCCTCGCTGGGGACAGAACTGGCCAGCACCCGGATCTGGGACACCCAGCCTCCGGAGCCCCAAGAAGTCCCGGACTCACTAAGACAGGCTTTACCTGGAGAATGCCTAAAGCACGGACTCCCGATCCAGGTGCGGTGCAGCTGGGGAACCAGCGGCAGATGGCAGGGCTCAGTGGACAAGTGGGCACCGTGATGCCTCGGCCGGCAGGGCAGGTGAGAGGTGAGCAAGGGGGACTGCAGAGGGCTGACCTGCAGGGACAGAAGCCACAGGCAGACAGGAGCAGGGCTGTGGGGAGAGGGAAACCCTCACTGCCGGGTCAGGCGGGCCCGGAGTGCCGCAGAGCAAGGAGGCTCGTGGTGAGTGAGTAGGGGTCAGCCTCCCAGGGGCGGAGCAGGGAGGACAGCGGACCTGCAGGGGCACATGGAGAAGGAGCAGCCCCGCGTGGGTTTCTGGAGGGATCAGACCTGCAAGTACCCGACGTAGAGACAGTGGTGGGTGTGCCCACAGCTCAGAGCTGACACAGACATCCAGCTGACGCTAAAGAATGGCCTGCCACTTGAATGGCCAGGCTGTCCTTGCGCTGACCCCTGTGTCCCCCTTTCACCCAGGCCACACAGCCCTGGAGCAGGGACTTCAAGGTATCTCCAGGAACAGCGAGCGCCTGGCTGGCCTGCACCTTGGCCTACGGTGGCTGGGGAGGACAGGTCAGGTGATGCTGTTTTTCAGGTCCTTCCCGTGTCTGCCGTGTCGTGGGGGAGCCGTGACAGAGCTGGTGGTGCTGCTGCTTAGGAAAACATTCCTGCTGCCGATCTGATTTTTAAGGATGGGAGGGAATGTCCCCACCGAGGACCCCCTGGCATTCTGGCTCTGTCCTCAACCTGCTCAGGGCTCACCATCCTTTTCCAGAGACCCAAGGAATGACATAAGCAAGCTGGACACGTATGGGCTTATAAATTCTGTTTTTTTGGCTGGCATTGGGGTGTCCCCTCTCAAGAACTATGACATTTTTAAAGTTCTGAAAATGCAAAGCTTGAAACAAAACAAAACAAAACAGAACTAGTGCATCTCTGTCTTTGCCCTCCAAGATCACGAACATTTCTCTGGGAAGAGGGCCTCTGTTTCCTGTTGTTGGTATGCCTCCTAAAGATACTGCTCCCACGTCTCCGTCCACCACAAGCTCTGCCTGTGGCCAGATGCGAAGGCTGTAGGTGCATAAATCTCCCAAAAACAGGTGAAAGAAAGGCCACGTAGCCATTCCCTGGTCATGCACTGAATTTAATGAGCTTTATCCTTCCTGGAGCCTTAATCTAAATAAGAACCATACCAACAGCTATAAAAGCTACGGCCCTTTCTTTGAAATCTCAATTAAAACCAACACAAAACAAGCATGTTTGGCGTCTCCGTGCGGGACCATCCTGCAGGAAGAAAATTTTTTAAAAAGTTGGTAAAACTCCATTTAGAACCTCTCCCCTGTCTGCAATTCTGCTGCCGTGTATTTAAAAATAAATAAACTGGGAGGGGATGCACGGAGATAGGGCATGGGTATATCACCGTTTCAAAACCAATTTTCAAACGTTTTCAGGGCTGGCTAGATGCCAGAACATGTTTTGACATGATTCTTCCCCCTTAATTTATAACCTCTGTGTATCTGCGAGGAAATTCAACCCTTATGTTTCTGATTCCTTTACACTTAACTCATCAGATGCTGCCCTGTAAGAGACATTTGATGTTAAGCGGCTTTGAGCACTTTTTTACGAGGCCTTTTAAACCTGTTCCCCCTTAGGAACAGGAAGCCAGGTTTTTCCAGAAGTAAACAGATGCGGCCCACAAAAAGTGTCCGTCGTCGGCCTGGAGACCAGACCTGGGGTTCCCCGGTGGCCCCAGACCCGTCAGCATGTTGGGCAAAATTGCTCCACGCAGCCTCTTGAGGGACTAAGGTCCTCTAGCTAAACGTCAGTGCGTCACCAACGTCAGGGACCGCACGAGTCTAACAAAGACAAATGATCCCACCGAGAGCCACCGAGATGGGGGCCCCATGGCTGGAGGTGGAGGGAGGCTGCTCCAGGTGAGCTCAGCGCACCCCATTACTGGGTGGGGACTGGCAGGTGAGGACCGATTTCTCTCCTCGAATCTAGGTGGGCTCTGAGACTCCCTCGTCAGACAGGCCCCGGGGCAAGGTGCGCCCATTCTCTGAGAACCCGGCCCTGGCACACGTGCCCTGAGCGGAGGCGGCCGCCCTCTGTGGAGCCTGACCCTGCTGAGGCTGGCGTCCCTCGAGGGGACCCTGGAGCTTGGGACACCGTGGGGCGGGAGGGCGCCAAGAGGGGTGCCCGATAGGCCAGGGAAGTGAGAGCGGAAGGCGATCTCCCAGACCCAGCCATCATCAAGGCGATCAGAGCCCAACAAGCCAGCCCAGCCCTTCCAGAATCCTGACTCGGCAGATCACGAGCAAGCCAAGGTGGCTGAGAATACCCGTTTTGAGGTGCATGCTACCAGCACCCCGAGGAATCCGCTCACCTCCTTCAGCTCTCCGACAGTATGACGAGCTGCTTCTGTGCCAATTGGGCTCCTGCATCATCAGTGGGTTGCGAGGAGGAGGAAACCCTACGGTATTGTCTAAAAAGCAATTTCTGGACTGAAAAGCCCAAGGTAGACCGCATTCCGGCACAGATTGCCTCAGAGGTTCATGATGCGAGCACCGCTTTGGTTCGGATTCTCTGAAAATACCTTCCCCTCCGAGCGGTGGCCCTGTCTTCAGGCTGGGGCCTTAATTCCAGCAAAAAACTTTCAGGCCCTGTGTAGCGATGTTACCTGACCGCCCCCCACTCCTCCCCTCCCGGAGAAGGAGGGCTTGTGCCCACCGGGTGACGGAGACGTGCCCCCCTCCACGGGGAGCTGGATGGAGTGAGCCAAGGGAGACCAAGTGGGACCAGCACCCCCTAACCACACGGAGCCCCACACAGAATAAAAAGGGGCAAATGAATCCTGGTGGGGGGTGGGGGCAACCAGCACACGCCCACCCCGGGGACACTTTCCCTGCAATAAGAAATCATCTGCTCTTTGTTGTTGTAATTACTACAAGAATAGGACATACATAGCAACTATGGGAATCTGGGGGGTGGGTGAGAAATTTGTCTTTAACACATACACTTCTGTTCATGCATTTAGGACTAGGCTGCCTGGGTTTCTATCTGAGAATAAAGACAAAGGTGGGCCAGGGCACGTGCTGGAGAAGCTTAGCAGGCAGCTCCCCAGAGGGACGCACAGCCTTCTCTGGGGCACTCCCCGATTTCTGTGGTGTAAATGTCCCGCCATCGGAGTTCAAGCTGCCGACGGCACGCAGAGCTGGGAAGGGGCTCACACTGGTGCTCACAAACCAGCTTCTGCATCATTCCCCCAAGAACGTCAGCGCTGGGGGACAGGTCGCTGCGGAGAATCTTCCAGGGTCTCTGCAGCCAAAGCTGTGCCCTCAGAACCCCAAAGCTGGAAATAAAGCCAGGCTTACAAAGAACCACCTGCCACTGACCAGCGGGTACCCGATCGTTTCCAAACGGCAAACTTGAGGAACTGGAAGACCCACTCACCCCCCACAACGAGAGGACACGTGAATTTGTGAAGCCAGAAGGCCCCAGAAAAAAACGGGTCAAATTTTGGACGACAGAGACTTGGAAAGAACAACACAGGTTGAATGAAACAAGTAGGCGTCAGAAAGACCTCGAAACCAAGTGCAAAGTAAACGTAATCCTTGTATTCAGGTCAGGCGACGTGCACTCTTTCGGAACAGGGTGGGGTTGAGACGCTCCATACTTGTGGAAGAGACAGAGCCCAATTTAAATCATTTGTACCAGGTGCCCATTGGAAAGTTGGTGTAATTCTCACAATGACAAAAGTTTGGGGGTCCAGAACAGGGGATGCACATGCTAGGCCAGCAGACATGGCTTGTTTGTCCTGCACAGTGTTTTTACAAGTTTTGATTCATTGTCCACACTTAAAAGAAAGAGACTTGGGACGCCTGGGTGGCTCAGTCCGTTAAGCGGCTGCCTTCGGCCCAGGTCATGATCCCAGGATCCTGGGATCGAGTCCCACCTCGGGCTCCTTGCTCAGCAGGGAACCTGCTTCTCCCTCTCTCTCCCTCTGCTTGTGCTCTCTCTGTCAAATAAATAAAATCTTTAAAAATAAATAAATAAATAAAAAATAAAAGAAAGAGACTTGACCCCCCTTCAAAAAAAAAAATCAAGATTTCTGGTTGATCTTGAAAAATCAGAATTTCTGTTAACACCAAGCTCCCAAATCTGCAATGCAGCAAAGGTTTGGAACTTAGCTATAGGTACTCTTTCAGACAGGACACACAGATCCCACAGACCCTATAACACTCCTGGTTGATTTTCTCACACTAACTACTTCATTCCTTGTTTTCCGAGCCCCTAAGGCATTTGGATTTGCAACCTCTGATCTACAAGGAAATAGACAATTATCCTATTGTTTTTACTAGTTTGCAAACTCTCTCTCACCCATCCATCCATCCACCCATCCATCCACACATCCATCCATCCACCCATCCATCCATCCATCCACCCATCCATCCATCCATCATCCATCCCTCCATCCATCCATCTACTCATCCAACCACCCAACCATCCAACCATCCATCCATCCATCCAACCATCCATCCATCCATCCATCCATCCACCCATCCATCCATCTACTCATCCAACTACCCAACCATCCAACCATCCATCCATCCATCCATCCATCCATCCATCCACCCATCTACCCATCCAACCATCCACTCATCCATCCATCTTTCATCTACCTATCTACCGATCCTATCAATCTATCTACCTACCTACATAATACATATTTATCACCCAAAACTGAAATTGAGAAAGTATAAAGAAGAAGGTAGAGATTATCCATGAATCTTGCCAAGCATAGATAACCACTGTAAACATTTCATGTCTTCCCAGGTATACACATGCCCATTTTACAAAGAAGGAAGTGGTATGACACAGAATGTATTCTATAACCTGCCTTGTTCAATTAACAGCAGATTAATATTCAAAATGTCTAACAACTGATGTGGAATAGGTACAGACCGATCAGAACACGTGTCGATCATAAACAGCCAAAGGGCTGTGCTGGTCCACCCCGGCTGCCGGCTGCCGGCTTAGTAATATGGTTGGCCATGTGCCCATGTTAATAACATGTTTCTACATAATTACTCCAATGACTACATGATATTCTAAGGATTTACCACAGTTGAATCGAACAGTCAGCCTGCTGGTATACACAGAGGTTGTTCCCAATTTTCAATACATTTAATGCGAGTAGAATTGCTGGCTCACAGGATATGCATATTTTAAACGGTCTTGGATACACATTGCATTTGCTCTTATGAGGGCCATCTACCTTACAGTCCCACCCGGGGGCATGGGGAGCCCATTTCTCTACCCCCAAGCCAAATCTAGGTATTACCAGCCTTAAAAAGAAAGGGTCCATCTCTTAGGTACAAATAATGGCTTTTTTCACACATGTACCTTTGATTACCACTAGTGAGTTTAACTATCTTTCTGCGGGTTTTTCTTCTCATCTGAACTGCCTATTTATAGGCCCAGGCAGGAAACTATAGTTTTTGCTTTTTAATTTTGTTTATGGAGAATTTTTATTTTTGATTAATTTTTTTTTTTGCCATACCGAATTTTAAATTTCAATGTAGTCAAATCATGATTTAAAAAAAAAAATAACTTGGCTTTGGTGTCATGCTAAGAAGTCTCCTGATAAGCAATATACGGTATTCACCAGCATTTTCTTTTCATGGAGTGAAAATTTTAAATAACTTTTTCCCCCTGATGGTAGTATTAATTTTACTTTTCTTTTTTTTTGTCAGTCCCAAATGGATTTTGGTAAAAGGTATGAGGTAGAGATTTGATATAAAAATGTTCCCAAATCTAAAACAAGCCTCAACATTATTGGTTGAATACGCCATTCTTTCTTATTTTGGTTTGAAATAAAGTTCCAAATGCATTTAGGACTCTTTCTGGACCTTACATTTTGTCCCATCAATTTGCATATTTTAATGCTATTTTCCAATACTGTTTTCATTACTACAGCTTTAAAGGGCATTGACTAGTGATAGAATTAAGCTCTTTCTTACCATGGTTTCAGTTTTTTTCCCTGCCTTGGGTATTTGCTCAAATTTGATGGCTTTATATCATTTTGGAGAGCCCCCCCCCAAAAATACAGATTTTTACATAGGAGTTGCATTATATTTAGGAATTAATTTGGGGATGGTGGACATATTGACCAGGTACTTAATTGTGCAAATATTCCAGCCAATTATTTATACTCTTCAGAAACATAGTGACATTTTCTTCAAAAGGGCTTGCACATCTTAAGTTTGTTTCTTGATAGTTTGCTCAGGCGTTTTGTAGGTTCTGCAAAGGTGGTCTTTATTTCCTTTATATTTTCAACTGGTTTATAAGGAAGCTGCTGATTCTGTAGACTTGTTTTCTCTTAGTCTCCTTATCAGTTCTATTCAATTCTCAGATTCTATTTTAAGCTAATTATCTTTTCAGTCACATCATCTGCAAATAATGACAGTTTCCAATGGTCTTAAATTCTGTCTTCTCCTCTTGCCTTACTGCATGGTCGACCATGTCCAGGATAATGTTGGATAATTGTCAAGAGCCTTGTTCTATTCCGACTTTCATAAAAGTGCCTCTAGGGTCCCATTATTATGTGTAATGTTTGCTGTAGATGTCCAGTGATCCCACTGTATTGCGTCCTTCTTAGACAGCTCCTGGGGAGTTGTACCCACTTGTGTGCACTCATCCTGAACAAGACTCTAGACCAAGGTAAGTATACCATGAGGACAGGCAGCAAGGTGAAACCAAGTTGTTTGGGTAACAGTTTTAAGAATCAAAATAGATGCAGGGAGCACGTAATACTCAACTTTAAAGATACCGGGGCTTTCAAGTGGAAAATGAATTAAATGAAATAGAGCAGGCCATGTGGCCGAAGTAGAGCCAAGAGGAAGTAGTCATAAGGAAGAAGATTTTAACTCAAAATAAGACATTTTTAAAGACTGAGAGCTGATCCAAGATAGGACACAGAAGTGGTGGTACCCAAGAGAAGTCCATATAATTACAGCCAGGAATAATGCACAGGAGCTTTAAACTTCAGGTGGTGGTGGGTTGCCACTCAAACTAGGTCAGGAGAACCAGCACATCAGCATCACCTGCAAGTTTATTACAAATGCAGACTCTTGGGTCCCACTCAGACCTACAGAATTAGGATCTGTGTTTTCTCAAGAGCCCCAGGTGATTTGTATGCACATTAAGGGTTCAGAAGCACTAGACTCAAATATATTTTCCTACCAGTCACAGGACACCCAACCTGTGGACTCTTAGAGAATACAGGTAGTTAATTACCTCAAGTAACAAGAGACCTGGAGGTGTAGGAGCTTAATGAAGTCATCATGAAGTTGGCTCTTTCCATGCTCAGAGTGCTAGCTTGAATATTGAGTTTATGTAACCTCATGGTTACAAAATGGTGCAACAGTTCCATGTACAACTTCACACACTACTTATGCGCAGGAAAAGGACAGGCTTCCTCACCATCTGTCTTTTCATCATGAAGCAAAATCTTCCCTAGAACCTTCCATGACTTCCATCTACACACACCTGTTCTTCTATCCCACCTCATTGACCAGACTGAGTGAAACTGCACACCCCTCACCCAATGGGGTCATCTTACAAGAATAAAACCTTTAGGAGGCAGAGCTGGGCTGGAAATTAAAATACACTTCCAACTTTGCCTGATGCCCCTTCCTCTCTTATGTTTTTCTCCCTAATGCTCTCTATTACCCAAGAGATGCGATTCACTCCCCTGAACATTGCTGCAACGTTGAGCTTTATTAATTGAAGAAAAAAATGACTATAATCATGACACCCTTAGAAGAATAATGGACCTTTTCCTTTCATTCTTGTGTTTGTTTTTGTCTGTGTAGACTTGTGTCATACTTCTCGCAAATGAGAATCGCAAATTCTTTGTAAATCTCTCACGTCCTCTGTGTGCTAGGCCATGCGTGGAAGAACAAGTTGCATTTATTTTCCCAATACTTAAGAAAGTCCCTTTAAGAAGAAAAAAAAAAGTCTCAGCTGGCCTAAGCTGTTTTGAATCTAAGCCTTCTGCTATGGCCTGACATCCAAGGACACCTAGATGATATTGACACAAAGTTGGTAATATTGCTCCAGATGAGCGGGTAGGAAGAAAAGCCATTTGCAAATGGAAAATCTTGCTCAAAGCCAGCAAAATCCAAGTGTTTTATGAGAGGGCGGGCCTGGGAGGTAAACAGGTGCTGCTCTGCCCTGGGGGTGAGCCAGGGAGGAGAGCGGCAGCAACCTGGCGCTTGTCTCTTCTGATCAAAGTCGGCACCTGCCCCTCGTAATCACCGGCACCCACCTTTCAAAGCACGCACTGATTGATCATCTGTCAGGGGTGATAACTTTGTAGTTCTGCCTAAAATACTAAAACATTGTTAGGATAGGTTTTTAAGCGGGTTTGTTTCTTTCTTTCCTTCTTTTTTTTTAGTGCAAATATTCCCCCACGCGCCATAAAGTGCCCCCTCCCTTGGAGGACATCTGCTGGGAGAGACCCGCTTGTCAGAGAGTGCCTGAGAGCATTTCATCCATCATCCAGTGCTCCTGAAGCCACCGATGGCAGAAGTCCCTTCGTGGGTGACGGAAGGCAGTTTCATCGCCAGACCCTCTGGATCCGAGCTTGGTATCCGCCCTCCGCCCTGCATAAAATGTCTTCTAATAACAAAGCTAAACTCCGGGACTTTGGACAAGTCCGCTTCGGCTGTGGATCTCGTGCGGGGTCTTAGGAGCATCACCTTCCCAGGGGCGGGACTGTTGGAGTCCCCAATTACCACGGCTCACCTCAGCAGTGGAAACTTAATCTGTACGGATTTCAAACGCCTCCTTCCCTCCTCCCTCCAGCTTGGCCTTCACACTCTTAATAAAACATTAAAAAACACTCCACACTATGTTGCCGGAGCGTGTTCCGCGAGCTTCCCTGAAGTCTGGCCGTGTTCCCTCCATCAGCACATTACAGCCATCTTCGAGCATTTGCGTACAGAGGTGTCCGCGCATGAAGTCTGGTTCCCTGCGAAGTGAGTGTGATGTTATTGTGTTCAAAGAGGAAGACGGAGCATATTCTCCACTACTGCACCGTGCCTGCCTTTTCAACTTGAAAGATCAGTGGGTATTCTGTGTAACCCGGACACGGCATTGGGAAAGTGTTTCTCAAAAAAAAAAAAAAAATCCCTCATTCTTTTTAAAGATCATTACTCATTAGCATGCTGGGTTTAACTTTCTGGGGGAGGGAGGGGAAAGAAGCATCGTACCAGCAGTGTTCACGGACTGCCTGCCCTCTGCCAACTGGCCTTCTGAGTGCTGTGTCCATGGGAGTTTATTCCGTCTCTGGACGGTTGTGTGGAACACAGACTAATGAATTAGGTCACTTAGGACATGGAGCACCTAGTGAGGGACAGCCCAGTGGGGGAGGCACCAGCAACACCCCCATTTCATAGATGGAAGTCCAGCAGCTCGTCCAAGGGCAGAGTCAGACTGGAAACCGGGGCGAGTAGGGGCGAGATGGGGCTCAGTCCCAAGCCATATTATATCCCCACCCCTGTAAGGGTGCGGACGCCCCCATCTGCTGTTCCTCTCTGTCCTCCTCTCTTCCCTTCAAGGAAATAATATGGGAAATAGGAGAATATCTACGACTTGGAGAATACTTCTTGACTTGTTGTCTGTTTTCGGTCTCGAAGCAGCATCCCCCCAGGCTCTGGTAGAGAATTATAGACTAGCAGCCTGTGGAGATCATTTTACTTTTGCTTGGGTGGCCCAAGGGTTAAAGGAAAGAGAGAGGTGAGTGCCCCAGGCTCGGAAGGGTAGAGGGGAGGGATGCTGGGGCTTCCAGCCTCCAAGCTCCCCTAACCTCTATCTGGATCACATATTCCGACTCAAGATGAGACCATGACATAATCTCTGGCAATCCTCCACTGACAGTGAGAAACCCAGCCCCAGCGGTTAGGGGACTGCTCTTCTTCCACCTGTGCTCCCCCTCCCTCCTCCCACTTTGCTCTCCCTCCCTCTCCTCCTCCCTCCTCCCTGGTCTGCCCTCCCCCTTCCCTCCTCCTCCCTACTCCCCCTCCCTCCTTCCCCCCCCTTTTCCATCCTCCTCCCTCCTCCTCCCTCCTTCCTCTCCTCCCTCCTCTTCCTCCCTCCTCTACCCTCCTCCCTCCTCTGCCTTCCTCCCTCTGTTCTCTTCCCTCCTCTCTCTTCCTCCCTCTCCTCCCCTCTGCCTTCCTCCCCCTACTTCTTCCTACTCCCTCCTCCCTCAACCCTCCTCCCCCTCCTCCTTCCTCTGCCCCCAGCTGACCTCTCCACCTGTGTCTCCAGCCCCCTTCCCAGCCTACAGACTGATCTCCACCAGGAGGTATCAGAGGACCCTCACTGTCTACCCTGCATCCATCTTCCATTCTCCACCAACACTTCTGTTTCCTTCCTCCTGTCTTGGTGAATGCCACCTGACCCCCCAATAAGAACCGTGGCCATCCCTGACTACGTGTCCCCTCTGGCCTGTCTGGGCATGAACCCAGCCCTGCTGCCCTTGCTTCCGAGTGCCCACTCTTCAGCTCCCTCTGCAACCACAGCAGAAGGCAGTCGGCCACACCCCCTCTCCTCTCCTCTCCCGAGCCCGCCCGGCCCTGTGCAGTCCGTGCCCGAGCGCCCCGTGCCCCCTCCTCGCAGCACAGGCGTGGACAGCCGCCGTCAGGCCCCAGGTTGGGGTGGGGGGTGGGCTAGTAGCCAGCAGTGCGGGTTTGGAACCACACAGCCAGGCTCACGTTCCTGGCCCCTGCTCACTACCCGTGTGGCCTGGGGCTCCTGTCTGGACTTCTCTGTGGTCCGTCATCCTCATCTGTAAGACGGGGCTGAGAATTGTCCTGCCAAAGCATGTCAGCAGACTGAGCGAGCCTGGAAACCGCCATCATGTCCTTAGCCATCATTCCCTCATCCAGCAATTACCGATGGAGTCAGGGGTCTGGGATCTGTGATCAGGCTGTCTGGTTCCCGTCCTGGCTCTAACTCGTACTTGCTGTGTGACCCTGGGAATTTAGTGAACCTCTCTGGGCCTCTGGGTAAAGTGGGGCTGACAAGCCTGTCGAGCTCCCGGCAGGCAGGCAGTGCTCCCAAGGGCCTGCTGGACTGATTGTCATTGCTCTCGTTGTACCTGCCATTACACCCCGAGGCCCGTGGCTAGGTCCCCGCACAGGCTGGGTCCGCATGGAAGCCTTGATCCCCTGTTCCTAACTCCGGCTCTAGCCGTTAGCCTATCCCGGCAACGTCACCCCGCCACGAAATTGTTCCTGTTGGACCTTCTGCCTTCTGTGCATTTTGAGTCCCCTTTGGGAGGCCTCCCCCACTCAGAATAGATGCGCGGGAGATGCGCCTCGCACGAGCCCCTTTCCCGCTGTGCGGGTCTCTCGTACCAGGCGGTGACCTCGGAGCCGAGGGCCGGGTGCGCTTGCCCCGTTTCCCGGGCCCTGGCACGGACGAGGTGGTGAGTGGCTGGGTGCCAAAGGAAGGAATACCCAGGATGGCCTGCAGTGTGACCTGGGGCAGTCACCTTCTCTGACCTCAACCCCCGGATCTGTCACCTGAAGCAGGTTTCCGTTTCCCTGGAGCTGAAGCCGGGGCCTGAGGAGTCTCCACATTAAGGCAATCAGCAATTCCTTTGCAAGTCCCCAGTCCAGCCACAGGGGACCCAAAGCCTAGCAGGGGTATTCGCAGATTTCTCCCTTCCGGAGCCTTGATGCTTCTCCTAAAATTCACGAATTATCTGCATGTGACCCCGGGTCAGTCTGTGGCTCCCAAGGAGCAGTTTGCTCAGAAATCCCTCCTGGGGCTACTGGAAACCGGGGCAAGTAGGGGTGAGGATCACTGGCAGAGTTGGTGCCCTGGTGCACCTGCCCGACCGTATGCAAAATCCTTTGACATTTATGAACAGGGTCCCTGTGGTTTGGGGGGAGGGTCCACACTGAAACACTTCCAGACAACAAACAGCAGAGGTGCTTCCGCAGGTCAGCCCGCTGTTCTCCCCGGGACTGAGGTCTGCAGCCCACACACGGGCACATACTGGGTGGCTGACGAGTCCAGTAAGTCGACAACTGAGGACTTGGGGGAATCACACTCAGCTTTGACACTCACAGCAGCTGATACTGTTATCTTTCTAGACTCTGCAAAACTCTGTTCCAAACACGTCATTTTTATTTTTCCTGAGTCACCCAAAGGAAGCATTATGTACATACATACACCCAAACATCAATATCCCTAGGTGGTCTTTTGGGGGACTGGGTGGGATCGATCAACAAATGGGTTTTTGTTTGTGGGCATTTTTTAAACCTTTTTTTTTTTTTAATGCACTTTAGGCTATTCTAGATTTTATTTTAAGTTACTTTGCCTACCTAGTTGGTGTTTCTTGAACTTGATCCCAAACCACCCAGGGTCCCTGCTCGGGCAGGCCCCGGCCATACACGTCTAGGTGAGGTGGCCCCCACAAACCGACCCGTACCTTTGCCCAGCTCTGATATTGATGTGAGGGTGGTCCTACGATCATCAGGCTTAACTCCTAAACACCCTCTTTGGGAAACAGGCTGCCCTGACTCCAGGCTTCTGTCCATCTTAGGAAGTGCTTAATACATGTTCGAAATTCTTAAGGGCTCTTTGTTCAACTGGGAACTTGACATCAGCACGACCCCACGGAGAGCTTGGTTTATTCTGCTGATTTCCCACGGCAGGATGTCTGGATCATGCCCTTGGATCCTTCGTGTTAGGACTGGAGTTCAGCTGTGCCTCTGACCGCTGAACCTGGGCCCACTTTAGGTCTCTACCGCTCCAGCAGCAGACACAGGAGAAGAACCAAGTTCACAGACATACAAAGCTGATAGACCTCCTTAATGACGTGCCACCCTGAGCAGATATTTTATCCTGTCCAGGTCTATAATCTGTTCTGTAAACATGTCCTGGACTTGCCACAAAACCAGCACATTCTGGACTGACGCACAGAACTCTGTCTAGGTACGATTTGATCCCAGCAGACCCACCGAAGGCTACTCGGATTTAATACTCTGACTGGGCTGGCCACGCTCCCTGGAGATATCACCGGAGGTTGGTCCAGGCTCCCCGGGATTCAGCCACACTTAGAAGCCCAGGCGCTCCCTGAGAAAGTGTGTCTGCAACCAGGCCCTCACATCCAGCCACCAAGAGTCATAGCAACGATCTCCAGCCCTCCCCATTTCCTGCATGTCATTCCACTGAAACTCGAAATTCAATTATTCTGCCAACCTTGCCATCCGCCCATCTGCCATTTCACACGGATAACCAGTAATCTTTAGATAGAGATGCACACTCAGGATTTGCTTGAAAAGCTGGTAGGGGGAGAAAGTTTGCTCTGCTCTCTCCACACTCAGGGAAGGGAAGCCTCACAACGCACAAGGGACCAGCACCAAACTAAAGAACATATTTTATTTTTAATAAAATAGTGGAGCATGAAAAATATCATATATTACAAATATACACAAGCAGAACAGCTCTCCCCTGGGGTGGTGGGGAGAATCAACTAGACTTGTCTAGTGCTTCTTGAGCTATTCATGGAAACCATTTGTTTAACAATAGAAAGAGTCAATAAGCCCTTTGGATACTTTTGAATGATCTTTCTCCCCTTTCCCCCCCTCCCCTCCTTTCCACAAATCAGTCCAAACGTGTATAACATTGGCTTGGTTTCCATTAAAAAGCCACAAAATGTAACACTAGAGGGTTTCTGAGGGCTGGGCCTCTCTGTGCTTTTGTTGAGATTTCTTTTGTTGTCTTTATGTACAGCAAAATACTTGTTTCTCTTTTCATTTCCACGGAAAGAGGGAAGAAATGTATTGCACATTGTTTGCATTTGCAAATGTTAGGTTTAGAAGTTTCTGTCTTGGAGAAAGACCCATTTGTGAAGGCTAGAGGCTTGAGTCTATTTTAAGTGACTCCAAATCCACTGGAGTGTGTTAAATCGTCAGGGCTCCCCTTTCTCCCTGTCTACACAGAAGCTGCTGTCCCACACACAGCCTTCCTGGGGGTGGGCCCCAGGGATGGCTCCTCGCTGGAGACCCACTTTACCCCTCCCCGCCCCCTCCCCATGCTCCCAGCAGAAGTTCTTTAATGTCCAAAGAAGTTACCTCTCCTCTGACTTGTAAATGGGTAGCAAAGCCAACTCAAACACAGGGCTATGTATTTATGGAAGCTTCTAAACAAAAGTTTTCTTCTGGGGGCTGAATCAACTACTTGACCACAAATTAGTTACACGAGAGGCTGCTTAAGTAAGGGAGGAGCTCTCCTTCTGGAAACAAAACAAAACAAGTAACCTGGAAGCACATTTTTACTTTCAGTGTATCACAGCATCCTGAATTTCAGGGTAAAAACTTTTTCTTTTACTTTTATTTAAAAAAACAAAAAAACAAAAACAAAACCCAACCAGCCAACCAGGAAAAGCACCACGTTTTGGCTCTGACTGCCACCGTATCCTGTCTGGGAAAGTTTTCCACTCTGGCCTTCCCTCCCTGCCCGCCCCCCCACCCCCACCCCCCAAGGCAGTTCACACACAGGTGGGAGACTGGGCAGGGATTTCATATTTTCCAAGATGGGTTTTTTGGGGATGCTGGGCTTTTTTGTAAATCCCACTGTTGGTGATCACACTGGCGGGTTTCCTCCTGCTCTTCCTCTTGAACCTGCGGCTGCAAACGTTCTGCCAGGACTGCAGGGTTTTGGACGTCCAGATCCACATCCCGCTGGTGATGCCCACCACCAGCAGCATGAAGATCTTCACCATGAAGATCTCCACGGCCGGGATGGACGCCGCCATCAGGCAGTCCAGAGTTTTGGTCTGGTTGTTCATTTTGCACTTGTGCTGAGTGGCTAGGATTTTCCAGTACTCCATGTTGAGGCGCTCGTAAAAGTAGCAGGCGATCACACAGGTGGCCGGCACCGTGTAGAGCACAGAAAAGACTCCGATCCTCACCATGAGCTTCTCCAGTTTGTCGGTGTTCTCCCCGCCCGTCTTCATCACCCTCCGGATGTGGAAGAGCGCCACGAAGCCGGAGAGGATGAAGGAAGTGCCGATGACGAGGTAGCAGGTCAGCGGGATGAGCACGAAGCCGGTGAGGGCGTTCACGTCCATGCTGCCCACATAGCACACGCCCGTGAGCTCGTCGCCCGCCACCCTGCGCATCACCAGGATCAGGATGGTCTTCACGGCCGGGATGGCCCAGGCCGCCAGGTGGAAGTAGCTGCTGTTGGCCTCGATGGCCTCGTGGCCCCACTTCTTGCCGGCAGCCAGGAACCAGGTGAGCGTGAGAATCACCCACCAGAGCGAGCTGGCCATCCCGAAGTAGTAGAGGACGAGGAAGACGAGGGTGCAGCCCGTGCTCTCCAGCCCCTCCTGGATGACATAGAGCTGCCCGCTGTCCCGGTCGCACGCGATGCTCTCGGCGCCGGCAAAGAGGCGGATGATGAAGCCCACCGAGTAGACGCAGTAGCACATGGAGAGGAAGATGATGGGGCGCTCGGGGTACCTGAAGCGCGCCGGGTCGATGAGGAAGGTGAGCACCGTGAAGGCGCTGGAGAAGAAGCACAGCACAGCCCACACGGCCAGCCAGACCACGGCGAAGCGCTTGTCGCCGCGGCTCCAGTACACGTCCACGCCGGGCGTGCACAGCGGCGCGCACGCCGCGCTCTTCTCCACGTGGTGGAACTTGCCCGGGTTGTCGCAGCTGGCGCGCCCCGGGCCCGCGTCCCTGAGCGAGTGCTCCTGCGCGCCGTGCGGCCGCTGCGGCCGGAAGAGCGGCGGGAACAGGCCCGAGCCCCGGGAGGGCTCGTCCGAGCCGTTGTTGGGCGCCTCCATGCACAGGTAGTTGGGGTCGTTCTTGTTGGGGAGCTTGCTGCAGTCCAGCGAGTCGGGCCACTTGAAGTTGAACTGCTCCATGATCGGGGAGCACTTCAGCCGGGCCTGCTCGCACATGACCCGGCAGGCGGGGATGGGGGTGGAGACTTGCTCGGTGCACATGGGCGCGTACAGCGAGCACAGGAAGAAGCGGAGGTGGCCGTGGCAGCCGTACTCCACCAGCGGCGCGAACTCGTGCAGCTGGATGGCGGCCTCGCGCTGGTTCTCGTGGCCCATCAGGTTGGGCATGCGGGTCATGTTGTAGCCGATGTCCTTGCACATCGGGATCTCGATGGGTTGGCACTTGCCGTCGCCCGGACGCTCCATGTCCATGGAGCTGATGGCGGCGCACGAACCCATCACCTGCAGGACCAGCCACAGGCGGGGGCCCGGACGCGGCATGCTGGCGTCGGAGGTGCCCCGGCGGGGAGGTCCGCTCCCCTCAGCGCCGCCGCTGCCCAGCTCGGGCCGCGGGCCCCGGCTCCCCGTCCCCGCGCCGGCCCCCGCCCATGCCCGCTCGGCCGGCCCGAGCGCTGCGCTCCGCGCCCCGGGCCTCCGCCGAGGTGGGGGCCGCGTGGGAGACGGAGCAAAGTTGGCCAACAATACCGGGAAGCGCGACGGGCCCCGAGCTCCCGGCGGCGGGCGGCGAGTCCCGGCCGCAGCAAACTTTGGGTTCTTCCGCGAACGCCCAGGTGGCGCGTCCGGGAGGCCGGCGGCGCGGGCGCACGGTGGCCGGCCGGCTGGCGGCGGCTCCTCCCTCCCGCGCCGG
>NC_058416.1:90262078-90335754 GCF_002201575.2 Neomonachus schauinslandi | reverse complement strand
TGGGGGAGGAGGAGCAGGTGGAGGGGAGCGGGTGGGGGGAGAGCAGGTGGGGGAGGAGGAGCGGGTGGGGGGGAGCAGGTGGGGGAGAGCAGGTGGGGGAGGAGCAGGTGGGGGAGGAGGAGCTGGAAAAGAAAACGGACTTCCAACCCAGCCAGTTGGCTGCAAACTGCATTTCTCCGCACAGGTGAGCTGTGTGGCCTTAGGCAAAAGGCAGGCTCTCTGAGCCTCCGTGGACTAACCTGCCAAGTGAGGAAAATCATGATAGTGTCTTATAAGTGGCTGTGAGTGTTAAATACGAGAACCAAGCCGGAGAGCTTGGCACATGCTGTCTTCCTCCAAATCACACACTTGTATGTTCTATTTTCCACGCACGGACTTCTCAGCGGCTGGAAAAGGGGCCAGTCACAGGCTGTCAGCCAGGCAGACTTGTGGTCCCCTGTGTTTGCATCCTCCGCCCTGGCTCCTCACACCGATGTCCCAGGACTCTTCCGCAGCCCGTGTGTTCTGGCCGACCGACACCTTTCCGGTGGGTCTCTGGGGCAGACAGGCCTCTGGCCTGGGGGTCTTCCCAGGGTGGTCTCCAGCTTTCTCCTCTGGTTGTCCAGAACATGAGTCCCGGCCCATGTCCGTGGGCCCAAGGAAAGGCATTTTGTCCAAAACAAAATTCTGCGATGCTGTTTGAGATCGAGCTGTTACTCTTTTTTTTTTTTTTTTAAGATTTTTTTTTTATTTATTTATTTGAGAGAGAGAAAGAGATAGAGAGCATGAGAGGAGGGAGGTTCAGAAAGAGAAGCAGACTCCCTGCCGAGCAGGGAGCCCGATGCGGGACTCGATCCTGGGACTCCAGGATCATGACCTGAGCCGAAGGCAGTCGCTTAACCAACTGAGCCACCCAGGCACCCTCGAGCTGTTACTCTTAATCCTTCACAGACATTGGCTTTGTTTAAACCCAGATTTGAATCCCAGGAGCCTGGCTTCATGTTCTTCTTCTTTTTTTTTTACGTGGAGCCCAACTCAGGGCTTGAACTCACAACCCCAAGATCAAGACCTGAGCTGAGTATCAAGAGTCGGATGCTTTGCTGACCGAGCCACCTAGGCACCCCACTGGCTTCACATTCTTCTAACTGAAATTTTCATTGAAATAATTAGAGGGTCATAAAAATAATACAGAGAGAGCCCGTTGATCTTTACTCATTTTGGCGCCTTGCAAAACTGCAGCACAATATCCTGGCCAAGATGCGGACATGGATCTGGCTTCACCATTCCTCAAGCACTGTGTTCCTACCCCAGCTGATATGCGGCTTTCTCAGGGAAGATGCTTTTGATCCTATTCTGAATTGGAGGCCAATCTGTCCACTTTTTAGTGGTGTTTAAGGCTACTTTATTATGCTTCAGGCTACTTGGGAAGACCTTGAATGGGGTTGAACAAATCACTGCAAAGATGCCTCGGCTTACTATCCTATCTGGATTGGAACCATTCACCACCCAAGGCAGATTGCGTGTCCCTGACTCGAAATATGCCTTGGACCCCAGCCCTCCCATCAGGAGGAGAGGCCTATGTTTCCTTCCCTTGAATTTCAGCGGGCTGTGGACTTTGGAGGCGATGTTACATAACTTCTGTGAGTAAGTCACCAGTGATGATGCAGCCTCCTCCTGGGTCTTTGGAAGATGCTTGTCCCGAGACCCTGGTGCCAGACCATGCTGCAGGGGGAGCACCCGGACCAGTCCCACGTAGCTCCTGTGGCCCACAGCCCAGCCGAGGTCCCCGCTGACAGCCAGCCAGCATCCAACCCCAGACAGGTGAGTGAAGGTACCTCCAGGTGGTTCCAGCTTCCAGCCACCGAGTCGCCCCCTCTCCCCCGCTCTCCGCTGCTGCAGAACAGAGCAAGGCCACCGCTCACGCCCTATCCCCATCCTCAACCCACAGAACCCACGAGTATCCCAAGATAGTGTTTCATGTCAATAGGCCTGGGGTAGTTTCTCATCTGGAGAAATGAGCACCATCCAGCAAGTCTTTCTTGAGCACCTACTACGTGCCGGGCACTGTGTTAGGTACGGGGAGGTCGTGGTGAGGAAACCAGACACGGGTCATGTCCATCCTAGCAAATGCAGATGATGAAAGCCAATCCCAATTTTGCTTCTCTTCATGCCAGGATTTGCTTTTGTTTCTATTTTATTTTATTTTTAAAAGAAGAAAATTTGGACTCGGTCCTCTTTGGGCTTTGATGCTCTTGCCAAATGAATTAGCCCAAAGTATTTTAGCTGGGCTGTGCCAACTGAGTGTAGCCTGAGCAGAATTCGTGGTGACTCATGATCTCTTGCGGCACGAAGGGCTGACATCCCGGGGTGAACCCGCTCGGGCCTTCGGTCTGGGAGTGGCTGACCTTGAGGGTGGTGGTACCACAGAGACCTACGAGAGAGATGTCGGGCTTGGGTCCGGGGCTCTGAGTCCCAATGGTGTCTCCACCTTTGGAAGCATTGCTGAGCGTCTGAATGAGGTCCCTGGGGAGCTGGGAGAGGCTAAATTCCTGCTCATGGGAAGGAAGGGACCAGCCTAGATAGCCGTTGTGGAGCCCAGTGGCGGTGGGTGGGAGCTAAGGGGTGGCGGGCAAGCCGAGCTCGGCCGGAGCACCTCTCCGGCTCATCGGCAGTCCTGCCCAGTGTTCCCAGGGCTCCTCTGCAGGCCAGTTGGGGATGACAGTGGGCGGATGGAAAAAGTCGATCATTTCCCTGGTTTAAGGCCAAGACTCCAGTTTGCACACTCTGTGAAAACAAACCCGGAGTGAATGCTCCCAGTCCCAGCATGACCGAAAACAATCCGGAGGCGCTCCAAGAGGACAGCTGCAGGACGGAGGGCTGCTTGCAGAGACACCAGGACTGGGAAGGACCCCGGGGGCCCATGCCCACGCCCAGAGCCAGAGGCAGACTTTCATATGAGAATAAAGGGGTGGTGACGACATCCACTTCTCGTGCTGGGGTGACCTGAGGGCTCCCTGGGAATGCCATTCCGGGATCTGCTGCCCCAGTGCCCACGGACACCACCCTCTCCTGGCAGAGGGTCTCAGGCTGGCCCTCCAGTCAACCAGAGATTGCCCAGTATTCCCGGAGCAGACGTCTGTTTGGGGGCTCAGCGTCTGTCCATCTTCGAGTGGCAGTATCCTAAGCTTTCTGAGGCCCCCGTCCTCCCCTCCCTCACACTCTGCATCACTGGCCGAGAGTCAGAGCTGGCCTTCTGGAGCACCGGGTCTCTCTGGCTGTGGGACTGGTTCGGCGAGAGGCGCGTGAGCCAGTTCTGGCCAATAAGCCTCAGGCGGAGAGTCCCCGCTCACACAGGTGCCGGAGAAGAGAAGGTTCTGTGTCCCCTGGGCCTGAACAGAGGGGATGTGAGCTGGGGCCCTGCAGTGGTCGCCGGGGGGTGGGGAGGGCACATATGGGAATGGGGGCACTTGGAAGGGAGCAGGACCGGGAGCTGATTTCCACGACAGCGCACAAATTAAACCATTTCCATGCCCATGAATCCGCACGCTCCGTTTGTGTGTTGGTATCTTAAACCACGTTGAGCCGGGTCTTAGGGACATGAATGAGAAAGTCCTGGCTGAAACCACCCCATCTCAAAAATAATAGTGCGTATCTTCCAAGAGAATGTGCCCCTCGCCACGGGATGGAAGGGAGAGGCGCGGGTTAGCGTTACTGCCCCAGAGTCCGCGGCTGCTGCAACATTGATCCTCTTAACCTCCAGAGCTCAGAGTCCAAAATGGGTCTCGTTGGACTGACGCCAGGGTGTCCGCAGGGCCACACTCCTTCTGCAGGCTCTCGGGAGAATCCGCTCGCAGGGCTCAGGGCCCCTCCCTCTGTCTTTGAGGCAGCCTCTCCCTGAGCCTTGTGGTCATGTCATCGGGAAAAGCTCTCCGTGGTCAGCCTGGGGCCAACTGCACCTTCTCCATCTCAGGGTCCTTATCCTCAGCCACACCTGCGAAGACCCTCTTGCCGAGGCAAGTAACAGAGAGTCACAGACTGCACGTTGCAGGGGAGGGCGTCCTTCTGTCTACCACAGTCCCACAAGTTGCGAGCATTTATTAGGCGCCTACTATATACCGCACTCTTTTGGGGGAGGCTAAAGGAGCTGTGAACGAGTGAAAAATAAAGTCAAGAAAGATCGGTAGGACGGCAGGTTCAGAGGGTCCCACCATTGAAGGTTTGATGTTTGCAGAATTCTGAGGGTAACTGACTGCTTCCCTCGTACTGACAGGCGCCCCTGGGGCTCGTTTTTTGAAAGACACTTTGGAAAGAGCACAGACAGACCGATGGGCCCTCTCCAAGTTGAGTTTTGGGGGTTCCCTTGGGGATGCTTTCTCGTAGCTGATTTCAGGCAGCAGCCCAGCCCCGTCGTCGCTGACCTGCTGGCCAAGCCCCCGGGTCTCCCCTCTGCCCGCGCTGCAAAGGCTTGGGGTTTCCTGGTGTGGGTGTGGGCTGCATGACCCACGTGTGGGCGAGAGGGGGACGCCCCAGGAGGGAGTCGCCTGAGGCGCCGGCTCGCCCGGGAGGTGAGTGGGAGCAGCAGATGCCTCCCCTGTGCTGGGTTGTGCAGAGGGCAAGCTGGTCCTGCTGGGCCACCTCTCCTCGGAGGCACCCAGCTGGTCACAAGCCACACACACCTCACCTACCCCATGACCCCTGCCCTGGGGCAAACCCTTGGGTCAGTCTCAGTGCCCTTGGGGTGAAACCCATGCTCCTTACCACAGTCCCCAATGCCTGCTGGTCTGGCCCCCTCTTAAACGCCTCCACGCTGCCCTCACGGGGCTGTCCTCTGTCCCCCGGTCCACCCCACAGCCTTTGCACACGCTCTTCCCTTCACCCCACGTGCTCTTCTCCCAGAGAATCTGTTCCTGCTCAGCATTCAGACCGATTTTCCCAGAATCTCAGAGAGGCCTCCGAGACCATCCTTTCTAGCCTTTCCATCCTCTACCCAGGTCCTTCTTTACACCGATGAGCCCTACTGCAACGATCCTGTTGACTTTCGCTTGCCGTTTGCCTGCCCCCTTCGCCCCTTCCCCCGGGTGTAAGTGCCGTGAGGACAGGACTGTGTGCGTCTGTTTACTGGTGGCCGAGGACGGTGCCCGACACGGGCAGTAGCTGTCCATGTCCCGAAGCCGGACGCATCCTGAAGGAGGCCACAGTCACTCCGGATTGGAAGCCAGCCTCCACGTGGCTCCCTACCCTGCCTCCTGACACCCATGACCTTGTGGGGTCCTGGCCACACGCAGCCTGGCGTGATACTGTGTGTCTCCCGAGGCTAGCCCACCGGAGGCCTTGCAGCCCTGCCTTGGTGTCTTGGAACGCAAGCTTTCCAAGCTTCTAGCCACCGTGGCGGAAGTCCTTCTACCCGAGGCCATGTGTGGTGCTCACGGCTCCTAGAGGGCCAGCCTCCAAGCCGTCCCTGCCCAGGTGTGAGTGAGGGCACATGGGCCTCAGGCACGGCCCTTCCCATAGCTGAATGCATGATAAAATAAAATGGTTTTTGTAAGCTGCTAAGTTTTGTCCCATAGGGGCTGAAGAGGGAACCGGTCCCCACCCTCCCGGAACTGACCGTGGCCTTGGGCGAGGTTCCAGGGAGGGCATCTGCGGCGCATGGAGCCTGGCAGGCTGCCCCCACCCTCGGGACAGCTTCTGGCCTCAGCAGCAGCTGCAGAATGCGGCCCCGCCCTCGAGGGAGCAGCTCATCCCGAGGCTCCAGGGTTCGCTCTGGGTCAGCCTCCAGTGGCTGCCGGCCTGGGCGCCCAGGCTCAGGGGCAGCGGCGAGGGCAGAGCCCGAGTGCGCCCACTCCCGGCTCGGCCTCAAGACCACCCCAGAGCCGCGGGCAGTTGGGGTGGACAGGAAGGTGGGGGGACCCGCTCGGCAGCACCCGCGAGCACGTGAGGGCCATTTCCAACAGTGTCCACGGAAAGGGCTGTGGGGAGGTGTGGGCTCCAGGCCGGCACTTGACCTCCCGCCCACCCCGTGGTCCTTGGGGGGCACCAGAGACCTGACAGTGCTGGGTGTGGAAGGCCCGTGGGCAGCTCCTGGCTTTCCAGACCCAGGTGTCCAGCGTCCAGGGGCCAGCTCTGCACGCGAGTGTGTTTGCGGCCCCCCGTCCGCGAAGGTGTGTCCCACCGAGTTAGGCAGCCAGCGACAGAGCTGCCAAGGGAGCCTGTCCCTTCCGGGCCTCGGCCTGAGGCACGCTCTGCAGCCAGCTGGGCACGGCTGGCCGCCCTGCCTGGGCCAGGGCCCAAGTGCAGCACTCCGGGGAAGTTTGGGGGGTGTGTGTGTGAGTGTATGTGTGAATGTGAGAAAGTGTGCATGTGTGTGTGAGTGTGTGTACGTGAGTGTGTGAGGGGCGCGGCCTCAGACCCACAGCCCACAGGTGGGATGTAATAGGCCCTCATTCCCTCCATCAGAGGCCACAGAAAGCAGCACCACGGCAAAGCAACCTTAGTGGACAGGCCGTGCCAAAGCCAGGAGCAGCCCCTCCCCAGCACTGACCGTGCGCCAGCAAGGAGGGCGCAGCCGGGCTGGTTTTCCTGGTGGGGACCGTGCATTGGGGGCGGTGTCAGGGAGGAAGTAGCCTCAACACAGCCCACTGCTCGTTGGGGAAACTTCCGCACGGGCTCCGCGGACGGACATGCCCCCTGCTCCAGGCCCTGCAGGGGTGCTGAGGTGGGGAAGGGCAGGGAGCCCCGGAGAGGCGTCGTGGGGAGATGCCAGACACTGACCTCCAGCCTCCACAGGAGACTCCACCCATGTGCCCACCCCGACCCCAGATCTGCAAGCCCGCCAGACGGCCAGTCCCGGCTGGTGACTTCTGTATGAAAATGAGAACTACGGTTTGTGGGCCGGCTCGAATTCTTTCCTTCCCGCCGGGCTCCTTCGCTGGGCTGGGGGAGCGTGCTCCTTGCGCATCGGCGGGGACTGCTTCCTCCCGCCAAACCAGAAGTAAGACGATGGCTTCTGCCAAAACTTGTGTGAGCCTCCAGGGACGACGTGTCCGGAAATCCATGATGAAGGAATTTTGAGGGAAAAAAAAAATCAAAAATCAAAGGAAAGTTTGGGGAAACGGGGCCAGGGGATTTTCCTCGGGTTTCTCCCCTGAGCCGCGGACTCCTCACCACCACCCGCCCTATGATCTTCTTGATTAGTTCTGCTGGAGGGCAGCAGGTCAACACAGCGCCCACTGGAGCGGGGGGGCAGTGGTGAGCGGGAGCTGGGGGGTGCCGGCGGGTGGCAGAGAGGAGCTTGGGGTCCTGCGGAAGGCCATCTCGACCCTGGAGTTTCCCTTGGGGTCCAGACCTGTGTGGGGTGGCACGGGGGTGGACAAAAACTTCCTGTGTGTGCAGCCTGCCAGGGGCAGCGTCTGCAGACCGGGGACTCTTAGCGATGGGGGGCCGGGCCTGCAGGCCACCACGTCCCTGCCGGGTGCTGGTCGGGTGGAGGGGCTCTGTCCCAGCAGCGCTGGGGCTGTGCGAACACGCACCACAGACTGTGGCTTCCAACAGTGGAGCCCGATTCTCCCGCAGCTCTGGAGGCCCCAAGTCTGGCATGCGGTTGGCAGGGCTAAGACTAAGGTGCAGCCGGCTGCGTTCCCTCGGAAGGCTGTGAGGAGGCCAACAGCTTTTCCAGGCTCCTGTCCTGGAGGCCACCCACCTCCCCCGGCTCCCCACCCCTCCCTCCTGTGTCCCTTGTCACATCTACTTCCGGTGAGCTTCTTGCTCTCCTAAGGCCCCTGGGGTCACATGATCCGAGCCGCCTCCAGTCCCTTCCCTGACCATGCCAGCAGCGTCCCCTTTCCCTGACCCACAGGTTCTGGGCATTAGGACATGGACCTCAGGCTGAAAACCAAAGCCAATTCCCCCGTTGAGAAGGGGGATTTCCCCGCATCTCTTAACCTGCTGCATTCCTGCCCACGGTGATGCGGCGGGGCTGTGGGCCGGCCCCGGGCACCCAGGCCCAGGGGCAGCAGATGGGAGTGAGTCGGGCCTGGCCCTGGGTGCACAGCTCACCCCGGCCCCCACTGGAGCCATGAGCCCGTCCTTGCAGAGTCTAACCGTCTTGGGGGAATCTCATCTGCTGTTAGGGAATAATCCCGAACAAATGCTTTTCATCAAGGATCCCACAAGAAGCAACGTCAGGATCAGGCCTTTGAAATGTAAGCAATGTAACTACTAGAGGTGAGGGGCCCCAGCTTTAATTGAAGCTGCCTGGCAAACAGCAGTTTTCTTGAGGATAAAAAAATACAAGCACATAAACCCTAGTAGCCAAGGGGGCGGGCGGGCGGGGCCACCTCTGCTGGACGCCCCAGCCCTGGCCCTCCCTTGGCGTTGGGGGTCTCAGGGCCCAGAAGGGCTCCTGAGAATTTCCAGTCTTGCTCAAGTTGAACTGAAAACATGAGAGGCTCTTTGCCAGGCCTTCCATCCGGAGGGGAACGTCACCTTCACCCTTCTAGAACATTCTCTGTAGTCATGGAGATGGTGGCCTGGTGGGTGGGGTCGCGGAGCCCCCCACCCCCTCATCCTCCTCTTCAGTCTCTTCCTGTTTCCCCTGATGACCTCGGGTCCAGACAAGGCCTCGGGGGTCAGCGAGGCTGGGGTCTCCCCACAGGGCTGTACCGCCCACACATCCCACCACCGTGCCTCTTGGGAGTTGGCACTCCCAAATGCACCAGCTGTTTACCCCCCCAGACAGCACGGTCACATCGGGGTGCTGCATGTGACTGGGGTAGGTGGCATGAACACAGAACGGAGTCTCCACATTGTAAGGAGCAAATAGCTATCATTAGGCCCAGCATCACATTTTCTTGAGAAAATGCCATTATTCTTCTGAAAAAAATCTTAATGTTCTCGATTGGATGAAATTACTTCAATGGTCACACTCTTTGAGTTCAGAGAAACAAAAGACACCTCGGTTTAGAGGCCCTGCTTGGCCCGAACTTCATTTCTTAATAGACTACGGTGAACTTCAGACAAAGAAAAGCACCTGACCCCTGCAGGGGGGCGGGGGAGGGGACAGACCCCAGCCCACCCCTCCCCCTCCTCCCACGACCCTGAGATCTTGCAGAAGCACGTCCCGGCCCAGACCCCAGGGCTGCTCCCCCCATGGACTGGGGCGTGGGGCTAGAGGGTCTGCCCCGGGAAGATGAGGACAGCCCCGCAGGGAGCGGGGTCTCGGGGGCGCCGCTGAAAGGGCAGCCCATCCTCCTGCCTGCTCTTTGAAGGCACAGGCTTCTCATCACTGGCTCACCCCCGGGCTGCTCACGAGAAAGGCACCCACGGGATGGTGTGAACAGTACGGTGTGGAAGGCCTCAGCCCAAAGCCAAGGGGAGGGCACCCTCCGGGAGGGGCAGGTCGGGGACCGCGGGGGCTGTGCTGGGTGGTGGTCCCTGCGAGTAACACAGCAGGTGCACCCCTGTGGCCGCCGGGCCCGTGGCCGGCCACATGGGGACCTGAGCCAGGCCCTGAGAGCGCGGTACCACCCCCTCCCTCTCTGTCTCCGGTTCCCCATTTAGTAACGGCCAGGAGGCGTGCGGGTCACTGGCTCACTCTTGGGGCATCCATGGAGCCCTCTAGTGCTCCTCCACCCTCCCCCCCCAAGCCCCAGCGGGGACCTCCCTCTGTCCTAGCTTCTGGGATGGGAGAGCAGGCAGGAAAGCGCTCGCCTCGTGCCTGGCACCCGCGGTCGCTACCCCCAGGAGCTGCCCACTCCATAGAGGACAGTGTTTAAAGGGCGCTTATGGCACAGGAAGGCTTCAACACTCTGCCGCGGGGAGCTCCAAGGCCTCTTGCCCCCACACAGAGGGCGTCGGGGGAAACCGAGGCCTGCAGGGCGGTCATCCTGTGCTTGCCGGGAGCGGGCGTCCTGGAGACACACCGTTGGGGTGACGTCTCCTCCTGCTCGCACACAGGTGTGAAGGGAGGGGCTGGGAGGGTGGCCTGGAGGAAGGACAGCAGGGAGCGAGCCAGAACGTTCTGAAGCGGGGGCTGGAGAAGCTTCGTGCGATGGTGGAGAACGGGGAGCTGCTTCCTGCTCTCCCGGGTTTCCGAACCGGTTCTGTGTTTGAGTTTTACAAACATCGGCTGATGCACGACCTCACATTTGCTCTGGATCAAGTGTGGGGAGGGGGGCAGGCTTCTTTCCTTCCCCGGATGGATTTCCTCCCGGGCGTTTGCATGATGGCTTGATGCGTTTGCACGGAGGAGCATGCCACGTGGGTGACATCTGCCGTGAGCAGGAAACCCTCCCAGACAGACGTCAGACCCGCACTGTGATCTCAATTGACACAAAGAGGGACAGAAACGCCCTCAGAATTATGGGGGGAGCACTTACTCCCTACAGTATCACTTATCTGATATTAATACTTAAATTAGACTTGCTTCCTATCCTGGCCTCGCTACGAGCAAGAATATCTGTGAAGTAACCACTTGGTGGTAAAGGTAAGTATTTTCCTCATTACATTATAAATAAGTAGAGTGGTCTTTAGGCAATAATGTCCATCTGCATTCGCTTTGCGCACCGACGTGGCCCCATCCAGCTCCGAGACAACAGCGGTGCAGGAGAACAGCACAGCAGGGAGCCGGACGGACCTGGCATGATCCCGAGGCAGTGGGCGACCCTGTCTGGGCCTCAGCCTCCTATCTCGGACACGGCCTTACAGGAGGGTAAAGTGGGAAGGGGTCGTCCCGGGCACCCCAAAGCCTCCAGGAGGCCTGCTGCATTTGCAAGTGGATAGCAAGCCCATCCAGGAAGAGGAAAAAGGGAGGAGACGGTTGGCAGTAACCATGGAAATATGGTCGATGCTTACTTTATGTCAGCTCATGCTACGTGCTTATTGTATATGTGCTGGCTTATTATGTTGATGACCTTATGGGGTCTTCCTTGTGCAATTCCCATTGCACAGCTGAGCAAATTCAGGCTCAGGGAAGAAGGTGGCTCTGCTCTCGGTCACACAGCAGGTAGGTAGGTGGCAGAGCTGGGCCCCAGATGCCAGGGCCGGTGCTCCTCCCCGCCGCCCCCCTCAGGCCCTGGCTCACCGAGTCGCCATGCAGGACCGCGTGGACAGGCACCCAGAGCACAGAGCATCCAGGCTGGAGTGGGAGCAGGAAGATGTACTCCGCAGGTGCGTGCAGGGGGCTGGGCACCAACGACGGGGCTGAGCCGCGAGCACAGCGAGCACATGCGGGCCCAGGCCCTGTGCCCACCACGCCCCGCGCTGCCCACTCCTGGCCACTACACGGGCACGCTCCATGTGCTTGGCCCCAGTATTGCCCCCACCTTGCAGATGAGCAAATGGAGGCCCAGTGAGGCGGAGAAACGTCCAGCCACACAGCACGGGAGGGGCGGTCAGGGTTTTAGTCCCTGCACGGGGCCTTTAGAGACTTTAATTCACAGACGTACCATATGCATGCTCTCTCTGTGAACACACAGAACACATACCTACATGCAAATGTAAAATACGCAACTAACATAAACACGCAAGAACACAGAATACATGGAAGTATATACTATTATATTTACATAGAGAGGAGCCATATACCATCACCACTGTGATACGTGAAATTCGGTGATTTTTACTGTGTTCACGGAATTGTCCGGCGACCACTATGCGCATCACAACAGGCCATTACTGTAGTCCATTTATATGCAACGCTAAGAATAGGCAAATCCGTAGACACAGAAAAAAGTGGTCACCAGGGGCCGGGGATGGGAGGGCTGAGCGGAGACTGAGTGCTAATAGCTATGGGGCCTCTTTTGGGATGCTGGGAACGTTCTAACCTAAGGGGTGGACAACTCAGTGAGTGTGGGATCCCTTCTCATGGCTGAATATTGTTCCCTTGGGTGGATAGGCCTCGTCTTGTGCGTCTGGTCATCAGGCGAGGGCCCCGTGGGTGGTCTGCACGTCTCGGCTGTTGTGGGCAGTACTGCGTGAACGTCCAGGTACGAGCTGCTTCATGGATGTGCGCTCGTTCCTCTTGGGTAGACACCTGGGTGTGGGATTGCCCAGCCACGCGGTGCCTCCTGGTGTCTTCAGACCCAGCCACGGCCTCGAGCTGACCTGCAGAGAGCCCGTTCCTAAAGCATCTGCTCTCTAGAAACACTCAGGCGTCAGACCTACCCCAGAGCATCACAGAGTCAGCCGAGACCACAGGAGGCTCTGCGCTCAGCCTGGGGCCCAGATGCAGCAAATGCGCAAGGAATATTCTATTACTAGTCTTTCCAAAGCTAGGTCCACCACTGAGAGCTCATTTTTATTAAGAGCCCTGAGCTTGACGTTTGTGCACCCAACAGAAACGTGTTCCGTGTTCACGTTCATCTCAGCTTGCTCGGTCAGCCTCGTCCCCTAAAGAGCGCCAGCTCCTCCGGCGTCCACCTTCTCCTGGCTCCGCACTGCTGGGGTCCGCCGGCGTATCTGATCTCTGAAGGTTTGCTTGGAAAAATAAAACGTCCCGGGCACGAAGCAGAGACAAAAGCACACGTGACCCACTGCCCATTAATCGCTGTCAGTCTGTAGAGGCAGACTTCAGACATCAGGAATCACGAGACGGTTTTCTCTTATGCACATGCTTCTTATTAAGGGTCTGGTAACTCATAAAAGTGTTCCCTGGAGGGGAAAAGGGTAAGAGCAGAGGATCGTTCGTAGGTTGCCTGTATAATATGGAGCTTCTACAATACAAGTAAATTTTAGGGGCGCCCGGGTGGCTTAGTCGGTTGAGTGTCCGACTTGATTTCAGCTCAGGTCGCGATCTCGGGGTCTTGGGATCGAGCCCTGTGTTGGGCTCAGGGCGGAGTCTGCTTGTCCTGCTCCCCTGTACCTCCCACTGCTCACTCGTGCTCTCTCTCAAATAAATAAATAAGTAAAAATAAAACACAAGTGAATTTTAAAAACTCAAATTTGCTCCTTAATTCCATGGCAGAGAGGCATGCCTAGCCACTGTTTCCTTTACTATCGTTGTCCACGTGCACAGGGAGACTTGGTTCCAGGAAACCTAGCTCAGAAATAGATCCAGTCTGTGAGCCTACCTGCCCCGAGGATAAACATCCCAGTTGGCTCTAAATTTCTGCCCCAAAGTTGGTTTTATCTCCTCCTTTTTAATTACTGGTGGCCGAGGGGATGGTGGAGACGTGCATGAAACACCTTGGCTATAGAACACAGCCGGAGAAATGTCTGCATGTATTTTAAATGTATTTAAAAAAAAATTTTTTTTAAGTAAGCTCCACGCCCAACGTGGGGCTTGAACTCACGACCCTGAGATTGAGTGTCGCGTGCTCACTGACTGAGCAGCCTGGGGTCGCTTGATAACGTGTTTTAAGAGAAGATGTGCTGGCAGCTGGATAGACAGAGAGAAATCTGATAAAATCAGAGGAGGAGCATGGTAATAGTCAAAAGTAGCTCGCAGGTCCACGGGCATTTGCTGAGTAATTCTTTCAATGTCTGTGGATGTTTTAACATTTTTATAACAAAATGCTGAATAAGGAGGGTCAGGTGCAGTAACGGCTGGTCCTCTTTCTTCTGGTCGCAAACTCCTCCCACTCACGTGGCTGGAAAGATCAGCGCCCTTTGTAAACTCCGAGAAACAAGGATGCGCAGTGTACGCTTGGACGTAAGATCAGAGGAGGTCTGTGAAGGGCAGCGCTTAGGGGTGGAGGATGCTGATGTCTGCAGCTTACCCTAAAATGTATCCCGAAATCAGCCGGTGGGGCGGCAGGAGGGCTCCAGGTCCAGTGCCAAAGGTTATGGGTGCTGTGGTCTTGCCAATACTTCATTATGTGGTGGGGGGAGCAGAGAGAGATCTGCCAGCCCCACAGCGACTGACGGGCTGGGAGTGCAGACGGGGCTCCACGCTGCCCCTGCCCTCGCTGGCTCGGGGACCCTCGGACCGTGGCCGTCTGCATCTGAGCATGCTCGCTTTCATCAGAACCGGGAGGAACTGGCGAGAGCCCGCACACGCAGGGAACGGAAGCCGGACTTCGGGGCCCCCAGAGGAAAGCTGTGTCTGGGGCTGCGGTGGTGATGTATGCGCCGTCTGAGCCGCGCTCCGGGCCTGCACGCCTGCCCCGCGGCACCCCCAGGGTGCAGTTCAACAAGGCCGCCCACATCCCTCCTGTCTTCGGTCCTCTGCTCAAGCCGATGGAGCTGACCACCTGAGGGTCCCTTCCTGACTTCCAAGGAAGGGAGCCAGGGGCTCAGCTTGGGTAAAACGTCCCTTCTGGGTCCACTGCTGTCCAGACGGCGGTCCTGCAGACGAGACGCGGGTATTGGTGACTCACTGCTGCAGCCGGTCCAAGAAAAGGGGACAGCTGGATAGACGTCCGCGCCGGTCGTACCCACTGCATTTGTACCGTCTGTAAAGATCCGTAAAATAGAATAATTACAGTCTTTCACGAGAGCCCTTGGCATAGAGACTGGCATAGGGTAAACGTTCGGAAGTGGCAGCATCAGTGAGGACAGAGAGAGCGTGTGCCCAGACAGCACGACAGAGCCCCCTCCCGCAGAGTATTCCAGTCGCCACGGCTGAGTGACAAGCGCCCCTGAGCCTGGGGGCTTACAGTAGCTGTCATCTGCTCGGCTCACGAATCGGCAGTTTGGGGGGCAGGTGCGGGGGGCTGGCTCCCCGAGCTCCATGCGGCGTGGGTGGGGGCAGCTCAGTGGCGGTGGGAGGCCGGCTGGTCTTGGCCACGGATGGGGAGCTCAGTGGGAGCTCCGCTCCTTGCCCCGGGACGTCTCTGCGGAGCTCCTTGGGCTTCCTCAGAGCACGGCGGTCTCATGGGGGATTGACCAGGACAAGGGAGCTGGCTTCTTTCAGAGCGAGTGTAAACGCTGCAAGGCTCCCAATCCCAGGATCTCAGAACATTGCCTCTACCTTGTTCTATTGATCAAGCAGATGGTCAAGGCAAACCAGGTGTCACTCCCCCTCTCGATGAGAGGAGCAGAAAAGGATCTGCAGTCGGTTCTTCTCTGCCACCTGTGGTCTAAGAAATGATTTGAGCGATAGGCCACAGCATTGCTTTGTTTTGGGTACTTATTCAGATCAGTGCCTTTCAAAACCTCCCTACCTTCCAAGCATAGATGTAAAAATCAGTGCTTGGCCTCAGAAGTTTAGGTAGTTGGGGATACAAAGCAAAGCCACTTGAAAAGATCTTTTGTTGCACACGCCGTAAGTGCAGATTAATCCAGATCAAAAGTGCAGAGCCCGAGGGCAGAGATTCTCAGCTCCGGTGTGTGCCCGGATAACCAGAGCAGGTTTGTTAATAACATGGATTCCCGGGCCCCCACTGTTGAAGATTTTCCTTCAGTAGATCTGGAGAGGGGTCCAGGTAGCTAAACTGAACAAATTATTTTTCTTTTTGAAAGGGAATACATACAGAAGGGGCAAAATTCATCAGGACCAAAATATA
The DNA here is from genome assembly GCF_002201575.2 of Neomonachus schauinslandi. NCBI lineage: Eukaryota > Metazoa > Chordata > Mammalia > Carnivora > Phocidae > Neomonachus > Neomonachus schauinslandi. Next base: position 90,320,332 of record NC_058416.1, on the reverse strand, counting down.
GTAGGATTTCCTCTCTTTCCCACCTCTGACCCCAGCCACTGAGCCCCCTCCTCAGAAGGAACTGGATGCTGCTTGCACTTCTCAGGTATTTTTGCAAACGTGTTCGGCACACACCCACACAGGTTTAAATACAAGCAGATGTGTGCATGTGTAAGCATGAGTCTCTACTGTACACGTGTGTGCAAGTGAACCTAGATGTCCGTGCGTGGAGATGCGTTCAGCCTGCGTATGAAAGGGGGGGGACATAGGCGTTTCTGTGTCCTCATCTCCATGTGCACGGACATAGGCGTGCACACACCACCTTTCCCTCCTCCAGCTCCCGTTTCCCCTGCACCTTGTGCTTCTTCCATACACCCACACATTTTGGTGAACGTTCCTTATCTTTCAGTGCCCGCAGCATTCCGCATTCATGGATGGGCCCCCATTTACGCTATCCTATCACTGGCCGGTCTTTGGCCATGATAAATAATGCCACATGGACATCATTCGCACACGGGCAAGTCTGTCTGACACAGTGTGATTTCAGGGCCGAATGCTATGTGCACTTTAAAATTGCGAGAGTTTCAGGCGCCTGGGTGGCTCGGTTGGTTAAGCGTCTGCCTTCGGCTCAGGTCAGGATCCCGGGGTCCTGGGCTTGAATCCAGCATCGGGCTCCCTGCTCGGCGGGGAGCCTGCTTCTCCTTCTCCCTCTGCCCATCCCTCATGCTCATGCATGCTCTCTCTCTCAAATAAATAAAAATTTAAAAAATAATAATAAAATAAAATTGTGATAGTTTCTGCCCAACTGCACTGCCTAGAGTTGGCACCCGAGCACGTTTGCATCAGTAATGCGTGAGGGAGGGTGAGGCTCTGACTAGCCGCCAGGAGACTCCGATGCAGCCAAGCCTGAGGGCCGTGACCCGGGAGCAGGGTGCGGCTGTGGGCGTCTGAACGCCCCGGTGGACGGCAGGCTCCTGGAGGGGGCGGCTTCTGCAGGGAGCTGGGAGGGCTGGCTCCACACTGTCATGTGCAATCCACCAAGAGGAACGTGGCTGCTGGCTTCCTCCAGTGAGCGGGAGTGACCTGGGTGCCCGGGGACTCGCCGCCAGGCAGGACATCCTCCCTCGAAGGTGAGCGTCCGGGACTCGAAGTCCCGGGAGGGTGGACGTTCAGTGCCTGGCCCAGCCACGGAGCCACCTTCGGCGGCCCCGCAGCAAGATCTGTGGTTTATAGCAGCTTCGGCCGCCGGGCGGGGACAGACGGGAGCTTTTCCAATGTCACAGCGGACACGTCCAGGGGAAGTGGCTGCAACTCTTTCATCCTGCTAACAAATACGTTTCTTATTTGCAGATGAAATGCTCTGTGTCTGGAATTGGCTTCAAAGGGACCCAAGGGGTTGATGGTGTGAGTAGGCGGGGAGCACAAGGCCGGCCCCGTCGGCGGGGTGCAGGGGCTGGACGCCGGGCACACAGATGCCGCCCAGGCTTCTCTCCACGGCTGAGATTTTTCAAATGTCCCGTAATTAAAGGTTGCAGTACTGCTTCTGCTTAAGACACAGAGATGAGTAAAAGTACCCGATTCTTTGTCTATTTCAAAAACACCGTATTAGCAGTTGGCAATTTTAAGGGACCGCGTTAAACAGAACCGAGAGCTACTTTTAGAGGTGCTGTCCCCTCGCCACCACATGGCGGACCCCTCCCCCGTTTCGTCTCCTGAAGACTAAATCCATCACACGCGCTCCTGACAGCATCCAGATCCCCTGAATTGGCTATAAAATATTTCAAGGTCTCTGAGTAATTTAATGCCCTATGAAAGTAAAATAAATTGTGTACAAATAATTCAATAAGCTCAGGGAAGTGGGGGAAAAAAACACATTAAGCATGTCACAGATGGCACTCCAGGCAGGGTTATCAAAGCGAGTTTCATAATTTAACAAAACCATCTTGGCATCACACACAAAAGCCCTCCTGTTTGATCCCTTAATAACACTGCTTAGCACTTTCTGGGGAGCTGCCTTCAGCGCCGGAGCTGTTTCCAAGCATTAGCTAATCAATCATCAAAAGATATTTTCCACGCAGGCAGGCAGGACTCGGAATGCTCACTTGACCCCCACGGAAGTGGCCTTAGAAGCTTAGAGGCTTTTTCAAGGTCACGTGGGGGGCAAAGGTCACCGCGGGGGGTTGCAGCTAATGAGTTTCTGGTTTCTTCTGTGCTCCTGAGAAGGCCCCCGTCCCCGGTTCCCTCCCGGGTCGCAGCGAGGGCCCCGCCCATCCGGCCAGCTCCCCTCCCGGCCTGGCCTCTGGGCTCGGCTGAGCGGCCTTCCTCGGGACACACCGCCGGCCGCTCATCAAAATAGACTGGTGGGGTCATCGTCACCGCCCCTGCCCTGGGACTGGAAGTGGGCTGCACGTAGGCTCTTCTCTGGAGAACAGAAAGCCTTGCTGGGGGCAAAATATCACGCAACCTGCCCCTGAGTTTTGCTCAGCAGCTCCCATCGGTTTCGGGAACTGTATTTTTAAATTTCCAAAGAAATACGTGCGCAGGTGAAGAGGCAACCCCACGCAAGGGCTTAAAGGTAAAAAAAAAAAAAAAAAAATGCCCAATACCGTATGCAGCCCCCATCCCCCTCAGGAGGGGCTTCCCAGCCCCCTCCCCACACTCGAGGGGGGGCTGCACTCGGCCGCTCGTAAGGGCAGAGGAGGATGGGGACAGACAACACCTTGAACCGGGGGCACCTGCAGGCGCCACCTCAGCCCGGTGATCAAGGTGACCCCTTACAGGATGCAAAGGGAAGGGCATGTCACTTCTGTCGTATCCCCCCGCCACAGGCTGGAGTCGTGAGAAAAGCCATCAGACCAACCCAGGCTGAGGGACACTGGGTCACACCACCGACCAGCATGGTCGCTCCTGCTGACCATCAGCTAAGGTCGTGGCAGATGGGGGATGGTGGAGAAGTCCACAGGTGCCAGGAGCCTAAGGAGACGTGGCAGGGTCCAGATGGGACGCGGGGGCAGAAGGGACATCCGCGGAAGGCTAGGGGCATCTGGAGATAGGAGAGGCTGTCTCGGCTGTGACAGGTGTCCCCCGGGGACCTGGGGTGACAGCGTGGGGAAGCTGAAACGGCGGAGGGACGTACGGGAACGCCCCACAACATCTTTTTAAACGAAGAACGCACTTTGGTTTCCAGAGCAGTTTTAGGTTCGGACTGCACTACGTTGTCCTGGACTATGTTGTCACGTTGGCTGCAAATCAAGATGTTTCCAAATAAAACGTTCCGTTAGAACGAAATTAGAGGTGAAAGTCCTCCAGCATCCTCCCTCCGGTCTCAACGCACCGTGATAAGCATGGTCACCACTTTCTAGAATATTCTTCCAGAATTCTGTGGCACCTAAACAGGTCTCTTTTTTCTTCTTCTTCCTCTTTTAAACCAAGTTTGGATCCTACAGTATATGTTTTGGTTTCTTGCCTTTTTCGCTTAATCCGTATCTGGGAGGTGTTCTTGTGGAGCAGCAGGGCTGTACCTCCCTGTTTTTAACTGTCTGCAGGTCATCTCTCCGCAGCTTCCCCTAATTTATTCGTGGCCCTATCCCAGCAGGTGCACCAGCAGGCTTTGTTTTTGACTATTGTAACAACACCACCGGCATCACAGAAAAAGTCAGCAAACACAAGAAAGAAAAGGCTTCGCTTTGCTCATAATTTAGAAGTCGAAACGCGGATGATTTTGGCATATCGCTTTGGGTCCCCTGGACACGCTTGTCTGTAGCCCGCGCCGGAGAAGGTGGTGGGGGGGTGACTTCGGGGAGTGCCAGCTCGGGGCCAGCAGGGCGGGCAGTGACTCGGGGACCCTCGAACAACTTCCGGGAAGAGACTAAAAGTCTCTTTGTGAATGTGCTGTTGGTGATACAGGTGTGTTCACTTTGAGAAAATTCTTTGAGGACCATATCCATGATCTCTGCACCTTTCTATATGTTCCGGTTTAATGAAAAGTTGAGGAAAAATCTGGTGCCTTGATTTGAGCAGATTCCATATCCATCCTTCACAAGACGGACACAAGGTGGGGAGGTCCTGGCGGTGGTCCTTCCCCTGGAGGCACGATACTAGGGCACCCATCATAGACAGATAGGATCTTCAGAAAAATTCGCTCCAAATTTAAGAATTCCTTGTCAATATACTGTACTTCCTAGATTTAAAAAGTCAGACGAAACCACACCTTTATCTTAATTTCTACAAGTGAGCTAACAAAATAAACAACCTACTAAATATAATTCTCCCTTTTCCTCCTTTCGCAAAGACTTAAGAAAAAAGCCTTAAAATTTCAGGGCTTGGAGGTTACTCTGGGAAAAAGAGGACAGTGGTGTAAGTTAATATAGTTGTTGCCTGAATCTCAATAACTTGTCACCCTTAATCAAGGTCAGTAAACTGACCTTTAATTTGGGAAAATCCAAGGTGAAGTCAAGCATGCCACATCCTCCAAAACCAAACTAAGGACCTGGAGAAAGGCACTGTGGGCCTCCAGAGGGCGCGATCCCTGAGCACACAGAGTCAAGGTGGGCAAGGCACGGCTTTAACAACAGGAAGCAAATGATGGTGCTTCCCGGAGGTACAAGTCCAGGGTCGAGCTTGGGCAGGGACGGAGCGCATTCAGACGGCCGCTCTGCCCCCAGAGGGGTAACAGCAGAGCTGGACCCCAAACCGGTACCCACAAGGGTTTTGGCAAAATCCCCAGAACTCCATCGGTGAACCTCAGTCTCGAAGCCAGAGGAGAACTCGCGTTCTGATGTAGAAAGAGGCAGTGACCTCCTCCTCCATGCAGATGCCCCCCCCACCCCCAATTAAGACCAACCTTTATTTTGGCTGCTCTTTGATAAAGCAAAGCCTCCTCTGATTTCCCCATATTTTTCTGGCTTCTGTGTGTCACACAAGCCTTTTACATTATTAATAAAAGTTTTGAATTGAGTTACTTTGCTCTTGAATATGAAAGGTTCTCTTTGGGGGACTTTGAAACATGCTCGCTGCAAACTTCCATTAAGGCAGTTAGAAATAAAACGTGATGATCGTCTTCCTTTGAACATCTGGAGTTTCTAAAAATCAAGACCGCCCATGGAACCTGGAGTCATATTTGCACTAAAAGAAAGCACCAGATCTGACTCAAAGAGCTCTCCGTTCGGATGTGGTGTAATTAAAAGCTTGCTCTCGAGGGCTGTTGCTATGGGCACGGTGTTTGGTGGCGTGTCTAAGAATCTTGAAGGCCGGCGGGGCTGTATCATGGGGGGCAAGGTGATCTCAAAAGGGGTTTTCAGGGAGGTGTGCATATGACAGGGGCAGGCTGGAGGTGGGGACGGTGCATCCAAAAGTTCCTTCAACCTGAATTATATGCCTGGAGGTGAAGTGGGAAGGATCTCCATCCTGGGTGGGCAAAATCCTAGGGAGGTGGGTGATGGTCCCCGGAGTTGCTACATAGAATTATTCTGGTATTACATATTTCCTTTTGAGGGTGAGTTTCCTTTCCTTGTCTACTGCAACAGCGGTGCCCAGACACAAATGGGTTTGGGGCGAACCACCCTTTTGTTTTCAGGCTGCAGAGACAAGATTCCCGGGGAGTAGGGTACAATTAATAACCCCAAACCACACGATCTGGGCTTCTGAATTCCTACAAAACCTTTTCTGGAATTCCGGCCCACGCTGCTGTCTCCCTTCACCGCAGACCTCACCGTAATCTGTACAGTGGTGGACGTGGTTGGTTTGAATTCTGGTGTCACCAACCAGCCAGACGGCCTTCCACAGGCCACTTGGCCTCTCTGTGGCTCAGCATCCACGCATGGTGTACGATCACCTGCATTCCAGAGGGTCGTGAGGAAGGCTGCGTGGGGCAGGGCACACGGGAGGTGCTCAGGAATTAGGAATTCTCATTCTGTCCATAGTTCCCACTGATGGGATGATCATGAGCCTCGTGCCCCACTTAATGCCTGTGGGGAAGTGCGTGCAGCTATTACACCCATTTCATGGACTGGAAGACAAAGCCCCCCTGCCCCCAACGTGGGGATGCTGGAGGTGGGGCTGGAGCTGTGGACTTCCGAGACTGGGTCCCGCGGTCTCCCGCTCCCTGACTTGAGCACCCCGCTGACACCTCCTGGGGCCAGTCACTGCCGGTCCCTGTCCTGCTTGTCGCTTCCCAGGATGCTTGTAACACCCTCGTGAGGTGCGACCCCCCCCATTTCAGACACGGGGGGACATGCTCAGCAGAGTCTCTCTTCACTTGTCTGAGGCCCTCGAGCCGGGAAGAGGAGGGTTTCCACCCAGAGTGTGCATGAGATGCCTCCACCTGGGGCCTGAAAAATCCCCACCTCCTCAGATCTGGTCGGCTTGGCAACTCTTGTGCAGGAAGCACGTGGGTGTTTTATGGGGTGGAGGTGGAGGGCAGGGGAGTTAGAGCCCAAATAAAATCCAGGCTGGGCACTGCCAAGGTTCTGGGCCAATTAGAGCCAATTGCAGACTTTTATGCAATCTGACAGTTTCTTGCAGGAGTCTTTCATTACCTTGTAAATCACGAAGTACCCAAGCCTTTGAGTCTGATGGCCTAGGCTTGTGTGGGAGCTTTTTGTATGTGCCACCATGCCCGACTTCTCTGCCCCGCTTCAGCTGCTACCATCAAACCCTGTCTAGTGTGCGCTCATCTGCATGACCTCCACCCTGCCCTGTCCCCTCCACGTCACAAGAGCCCTGCGGCAGGACCGGGGCCCAGGAGACAGCCCACGGAGGCCCCTGCCACCATGACATCTTAGAGCGGAGGGCAGGTCGCAGACTTGGCTCTCCGGCTTCTCTTCTCTTAGCCTCCTGCCTTGGCTATGGTTCCAGGGCCCGGCCTCCCTTGTCCCCAAGCAGAACCCAGCCGTGCCCCCATGTGAAGCTGCATCGCAACTCAAATGAGGTAGTCTTTGGGGGCACTGCTGTCCATTCTTCAGGACCGCTAACTCACATGTTAGGTCAGCAGCTGCGAGCTCAAACGCTCCCAGGTTCCTCCAGGCAGCACGGAGGGTGCCACGCGGGCTCGAGGCAGGCGGCCGGGGGCGGTGAGGACGGGTGCACCCCGCAGGGCACGTGCTCTGACCAAGGGGCAGCCCCTGCCTGGCACCACCACACCCCCTCCGTACGGGAAGTTTGGCCTCGGTCAGCACAACGCACCCGGTCCTCAGGAGAACCACGAATGTGAACGCTCAATTCAAATCTCCAGGCCTCGGAAGCACCAGAAATTCCTGCCCCTTGAATCAGTTCTAAGGGTTAAGGGAATGACAAACAGCATTCTGCCCGTCGGCCTGGAACACACAGCCGTGCCCCGTTTCTCTGGCATTTGTTCCATTTTTGAGCATCTGCTGTGCTTCAGGCATTAGGCGCCGGCAGAGGGATCATGAGCAAGACGCCTCGGAGGGCCCGTCCGTTCTTGGTGCTCCTAAAGCCCACTCGAACAGCATCTGTCCTTTTGTGACTGGCTCGGTTCACTCAGCGTAATGCCCTCGGGCTCCTCAGTGTAGCGGTCGCAGAATGTCCTTCCTGTTACAGCCCGAATCACGTCCCACCGTGTGGATGGACCACACCTTCTGTATCCATCATCCGTCCATGGACACGTGGTCGGCTCTGCCTCGCGGCTCTTGTGGATCATGCTGCCGTGAACACGGGGGTGCAAGCACCTCTTTGAGACTCTGCGTTTGGTTCTGTGGGGCATCTGCCCAGGGCGGGCTTGCCGGACTCCACGGTAATTCTGCTTACGTTTTTAGGAGCTGCCGCACCGTTTCCCACCGCGGCCGCACCGTCTTACCGCTGCCCCACTCCGGACGGAGCTGCGGCTGGCGCAGTGGGGAGCAGCGGCAGGGGGTCCGGATTACCTGCCGAGCACGGGCCCTGGGGGCCACCCGGCTTCAGACGCCTGCTTGCTACTCCTGCCTGAGCTGTGAGGGAGTGCAAGGCATTTAACCTCTCCGCGTGGCCTCAGCCACGGAACAGGCTGGGTAGGGGGCGGGTAGCAGCCCCTGGTTATAGGGTTGTCAGGAGAGCTATAAGCTCAGACTCTCAAAACAGTGCATTGTGCACGGTGAGACCCATATACGACTTTGTTCAATAAAATGTGACCTGCTCTTGCCAAATCGTCCATATTTTTAAACAGAAGCTGGAAATCTGGATTTTTTTTTTAAGATTTTATTTATTTATTTGAGAGAGAGAATGAGATAGAGAGCATGAGAGGGGGGAGGGTCAGAGAGAGAGGCAGACTCCCTGCCGAGCAGGGAGCCCGACGTGGGACTCGATCCCGGGACTCCAGGATCATGACCTGAGCCGAAGGCAGTCGCTTAACCGACTGAGCCACCCAGGTGCCCTGGATTTTTTTTTGTGTGTGTGAAATCCCCTGCTTTTAAAATGTTGGCAAGCGGTTTGGATTCAAAATAAAATCCTATGTGAGCCTGAGAGACATATCTGTGAGCCAGAAATGCCCCTGGGCTGCCCGTGTGCCCGTGTGGCCTTCCGGTGACCAGTGAGGTGCCCCGGAGACAGGAGGGCTGCATGGAGGAGGACGCATTTCAACGGAAATGCGATGCAGGCAGCGTCGTACTGGCAGAGTGAACGGTAAGTATGGGTCTAACTCTAAGAATGTGCCAAAAATGCCTCAGAGTAGTTGTCAGGGGCTGCAGTGGGCCCCCCAAACGCCTGACGTCCGAACCTCCAGGACTTAGGAATGTGACTGTTGGGTGATGCGTTTAACAAAGATAATAAGGTTTTGGAGCGCCTGGGTGGCTCAGTCGGTTAAGCCGCTGCCTTCGACTCAGGTCATGATCCCGGGGTCCTGGGATCGAGCCCCGCATCGGGCTCCCGGCTCAGCGGGAAGCCTGCTTCTCCCTCTTCCTCTGCCTGCCTCTCTGCCTACTTGTTCTCTCTCTCTCTCTCTGTCAAATAAATGAATAAAATCTTTAAAAAAAAAAAAAAGGTGAAATGAGGTCGTTGGCTCTGACCCAGTATGACTCGTGTCCTTTAACGAGAAGGAATCTAGACAGACACACGCGGAGGAAAGACATCGTGAGGACCCAGGATGAAGGCCGCATCTACAGGCCAAGGAGAGAGGCCTGAACAGATCCCTCCCGCCCAGCCTCCGAGGGACCCAGCGCCGAGCGCGCACTTCTGGCCTTCACCGCGGGAGACACTGGGGTCTGTGGTTGAAGCCCGCCCCCCGCCCCAGTCGGTCACTGGGTCACACCTGACCCGGCAACCTGATCCGGTAGCCACGCATCGCACCGTCTTACTGAGGACGCACAAGGCCCTGCCTCTCGCCTCACCGGCCCGCGGTTCTTGGGCCTCCCATCATAACCCTCCTACTGTGCACAGGGCCGGCTCGGGGTATCACCTGTTGGTTCATCTGCAGTTGGCTCTGGTTGGGGTGATGGAATCAAATAAACATAATAGAATTAAACACTCAAATGTGTGCAACTGGGTGGCGTTCAGCACCTTCGCGCTGTGGGGACATCTAGCGCCCAAACACTTGGGCCATCCTGAGGGAAACCCGGCCTCGTGAAGGAGCGGGGCCCTGCGCCCCTCCCCAGGCCCGGCCGCCGCGCGCCGGCTCCCTGTCTCTGGATGTGCGTCTGCGGACACCTCCCATGCACGGAATCACGTGCGTGGCCCTCCGCGTCTGGCTCCTCTCCCTCGGCATCATGTTCTCGAGGCTCATCCACATGAAGTGGCCAGATAATGTGCCGATATGTGGGTGGACAGGTCGGGCCCACCTGCACGCATCCGCCGGCGGACGTGCGCGTTCTCCCCTGGGCGGCGGCCAGGAGCGCTGCCTGAGCATGGTGTCCACTGGCCGTTCTCTGGTGACTGGTGGGCCCCGGCTAACTGCTCACTGTGCACCTTGCGTGCCCCTTGGCCTGCCGCCCCCTCCCTGCTGCCTCACTAAGCCTCAAGATTCTCCTCATCTTTACTGCGGGATCACCACCCCTGCCCTGCAGGTTGCAGGGAGGGCAAACGGGGCCGTGCATACAGAACGGTGCTTGTGGATGCCGGCCGGCTGTGGATTCCCAGCCCAACTCAGAATTCTCTCACTGGAATACTGGAAGATCTCTGCAGGGTTTCTCCTGTGTGGACCTGGCTTGACGCAGTCGTTGTGATCTGGGTCACTGGGCCACCGGCAGGGGAGGAAGCAAGCCCCACCCGGGGGCCTGAGCCCTCGACCGCTCAGCTCAGGGGCACTGCTGTTTTCCTGGCCCTAAGACAAGCCACGGCCCGGATCAAAGGTGCTGCAGATGGATGCGAGCAAGCTAATGGGGCAGACAAAGTTGTTGAAAGAGGTGCTAACTAGAGCCTCGGGAGGCTCCCTCTTTCCTTCTTTCCTGTGGCGATCAGCCTGGTGGGCGGACAGAGTCAGAGCGGGAGCATTTACTGCTGGTTTGGACACCAAGGGCTTGGTTTGTGACGAGAAAGCAAGCAGCCTCCTATGGTGAATGAGTGTCCCCAGCTCTAAACCAGAGCGAGGGAAGGCACTCTTCCTTTTTCTTGAACACACACATGCATGCACGGACCCACATGCAAATATGCGCACGCACACAGAGACACACGTACACACCTTTGCACACACACGCACACAAACATACTCTCACACCATGCACGCAGACACACATTCATGCACATGGGCAAACACACGTGCGCACGGACACGTGTGTGCAAACACATGCATGCACACACAAACATGCCCACACTCACACACACAGACACACACGCTCCTTCCTGGGACCTCTACAACTAATCTTGGAGATGAACTCAACAATCTCTAAAACAACAAAACGCAGTGGTTTTTGTTACTGTCCCACGGCCCTGAAGTCATAAACCAGTGAGTATTTCCCTTAAACTCTCAGCAGACAGGCAGGGCATGAGGATGGCTTCCGGGGGCCCAGAGGTCATCTGAACCCTGTTACACGGGTGTGTTCCCTTGCGAAAATTCTTCGAGAGGTACAGGTAGGATCGGAACCTACTGGCAGAGTGAAAAGTTAACCGAAGTCTCAAAAAACGCCCTCCCTCCCTCCCCCGCGGCTGGCCCCTGGCGGGATTCTGAGCTCTCCTTCCCTCCCTCAAGCTAACAGGTGTGCTGAGTGCAAGGCCCCGCCTCTCCTGTCGGTTTACCTTGGGCATCCAGACCTGCGGGCCGGGCCGCTCTCGAGCTGAGCCGCCCCACCCAGGGCAGAGCTGGGCTGGTCCAGAACGCCGTCCAAGCAACTTCCGTGGTATCCTGCCGGCCTCGCCGGTAGGCGAGCGGCCAGAACAGATGTGGGGAAGTTCGCTTTGTCAGGAACAGACCAGCAGGCTCGCACAGACCCTTTGATCTCACCTCGGAAGAAAGTTATCATCCGTCCCCGAGAATCTCTGCAGTTCGGACATGAAAGACAAAGGGAGGAAGATAGGAGGGCACAGGAAACCCGCGGAAACAGAGCGCACGGCCTTTGAACGCCGGCGTTCCCGGAACGGGCTGCCTCGTGCGGCCAGCAAGCTTCCTCAAGGATTTTCCCTTTTTATCTTTCCTCAGATGGAGATGTGCAAACCCTTGGCTTTTGATGGGGTGGCGGTCCACGCCCGGGCCCCTTCATGGGAGGAAGGGAGCCGCTGTGGTCCTGGGCAGGGCGGGAGGCGGGAGCCGTGAGAACAATGGGAAGTTCGGGGCCAGGCTGGGTGGGACGGAAACCTTCCCTGCTCGGCCCCCTCGCCTGGGAGAGCTGAGGACTGGGAAGAACATCCGACTTCGGCAGCCATGAAACCCTCACCGATTTCCACTCAGGCCTGACGAGCCCCGGGGCTCCCTGCCTGTCCTCCTGCACCAGAGATGTCCGCACTCTTCGGCTGAGCGGGTCAGCAGCGTTGCCCCTGCGGCCTCTGGGTGGTGGCACCTGATCTTTGGGCCCAGGAGCCCCGGGTGTGGACGGGACTGTGACTTGGAAGTGGGGAGTCAGAGGATGGAGGCCTGGCTGAGGCCGTGTGCTGGTCAGATGGCAGCGAGCTTCCGGGGGCACAGATCCTAACCTCAGTGGGCCTGCAGGAGTCCACTGGCGCCGCGGGGTGGGGCACGGAGCGGGGATCCTCAGTAGCTCGGCTCTGCAACAGGCCTTCGGACTCCGTGAGCTGCTTGGCATCATTCCAACAAACAGCCGCCGCTTCATCGGCCAGCGCCCACCTGGCAGCCGGGACGCCCTGCTGACCATGAACTGGTTGTCACCCTAGAACACGCTCCCGGGTCTCTCGGGCCCCATCCCACCACCAGGAGCCTCCACACCACCCCGTCCCCGTGCTCGTCTTCTTAAACACCCAGTACTGCTCACGTCCGTCCTTCCCACCATGGTCTCTCCAACCACACGTTGAGGGTGTCCATCCTCGCTTCTGTCCTTCACGCACCCAGCAAGGGGCTGGAGTGCCCTAATCCGCTCAGCGGAGTGGCGTCTACACAGCACAGGGCGGCGGAAGGCCCACGTGCACCGTGTGATCGCCCTGGGACGCGGCTCCCACCGCAGGAGGGCAGGGAGGGTCGGGTCTCCGGGTCCCCGACTGCAGGGGTCCATGCCGTATGTTCCTTTACTAAGAGACGGAAACCGCCCCCCCCAGTTCCTCACGTGTCCACATCACCTGCAGCAGTCGCCACAAGCGTTCCCCTCTGGTCTTCAAGACCCCATCCCCACGGCTCTCTGGTGGGTGCAGGTCCGCGGCACCCAAGCCCAAGCCTTGTTCGTGGAGTGCACCTCCGTGGGAGACAAGGAAGGGACCGTTTCCGAGTCAGACCTACGGACACTTCGAGTGTGGTCTGTAGAGCCATCCGGGGCGGGGGGAGGGGCAATCGCTCCCCACAGCAACATTGCCCTGTTGTCATCAGACGAGGAAACCGTCGGCAGCCTGGACGGTGGGAAACGGGCTCTCAGGTCGTCTCATCTGAGGGTGAGGGGCTCCTCATCCTCCCACATGGTGATGCATGTTCATGGTTCCTCTTCCTTCTGCCTTTCCGTATCCTTTGCCCCTTTTGCTGTGAGGCTGCTTTCCTTCCTCCTGGGCTCACAGGAGCCCCCGGGAGGCTCTGGACGCAAATCCTCGGCTGCCAGGTCCCCTGCAGACCCTTCCTTCCCGTCTGCATTTCCCTTTCGAGTGTGGTCCCTGGAGCTGCACAGAAATTTACATTTGGTCGCACCACGTTTTCCATGTTCTGTGTTCTGTCCCTGCATGAACACGCTCCCTTAGGCCAGCTCGGCTCAGCGTCACACAGCAGCTCGAACTCCACTTGCTGAACGGACACATGGTCCCCACCAACTGCCCGGTCCCCGTGGGCTTGGTGCGCGGGTGTGCACACACACTTCGCACATAAACACACACAGGTCCACATGCACACACACACACACACCACTCTATTTTACAGAGGAGGAACCCCGACATGTATTACATAGAACACATCATCGTAGATACAAAATATATCATACATAACCAGTTCTCCTCCGCAAGATGAAGAGCAAACGGAGAGGGCATCTATTCTGTGAGGCTCTGCGGTTTTAACGAGAAACAGGAGAGTATGTATGTGTGTATACACACCAATATTCTACCAATGCTGGGTACCGTTTCTTTCTTTCCTATCAGACTTCAGGCCAACAGAAAAATGTCTTTGAAGGCCAAGAACCTCATGAAGTCCTTATAGGAAAACACCCTTGCTCTTAATAATGGCTAATAGTTAATAAGCTACCCTACACCCCAGAAGCACTACAGCACCTTTCAATTATTGTCTTTATTCTACGGACTGCACACCTGAGGCTCCTGGGTGGCCGGGGCTGTTCTCAGGAGAAGGAGCGGCGTGCAGGGTGGCATTGAGCTCGAACCCGGGAGGCCCTGTTTCCAGCGTGTGGGCTTCATCCTTCGATCAGCTTGCCTCCTGCTCAGTAACTAAACTTGGGGCCGACTTCTTTCCAAGGCTGAGTTTTTAAAAAGATGACTTTGAATATTTTTTTTTTTTGGCTGTCCTTGTTTTAAATAAAAAAGAAGGAAACTCAACCACCTTTTGATTCCGAATGACATTATTGGCAAAATTTCATACCACGCTTCCTCCAAACCCCTTCATTAAAATTCAGAAGCTCCCTTTGACTGCATATCACACAAAACGCCCGTTGGGGTGCTGGACTACTCGTTTTCAGGCATTTTAAAAACACAGACTCCTACTTCTGACAACAGGGGCCAGTGGGGGCCTTGCTCCCCTAGATTCTTCTGGTCAATCCTTACAGATGGACAAGGTCAGAAATGAGAAGACTGAAAAAATACTTATTTAAACTCCAGAAAAGTAGGATAGGATTTGGGATCATCTTCATAATATAGTTTCCACACACATCCCCATCCCTGTGGTATTTGGGGGGATTGTGTCTTTGGCAGCGAAGATTAAGTGGACTGCGTACCCCCCACGGAGGGTTTAATTGGCAACAGAGTCAGAACCCACTGATGTGTGCAAAATTCATTATTGTATTTAGGGTTGGAATGCTTGCACGGGCCAGCCGTTTCCCTTCCTGATTTTCCCACAAGTGTTCAAAAAGACTTTGTGTCTCCATGCCAGAGTGTTAGCTCCCTGGTGGGGCCAGGTTCCGGAGTTATGTTTCCCAGTAACCTCCAGGGTGAGAGGAAAGGTGTGTAAATCCTTTAGCTTCTGCTATCCCCGGGTCGGGCAAAAGAACGTGCCAGAGGGGAAGAGGAGAATGAACCCTTAGCAGTGACAACAGCTGTGTTAATCAGGATTTATTAGAACGCATAGGCCAGCTTGGGGGAGGGGGGGACGACCCAGGGAAATCTGTACCGGGGCTCCTTTTGGGGTCTGTGAGGACTGTCCAGGTCACACGGGACCTGTACCAGGTGGTCCTCGAGAAGCTGGGTGTTCTCATTCCCCACATTCGTCCTAACATGTTGAATCACGAAAAGGAAGGCAGTTTCATGTTTAAAGGTTTACTTTAGTTCCGTCTCTGTGAATATCACGGATGTTTGTTGCTTCCTGGACACAGGACGGCCCCTTACCCCTGTTTGGGTAATAGCATTTTTGGTTAAGGTAGACCAAGCTCTGAATAATAGACCACAGAGTCCGTACCTCATAAACCAGGTAAAGTTCATGCCTTATTCATGTCATAGTACAAGCAGTTGGGGGCGGGGGGGCACTCTGCTCCATGTGGTCATCGGAGACTCAGGCTAAGTGAGACCCCCCAACCTTCTCTAGGCTGCAGCACCCACCGTTCAAGTGGAGAGAGGTCTTGTGGGTGGGTCCCCTCATTTTGCCACGTTCCGGTGGCTGGGCCTGAGGAACGTGGCCACATCTACCTGCGGAGGAGGCTGGGAAGCAAGGAATAGCCATCTCCCAGAAAGAAGGAGGGGAGGATGGATTTTGGAGCACCATCTCTCAAGAACCCCCCCCCCCCCCCCCCCCCGCAGACTCCGGGGGTCTATCATATAGAGTTCCCCTCCCCTTTCCCCCAAAAGCACGGGGCAGCTAACCCAACTTGGCCAACTGGACTATTTTTCCCATGACTTTTAAACCTGAGTGATATTTGCTGGGACAGATTTTTTTTTTTTTTTTAATGAAATTAAGCAGGTTATTCCCTGTGACAGTTGATGAGACCTTCAAGCTCTTCCTGTTTCTTTTCCCAAGACTGGTCCTCCTGCTTTCCCACTGGTTCTGGGAGCTCCTCGTGGAGTTCTGTCAAATGGTCCTTTCTGTTAATTAGACAAAGCTGTTGCTACAGGCAACAAGCAAAGAATGCCCACTGATAGAGGGGGCTGAGCTCTGAGGAATGTGGGTTAACCCAACTTGATAACATGCCATGCGAGCAGAAAGCATCCTGGGGAAGTCCCGCCATATCTGTGTCATTCTCAAGGAGCCTCTAGTCTTCTACGTCAGAGAATAAGTTGTAGAAATGGGGACTTGGTGTAGTTGAGTAGAAAGGACCCAGCGTGAGACGAGGTATCTGGAAGTCATTGCATTCTGCTCTCAGGAATACAGAATCCTTGGGATTCGACGCAGATCTTGCAGTTATCAAGGTATGTGCAAACGCTTAAGTGGCTCATGTTTTATTTAACAGTAAGATGACCAGTCCACCTCCAATTTTGTGAAGACCAAATGTGGTAAAAGATATTAAGGCATTTCAAAAAAGCACAAATGTGGGCACCTGGGTGGCTCAGTCGGGTAAGTGTCTGCCTTCAGCTCAGGTCATGATCTCAGGGTCCTGGGATGGAGCCCTGCATTGGGCTCCCTGCTCAACGGGTAGTCTGCTTCTCCCTCTCCCACTCCCCCTGCTTGTGCTCTCTCTCACTCACTCTCTCTCAAATAAATGAATAAAAATCTTAAAAAAAAAAAAACACAAACACAATGTTGCACAAATGTAAGATGTTTTTGCTCTAAAGTAAAACCAGTAGGGAGCAAATACAAGGGTCAATCAGAATCTGAAAGAGTAAAACAAAACTAAACCCAAACCAAGAAAACTCACACCTCAAGGTAGAAAGCAGCCTCAGGGCACACATCTCCTAAATCAGGATGGATTTGGGTGGGGGCTATCTGCCGATGGCTCGTGGAGCAAATTTGTCCCCAGCTATTTGCTTGAGTTGCAAGGTGTTTGAATTTTTTAAATAGCCCTGATTTTAAAAGAACAAGAAATTTCAAGTAAACATTTCAATTTCTTGCTTTTCTTGTAAAACCCGAGATTCTGCTACTTTCCACCTTCATCGCATCGTGGTGGGTGACTCCCAGCAGGGCTGGGGTCACAGCATCCTCTTTAGACAGGGCAACCCTTCGCGCCCAGCCCAGCCTGCACGTTCCTTAACGTTACCAGGTCAGCTCCTTGAGGCATTTACCTTTGCAACCCTTATCTTTGTGGGGCATACCCTACAAATGATGGCTGAGTCCCTGAGGAGCGGGGACACACTGTGGTCCACGAGATGCCCGCTGAACCTTTCACGGCCGTGTGCCTTCACACCTTGGTCTCCTTGCTTGTGCTCCAGACAATCATAAACCTCATGTTCAGTGTTTCAGCCCCATTTTAGGTTTCTGCTATCACTCTCCATCGCACCAGCCTCTCCCCCCAGACCCCACTCCTGGAGCCGCAGAAGGAGTACCCACAGCATCTGGGTGGCTGGGAAGAGAGCCACACAGCTGGGGCGTAATTGTTACCTGGAACCAAATTATTTTTAATGGCTTTTGGAAGCTTCCCAGCCCCCTCCCATCTCCCACCCACCCATGGAGTTCCACAGCCTCTGGGGCAGGTCGGTGCCCTACACTGGAAGCAGTCATGACAAAGCCCCGGCTGATAAGCCCTACCAGGATAAACATCAAGGGGGGGATGCCGGTTTTTCATGCTGATCCAAGGAGGAGCTATTAGAGAAAGGGGATGAAAGGGAAGGAAACTTTAGGCTGATTGTCAGGATAATTTTCCCAAGAGCGAAGTCAATTAGCCTCTGAAGACTCCCTTCTCAGCAGCGATACCCTTCAAAGCCAACTGCGAGGGATGCCTGAAAGCAGGAACAGGCAAGCCCCCAGTCCATCCTGGACTGGGGGCTCCTGGAGCCTCCCAGCCCATCCCCCTAATTTCTTTAAATGAATTTTCGAAGCAAAACATGTTTCTTTCTCTAGATCCGTTGCAGCATGTTCGACCTGAGCTCGTTCCTGACTCACCATCCTGAGAACATCTGCTGTGCCCTCATTTGTCCTTTCTGGGCTTGTGTTCAGAGCTGGGAGCTTGAACCAATGGTCAACCTCCCCTCCTGGCCTCATGCCGCTCTCCCCAAGCTCCTGGCCGTGGGGTCTGACCACCGAGAGCTCCCTGAGGATCCACCTGACACAAGGCGGCAAATATCTGTGGAGCCATGTGCCAGGCACCTTTCTACTCACTGGGCAGCAGAGAGCACGAGACCCCTGCCTGCGTGGAGAGACTGGGATAATCAGTGGATTAATTGCAGGGGACACATCAGCAGTCGTGGGTCTCGAAGTCTTCCTCCCTAGCCGGGACACAATTGGTTTGGGAGCAACGTGCCCAAAGCACTCAATTTCCCAGACTCCCTTGCAGCTGACCAGTCCTGACCAGTGAGTTGGACGCAGGTGTTAGTGAGGTGGGTGCTCGTCTAAGGCTGGGGGGCCCCATCTGCTGTGCCGGTTGACCCTCACCTTCTGGCTCATGGTTGCACTGCTCGGTCACCTTGCTACCACGAGGACAAAAGTCACATATAAATACAGAGGAGTAAGGAGAGAGAGGGAGCCTGGTTCCCTGGGCAGCTCAGGTATTCCTGCCTCCAGAATCCTCCTAACACTAGCAACGTAAACTCCTTAGTAAGTTAGCTCATAATAATTACTTCTAATACTTCAGTCTCTTTTATTAGTTCAGATAACCCACCTCTGATTATAAGAACAAGGAACCCAGAAATGCTGTTTTTAAATGGCCATCTTGTTCTTCGCATCATGATTTGCTAGGGTTAACATGCTGCTGACTTCTGAATCATTCCTCCTCCAAAACCTTCCGCAGAGCTGGGCTTGGCTGGGGCCGTCGACGAGCGTCCACGTGTGGCTTCTCCACTATAAGGTGGTCTCAGTGCTGAGCCGGGGCTCTGACGGCAAACGTTCCAGAGAAGGAAGTAGGAGCGGCCTTTTGGGACCCGGCCTCGGGCACCACATAGCAGCATTTCTGCTGTCTTGCGTGGGTGACACGGTCCCAAGCCAGGGCAGGTTCAAGGGGAGGGGCCGGTGACCCCACCTCTCAGTGGGGAAGCCGAGTCTTCTGAGCCCCTCCGTCCCCCCGAGCTTGAGTCCGGCCACCTCTTCCAGGAAGCCTCTTCTCCCCAGCCGCCGCCCTGCTCCTCTGTCCTCCTGGTAACTTTGGCTACCAAAGTTACCTCTGCCCGATTTACTGGTTTGTGTGCCTGGGGATGCCCTGACCATCGATACCCTCAGCTTTTGAGCCCAGAAGAAATCTCCTGGCTTTACGGTTGCCTCGCCCGAGAGCCATCCTCTTGACTCTAGAGGTTTCTGTGTCCCTATCTCTTCTTCTTTATCTCCTTTCTCTTGACCCCTCCTGAGGCAATATTTGTAAGCGATTACGGACACGGGTTTTAAGAGGCGAGTGCCGGATCTCACCACTGTGTGACCTCAGACAAGGGATTTGGGCCCCGGTGGGTCCGTCTGAAACATGGGCATCGCAGGAGGGCTGAGCGCACGGGAGCCCCGCGTTGCGGCCCCGGGCATGCACTCGTGTGTGACATGGTCCCTGCCGTCCCCACCGTCACCAACACGGTGGCCTGCATGTCTGTGTGCTGCATTGCATGGCCCCAGCTCCCCACGGAACAGCCCCGGAGGCAGGGGGTCCGCCGAGGGTGAGCCGGGCCGGCATCCACGTAACCAAGGGGAAGGACAAGTGGATAACGAGAGTTTGGAAAGCAAGCAAGGCTTCAGGAAGTCTGGAGACTTTCAAACACTGTCTAAAAAACAAAACAAAGACAGTCGAGTGGACGGTGGGCGATGTCATCGCTCTGGTCGAAGGCAGAGGAAATTGTCACCGTGCTCCGGGAAGACCTGAGGGGCCAGCAGCGGGACCTCCCCCCTGGGGGCCCTCACCCGCCTTTCTCCCGCAGCGGGGCCCTGCGGCCTCCTCCCATTTCCCGGGGCAGCGCCCCATTTTCCGCACGGTGCGCCTGTCAAACGTCAGGTGCACACGTGCACGTGTGTGGGGCAGAGACGAGAGGCGGGTACCCCAGACTGCTGCTTGTGATCATTTCTGCATGTACGTTTTCACAGCCAGAAACAAAGAGCGCGCGAGGGCTTGTCTAGCTCTTCAGCTTCATGGGGTGAAGCACTACGAGGGAAACGAGGTCATTCTCAGAAAAGTGGGGCGGAGCCTCCGGACGGGTCCTCGACCCTTTGCTGGCCCGACCGTGGGCGCTGCTCCAAACCGGCCTACCAGGCTGGGGAGAAACGCTGCTGCCCCTGGGCTGATTGTAAGGGAAGTTTGTTACTACAGAGAACGACGGTGTATCCTTCACGCTTCTTGAAAATCGTGTGTGTTGTTCCCTAAGAGACCTGCGCGTGGATAGCAATCCCACACCGGCTCCACGGCTCCGAGTCCTCCTCGGGGACATGGGTCCAACAGCAGAGACAGTTCGTAGGGTCCCCGGAGACGTGACCGAGACACCCAACGCTTAAGCTCATGTCCCATGACTTAACACCCTGAAACAGCCTGCCTTCCAGAAGTTTCCCGCCTCATCCGTGGCTCTGGGAAGTCCCAGAAGCTGTCCCTCTAACTAGGGCCCCCATCCTCCGCCCTCTCCCCCGTCTGTCCTGCCCCCATACTTTCCCACTGCGCTTACGGTCACACCCAGGGCCGGGTCTGCTCCTGCTGCCGCCTCCCCCCGGTCTCTACACCTCAGGCTCTGTGCGCGCGGGGCCTTTGTGCAAACGTCGCCTCCCATCACCTCCACGGTGGGGCCTCCCAGCCATCCCATCCAGGGCAGCTCCGCTCTCTCTCTCGCCACGACATGATACGGCACATCCTCGCGGCCCTGGCTTCTCCTTGCTTCGGGCACCATCACCTCCTATGAGATCCTTCCTTCTTATCCTCATCCCAGGGGCACAGGCGGCTTCGGGGGTGAACGCGGACTGCCGTTGACCTAGCTCCAGGAGACTCTGGAAGTCTGCTTGTCCACAGACTCCCTGTGGGACAGGGGGTGCGCACATGGCCCCCGAGCACCTTCGAGGAGCACACGAGTGTCGGGGGAGTTTGTTACACAGCAGTGGGTCTGCGTTCCTAGGACACCCCCGCCCCACCTAGCAAGTGCTCGACGCCCCTGGACATTCCTTTGTGCGCCCACTCACCACCTGTCTCTGCCCTTTGAGGGTCCTGTTACCCACTTGGGGGTAAGAGCAACAAGTGCAGGGGTTGTGAGGAACCCCTCTTACCCGAGGCACCCACCACGCCCGACACAGAGCAAGCCCCGGCAGCCTGCGATTCCAGGCCAGGCATCCATGGAGCTGGTCACTCCTCTGACCCTGCTGATGACAGAGACCCCTGGGGCCGCCACCCTACCGGGCCAAGCCGCAGCCGTGCTCCCGAATCCGCAAAGGCGCCGTGCTCTGCCACGCCGCCGTGGGCCGGGCCGTCTCTCCAGGGTCCCTGTGTCTCCTGGGCCCCACATGTCCTTCAGCTTCAACCCACAGCAGCCTCTCCAGGGCCGGACACGGGCCCCCGTGGCCACTCTGAGAGGACGTCACGCCGCCCCCCTCCCCTCCGAGGTTCTCCCAGGTGTGCGAGACACGTCTGAGCGCTGGCCGTGCCCCAGTACACGCGGGGGGCAGGTGTGCGCTGGGAAGACCGGGAGAGCTCTGGGAGGAAGGTCCACAGCTGAGCAGAATATCCAGTCGATACTCTCCTTCAGTTAATTTTGAAAAACCCAAGCCCCCCGTCCCTCCCCGGCACATTCGCCATCGCGTTGGAAGAGGGCGCTCAGTAAACTAAGATTCTCTTCCTGAACGGAGTGCGGGGAGGCTGCCTGGCGCCCACGCCCCTCCCAGCGCCGAGCCGGGTCCCGCCGGGCCTCCGCTCTCTCCGTGGCGGCTCCGCGAACAAGCGCGCATCCGGGGCAGCGTCTGCTCCTGCCTGGAAAGTGGGCCAGCGCTCGTCACTGTCGTGGCCGGCCCCGGAAAGCGGGCCTGAGCTTGCCGTGTGATTGTGGGCCGCGTCGCGCTGGGTCCTCACGGCCGCACTCTGGGGTCGGCGGGCACGCCCCGGGTTTATGCTCATCCCAGAGACGAGAAAAATACAGTACGGGGTGGGGAGCATACGTGGCTTTTCCACGTCACTGGGCCTGTGAGTTGCAGAACTGGGTTTGAATCCAGAGTGTCTGATTCGCACGTGGCACATGATCCTGCCGTGGAACTGTCACTTCTCACAGAAACCAGATTTCCAACAGACGCCTGCGGGACGTTAGCTCCGCGGCGCGGTGACTCTGATTGAAAACAGGGCCGTTTACTGAAACGGGGACACGGTTAACCCAGGCAGCATGTAAGGACGCCACGTTGGAAGGATGGCCCCGAGCCAGGCCCGCGGCGTTCGAACCCTGGCTCCACCGGGGACTAACCAGACTGCCCTGGCCGGCTTCCCGTGCCCACGCTGCCTCAGTGTCCCCGTCTGTGAAGTTCTCGGGACAGCAGCGCCGGGTGGGGGTCCTGGCATGAGGATTCGGCGAGTGACTTCACACCCATTGCTAACGGTGCTTGGGGCGGCAGAAGCACTTGGTTCGGCGTGACCTTTGGTGTTTTATGGTCATGCCGGGTGTGCCTGGCACCGTTCTCGGCATGCCGGTAAAGCTCGGACACAACCGGTTGTGTTTTTCGGTTTTGTGCTCGTCACCAGTGTGGGTAGGTACAGACGGTTGTCTGCGGTTTAAGTCTGCCGGCAGCACGGCCCTGACCTCGAGGGCGCTCAGGGCCTCTTCTCCTCCTTGTAGGGAAGCCACATGCCATTTTATGTTCAACATAATTTAGCTTCGTAATAAAAACTGAAATGAAGCAAGCAGGCCTGGTCCTCCCGTCCCGCGGGCACTGGCGCCTTCCATCACCTTCCAAACCGTAGCATCCACCCATTGGTAGCGCCTTGGCCGACCACATACCAATGGCCTTTCCAGAAAATCTCCTCTTCTCCATGATTACACTCTCACAGTTCCGGAACATTCCTCCTGTGGCTGGTGGCTGGGTTTTCATGGCACTTGCTCTAGGCTTTCCCGCCAACAAGCCTGGAGTAACGGGAGGTCACCGATCGACCCCTAGTTTGGCTGCGAGAATCCACAAACCACCTCCCCTCCCCTTCCTGCAAAGAGGAGAAACCGGGGGGTCCCCACTTGTGAGTGTTCTGCTTCCTCTGACTTCAGCCACCTGTCTCCATGGCCTGAGCGAAAACATGGGACTCGGGAACCAAAGAGGAAACGTGGAGACAGGCGTCTGACCGGTGCCGTGGCCAGTGACTCGAGTGGCAGTGGAAACCCCCGTGGACATCCTACATCCTCAAATAGAGCTTATCTTCAGCCTTGGCAGGGCAGCTGCCCTTGTCCTTGCGGTGCATGCGCTCCACCTGATTTCGCAGATCTCGGTAATCCTCGGAGTGGGGGTGCAGCCCAGAATCCCATGACGGGGACCTCCCGCACCTCCCTCCCGGTCGCCATAAGCTTTGGGGGTGTGAGCAGCCCTCCCAACGCCCCGTGCCGTGACAGATGTGTGCACACCCCCTTCCCACCCACTCCTGATGACAAGCAAGCTTGACACATGCTATCTTTCCCCATTTTGAAGATGAAAGATGAGGAAACAGGTCGGGAGGCTGAGCCGTGCCCAGGACCCCATGTTTGAGGAGCCCCCGAGGCCGTGTTCCCTCCTGGGCCCTCCGGGCTCCTGACACCGCTGGGCTCTGCTTCTGACGGTGGAGGTGCCTTTTCTTTGCTCACCCTGCTCAGAACTCACACGGCGGGCCAGACAAGGACAGGGGGCGCAGGATATCACATTCATGAAGAACACAGGCTCTGAAGGTAGACTCCTGACACCACCGCTCACCAGCTGTGGGCTTTCTGTGTCTCATCATCTCTTCCGAAGACAAACACACAGTATCTCCCATCCCACAGGCTTTTCTGAGGTGTGATTTGATCCCCTCCCAATAAGGGACAGGCCCCACTCCTCTCCCCTCGAATCTAGGCTGGCCACGGTGATTTGCTCGTAACTGACGGAATATGGTGGGGGTCTCTGCCTGATTCCGAGGCCATGGGGATTCCACCTGGCTGTCTTAGGGCCTCAGCTCTCCGGACGCTCTCTTCCAGGGGCCTCCTTCTTAGAACACGGCCACCAGGTTGTGGGAAGCTCACGCCCCAAGAGGAGGCGCATGGTGGTGCTGGGGACAGGCCCGGCGGAGCCAGCCTGAGTCACTGCAGCCAGGACTGGACGTCCTGAGACAAAAAGCTTCCAGAAGTTTCTGCTCCTGTCTGTTTAGGTGTCCCCAGTCTTTAAGCCTTGCTGGCTGGCCCCCCAGACATCATGGAACAGAGAAAAGCCATCCTGTCCTATCTTACTGAATTCCCGATCCACAGAATCCCTGATTCCAGAAGCTGCTTGCTGTTTCATGGCGCTGGACTTGGGGCGGCTTATCACCCAGCAGCTGACGACCGGCCCAGTGAATAACACGGGAGCTTGTTCACGGGGGTCGTAGTGGGGTGAACGGTGTCCCCCAAGTCGGCCCTCGGGCCCCGGGAATGTGACTTTATTTGGGAACAGGGTCTTTGCCGGTGTAGTCAGGTTCCGGATCACCCTAGATTTGGGCTGGGCCTGCTGACTTCCCTTCTGGTCGAGCTTGGAGCTCCCTGCCTCCCTGCCGGCCACCTCTGCTGTCCGCCCACCGCGTGAGACCACCGGGGCTGTCTGGGTCGAGCGGTGGGCCGGGCCCCAGCTGCGGCAGGTGGCCCAGGGCATTCGGCCCTCGGTTTCCTGGAGGCCTTGGCAGCACTTCTGAGCACCTCCGGGGCCGCGATAACACCTGGGAGGCGGCCAGGCTGAGCTAACCTCCTCGGCTGGTTTGTCTGCAAACACAGATGCTTATCTGTGCCTGGCTCTGCTGGAAAATCTGGGCAGGTCCCGACGGCCAGGTGGAACTGCACACCCAGCTGATAGCAGCCCCGAAGCTCAGGGGGAAAGGCAGGCCTGCTGAGTCGGAGACCTCGAGCGAGCGGGCCTCCCCGCACAGGGGCCGGCCTCCCCGCTGCGTCTGGGGGCCAGGGTGCCGAGCCAGGAGCCCCCTCCCTGCTCCGCTCAAAGCCGTCCCTGCATGGGAGTGGGCCTGGTGCTGTCCCCCTTACTCACCTGGGGCAGGAGAAGAGGCGTGGAACAGAAGTGTGTGACCTGAGGCTGCATGCACAGACGGGAGGGGCCCGGGCAGACGTCTCCATAAATACCAACTCATCATTGTTGGAGCGTTTCCTCCACTCAGCACCCACTGTCTCCTGAGTCGGGACTGTTTTTATGCCCACTTTCTAGGTGAGAAATCGGGTTCAGAGCAAGACCGAGCAGCTCACCGGTGGGCGGTGAGATCAGGATTTGACCCAGTCTGACCCCAGGGCTCCTGCCCACGGAAGAGAGGATTCTAGAGTGTATCTGCAAGCACAGGCAGACAAAAGTATGAAGAGAAAGAGGAGGAAAAGATAAACAGGAGGTGGCAGGAGTTATCAAACATTTTAGTGGTGGCGGTGCTTACCCCGGGGAGGGGGGCGTGTATTAGCTTCCCCGGGGGCCCCGGGAACAAGCTACAACAAACTGGGGGGGGGGGCAGTTAAAAAAACAGAAGTGTGTTCCCTCACAGCTCTGCATCCAGAAGCCTGGAAACAGGGTGTGGGCAGGGCCGCTCTGGGGCTCCAGGCTGTGCGCTTCCTGCCTTGTCCAGGCATCCCTTGGTCTGTGGCGCGTCCCTCCAGTCTCTGCCTCCGTCCCCACGTGACCGTCTCTCCCTGCCTCTCCACCTCCAAACCCTGCCCCTTGGTCTCGTGAAGACACCAGCCTTTGGATTTCGTGCCCACCCTAAAGCCGGGTGATTTCACCTAGAAACTAGTAACTAATCACGTCTGCAGAGACACCACACCCAAGGAAGGTCACGCAGGCAGGCTCTGGGTGGACATGAATTTGAGGACTACTCTTCAACCCGGCATGGAAGTAATGATCCTACAGGCCTGTGGCAAAGATCAAAGTCTGCCTTTCTGTAAATATCCAACCAAATCATGGGCGTTTTTCTCTCCTCTGCTTGATTTTTGGTACCCCTTTGCTTTGGACGGTCTCAAATCTCTTCCCTGCGAAGTCCAGGGTGGAGGGTAATGAACTTTTCATCTGTTGGTTTCTTTAAAGATAGTCTTTAAATTATTTAGGCCTGAGGCATCTAAGCTTCATTCGTTTGGAGTTTGTTCAGATGAAAAAGGTCACCGAAACTTTGGTCAGCAGAACAGACGGAAAGGGACCTCTCCCAGCTTTTCCTAGAAAATATTATTGTTTTCTCGGGGCGTCTGAACGCTATTGTCCAAAGTGCCATTGGAGGCCACTGTTAGATCGATGTTTGGGGGATGGATGTCGACATGTTGCCCCAGGAGACCTGCATGTGAGCTATTCCCAGGCTACTATCCAAAGAAAGTTGTGGGTTTTGTTAATGGTCTTTGAGGCAGTGCAAGCCAAAGGGCAGCTGAGAAGAACGTTAGCCCACGTGTCCCCTGTCTGTGATTTTAAGGAGGCAATTCACCCAGGGTCATAGGGTATCTCCCTGCAGGCTGACTGCTCTTCGAATCAGTACGTATTCACTAGACATGCCCCGTATCCTGACTACAAGCCCAGCTGCTCCTGTGTCCCCCGTGGCTCCCCACGTGAGCTGGCCAGCTGGGGGGTGAGCCAGGGGCCACCAGGCAGTAGGGCAAGGGAAACCCCTTTATGCAGTAAATTCTCCCGGAGCGCTGTCCACGGGAACCCAGGACCCTCCTTTGTGCTAAGGTGTAGATTCTGTAGATTGCAAACATAACTGACGTCCACCATGTGAGATCACGTCACCCAGCCGTGGAAATTCCAGAGAGCAGCTGTTGACACAAGGAACCCAGAAGCCCAATCATCTGATGCCGTGATGAGTTATGCACAGGGACTGGCCTCTGCTAAGTTAAAACTGTAGAGATGTGCATTTATCTGCCGACAGTTGGATGTAGGAACCAGCTCTTCGAGCGCGTGCCTTCGGATAGCTGTTTCATTGTCTTTGTGGCAAAACCACCTCCAAAGGGCACCTGTGTGTTGTTGAGTCTGTTTTTTAAAGTGTGGTGAGAACATAAAGGCATCTGTGAAACAGTCCAAGCTGAGGATGCTTTTATGCGTTCTGTGATTTATTGCTCAGATATTTCAGTTGTCTGCCCACATTTACTCTGAAGGCAGTTTTTTGGCAACCGGCTTTTATTAAACCCCTCTGAGGCATCCCAAGTATTTCTCACAGAAACGATTTTTGCACTCCTCATATTTCATGGGTCGGGATTATATTTCATTAAATCATACGCTGACAGTAGCAGATACAACTAGCACAAACAGGTTCAGGAACGTATGCAGGCAGCTTTGGGGCTTCGGTGGGAGGAGAGCCGTGGGTGGGGCGCCCCGGCATCCGGCCGCCCCGGCCAGGGTCCGGACCTCTCTCGGCGGAGAGCAGCATTCTTCCGTGCCCTGTGCGCGTCTCCCCACCTCCTCCCTCCCGCTTCCAAGAGGGAGATGGAGATGCCCAGGCCAATGAGAATCTAAACCAGTGTCCCCATCTGCAAAAGGAGGCCGAGTAATAGCGCTGACCTCTCGGGATCACCGTGAGGACGAGATGGGTCAACACACGCCAAGCCTCCGAGGTCCAGGCACATTGTAAGTGCTCGTGATAAGTTAGCCTGCTGTCGTATTCTGAAATTTAAAGTTTGCCCACCTGAACTTTCTCAGGATGCGCCTCTGGGTGTGTGCACGTCAGCTCCAGTTCACATCTCCCTGCGTCCCGCGAGGTGTAGGTCTAGTCTAGCTGTGCGCGCACACTGCCGTGCAATTAAAACCGAAATCACAAGCCAGCAGCCCGGGGGGCGGGGGGGGGGGGCGGGGACCGAGCCTGGCCCACAGGTGTGTCCTCTTTGCCCATATAATATTACACTTCCTTTTTGACCTTTAGTTGACAACATTTAGAATTCAGAATTCAGATTTTAAAAAGACCTCGAGAAGGGGAAGGGGAGGGAGGTACAAGCTTCCAGGACTAAAAGGCCCAGCGGGAGGGAGGATAGGCAGCGATCCGGTAATAACGTTGCAGGTGACAGGTGGTCGCTACACTTGCGAGCACAGCATAACCCCCAGTGAGGGTGAATCACTATGTCGCACACCTGAAACTAATGTAACATTGTGTGTCTACTATACTCAAATACTTTTTTAAAAAAAAATCTGGATTTCCAGCCTCAGTGGAAACACGGGCGGATCTGGCATGCTTCTGCGCATGGCAGCGGTCGGCCAGAGCTGAGCGGGGCTGCCCTTCCAGATGGGCCAGGCAAGCCCCAGTGGGCCCCCGTCCCCACAGCTCCCCATCGTCACACCCCAGGCCCATCTGAACCACGGACCTGCCTGCCTCCAATACACACACATAATGGTTTCCAGCTTTTTCAAGGTTTGAGCCACTTTGCTCTGCATAAATGTTGTCTTGGTTCTGGCAGGGACGCCTTGGCCACACCCGTCGCCGGGGTCCCTACTGGGTGAGGACACCTGCTCCCATGGTGGTAGCTCAGAGCTACCCCAGGCAGCACTTGACGCTCTTCCCGCAGAGTGTGCATCACTCTCAGTTTGGGCGAAGCTTGGTCTTACGATCAGTAAGGATGACAGGGTGGAATAGGGCGGATCCGAGGACGGTGGTGATAAATTCGTTAGCAAACACTCTGCTCCAGGAAGAGGTGGCTGTCGACCTCGAAGGGCCAGCGATGAAGGTCGGCTCAGTCCAGACCTCCAGCCCCGAGGCCGGTGAACGGGGGACCACGCCACACTCCCGGTGAGACGGGAGCTCCCCACAGCCCCCCGGCCCTCCTCTGCGGCAGCCAAGGAAGAAGCAGCCAGGGAAACATTCTGCTCTGTCTCCTTGATGAGGCCCTGGGCCGGCCCAGGAGGAGTTTCCCCCTGAATTAGAAGCCGGGCCCCCCGAGCTCCTCCCTTCCGTCGCCTGCTTCTGTGCGGCTCACCGGCAGCCTCCTCCCCGGCCGAGAGCCCCACGCCCGCGCCCAGGGGCTAACAACGCCTCAGCCCAGGGGAGGGCGGCCCTCGGGCTCGCGGCCGGGGCGCCGCCCTGAGTCGCTGGGCCCGGGGGCGCTCTCAGGATGGGGCGCCTTCTCAGGCTTGCTCCTGCTTCCTGAGCATCTCCTGGGCCATGAAATAGGCTCCCGCCCCCCACGCTGGGGGTCCGACCTCTCCCCCTGCTAATGCTCTTGGGGGAACGACAGGCTGATGAGCAAGAGCGTCCCATCCTCACGCCACTCCGCGTCCACCGGGCTCCCCTGTACCTAGGGCTGTGTTTTGCCTCACGCCACTCCGCGTCCACTGCCATGTCCGTCCCAGCAGGGAAGGGGATCCGCTCTACGGCCCAGCCCGCACACGTGCAATGCACAGACGTGTCTTCACTGAGCCCGTATCGTGCGCTGTCCCATGCACCCCACCCACCCTCTTCTCTCCTGTTTGTTCAGTGCTGTTCTCTGTGCGACCCCCTCCCAGCACATTCGACACGATCTGTTCTATGAACACCTGTTGTGGGTGGTGATACTTTCCACCCCCTTCCAACTTCTTCCACCCTGTTCTCATCCCTTCCGATCTGCCCCCGTCAACCCAGGCAGTCAGAGGATTGAGCCCTGACCGCAGTGCAGGAATAATGAACTTGGACAGGCACCAGGATGGGTACTCACTCGGCTCCACGCTTGAGAGAACCCAGAAACACCCACTCAGATCCCTCTCCACGCTCCTGGGTTCAGGTAAGAAACCGCGTTTGGCGTCTGAAGTGATTTCGCAAGTGCAAATGGGTCACCCTTTGTGGCTGCCCCCCTACCTCTTGGGGGTGTGGAACCGAGTCACACCCAGGCAGCGCGAATGTTTAAATGTACCTCAGGTTTTCAAATCCCCTGTTAGCGTCTGTTTGCTTAAAAATAAAAAAATACTAGGAATTCTCCAAATTAAATTGGCCCCAGCCTCTCTCAATCTCCAAGATGCCCTGCCCTTCCCCAAACACTTTCTGTAGCTCCCTGCTTCCCCAGGAGAACATGCAGCCTCAGGGTTCTGCTGCATAGGATCCTCTGTGCCTGCCCCCTCTCCTCTCTGTCCCCCGACCACACTGCCGCTCAGCCCCGGCCCCTCCTGGCTCCGCACTCCCCCCCTTTCATGTTCAGGGACAGCCTCTGCATGAAGCCTCCATTAAAGTGAGCACCCAGGGGCCCTGAGTCCCAGACTCTGCTGGGCAGGGGGCGCGCAGTGATGAGGGAGCTCAGAGCCACACTAGAGAGTGTTCTTGATTGATAACACGTTTACACGGCGCTCACTAGGAGTCAGGTAACTCTCATGACACATCACGTACACCTGCTTCCTGAATCCTCACAACCATCCCGTGAGGCAGGCGCCATCATGGTTCTCACTTTGCAGGTGAGGACGTGGAGGCACAGAGAGGGTGAGTCACTTGTCCGAGGCCACACAGCTTTTGAGGGTCAAGCTGGAGTTACACCCCGGCAGTTGAGCACACAGCCCATGCTCTGACGCATTTACTTGGAAACTGGGGTCTGCACCCTGAGGAAGCACAGAGTGCACCCCAGTTGTATGCCAGGGCATCTTGACTTGACCTGTGCGGTCAAGAAAGGATTTTCTTTGTCTGTACCGGTGCCCAAGGTCCATTCCATCTACACACAGACCTTTCCAGATCTATTTCTCAGACTCGGATTCCCAGCTGCCTCCTTCATATGCCCCCTGAGATCCTAATAGGCCTCACAGACTTTACCTGTCCCCAGACAAATGCATCATCTTCCCCAGAACCTGCTCATCCAGGCTTGTCCCCGTCTTGGACCAATGCAACCTGGTCCTGAGTCTCAAAGTCACCTCCTCCAGCTGCGTTCAGCACGCACCACCTCCCCACTCCTGCCGCCGCCCGGGTCCCTCCCCGGCACCCCCCCAGGCCTGACTGGGGTCCGGGCTTCCCTGTTATGCTAATGAACACAGCCAGACACACGCCACGTGCTACATGGTTCCATTTGTATGACACGTCCAGGACAGACGAGTCCATCCGACAGGAGGTGGTGCTCCGAGTCCGGGGAGGGGGTGGGAGAGAGCGTTCCATGCACGCCGGGGTTCCCTTTAGGATGCTGGAAGTGTTTGGAACTAGATAAAATGGTGTCCGCACAACATCGTGAATGTACTAACGACCAGTGAATCGTTCACGTGAGTCTCATCTCAATACAAACGCTCAATGGCCCCCCATTGATCTCAGAGAAAAAGCTCAAGCCCCATCATGCTCACAGACTCTGACCCGGTCCCACTGCCCTCCCTCTGCAAGGGCCTGTCCCCCGCCCCAGCAATGCCCCATCTGCCACAGGGGCCTCGGGGCTCCTCAGACAGGCCAGGGTCCTCCCTCCTCTGGACTCCAACTTTCTCTTTCATTTGCTGGAACTCCCCCTCTGAGCACCTTCTTGGGAACCCCTCGCCCCCAGGACACCTGTACTGACATCTCACTTCCCTGACCACGCATTTAAAATGGCAAGGACTGTGGGGCATTCCCCACTGGCACCCAGGCTCATTTCCCCATAACGCTTCCCACCACGCTGTGATGCCCTTCAATTAGGCACCTCGTTGGCTGGCTGTCCCTCCCCCCGAATGGCGCATCCCTGAGACCAGAGATTTGTGTCTGCATTTTATTGTTTGCCCTGATTGCTGGATCCCCAGCATTGAGATCAGGCCTTGGCAAGCATTACAGAATGCAACGGGTGAGATAATAAATATTTTAGGCTTCGCAGGCCACACAGTCTCTACTGTAACGATTCCATTCTGCCAAATGTAGCTCAGAAGCACCCACTGGTGGCCTGTCAATGAGGGAGGGTGGCTGTGTGTCAATAAAACTTCATCTGGGGACACTGACCTTTGAATTTCATATAATTTCCACGTGTCACAAAGTATTATTCTTTTTGTTTTTTGTTTCTATTAAAAAATGTAAAATTAATTCTTAGCCAGTGGGCCCTGTGGGGACAGATGGGCACTGGATGTGGCCCGAGGGTCTAGTTTGTTGACCCCCCATCTGAATCAGTGAGTGACACAGAGTAGGTGCTCAATAAATATTAGCTGAAGGAGTGAACGGATGGATGAGGTGGCTTTAGGTCTAGGACGTGAGTCATAGGAGGGATTCGCCCGGTGAGGGGGAGAGAAGCAGTGGTGGGGGCAGGATGGGACAGGTGCTGGGAAGGCAGGCAGCTCAGGCCAGGACCTGAGGACGCTCAGGGCGGCTGGAGCAGGGAAGGCCGAGCACTGAGGATGAGGGTGGAGAAGAAGGAGGGCCTTGGCATGTTCGGTGTGTCTGTCGCGATGACTAGCGTTGATCTGGAGCTGGCCTGTGCCGGGCGCCCCCATACAAGCCTCAAGGGTCACTTCACCCTCCAACACTCCAGAGGAAGCACCACTCTTATCCTCAATAGACAGGTGTAGAAATCTAGGCACAGAAATGTCAGGTAACTTGCTCAAGGTCACACAGCTTGTAAGAGGCTGAGCTGAGATTGAAACCCAGGCAGCTGCTTCCAGGCCTCTCGCCCAAGCATGGGGCTCTCATGGTTATGTAGGCTTGTCATAGATAGCAAAAAAAAAAAGGACGCCCAGTTAAATGCAAATTTCAGATTAACAATGAATATTGTTTTAGGGTAAGTATGTCCTATGTAATATTTGGGACACACTTATGCTAAGATTTTTTCCATTGTTTACCTGAAATTCAAATGGAACCAGACGTCCTGTGTTTTATCTGGCAACTCTGTGGCAGAACACAGCCCTAGGTACAGGGGAGCCCGGTGGACGCGGAGTGGCGTGAGGATGGGACGCTCTTGCTCATCAGCCTGTCGTTCCCCCAAGAGCATTAGCAGGGGGAGAGGTCGGACCCCCAGCGTGGGGGGCGGGAGCCTATTTCATGGCCCAGGAGATGCTCAGGAAGCAGGAGCAAGCCTGAGAAGGCGCCCCATCCTGAGAGCGCCCCCGGGCCCAGCGACTCAGGGCGGCGCCCCGGCCGCGAGCCCGAGGGCCGCCCTCCCCTGGGCTGAGGCGTTGTTAGCCCCTGGGCGCGGGCGTGGGGCTCTCGGCCGGGGAGGAGGCTGCCGGTGAGCCGCACAGAAGCAGGCGACGGAAGGGAGGAGCTCGGGGGGCCCGGCTTCTAATTCAGGGGGAAAATCCTCCTGGGCCGGCCCAGGGCCTCATCAAGGAGACAGAGCAGAATGTTTCCCTGGCTGCTTCTTCCTCGGCTGCCACAGAGGAGGGCCGGGGGGCTGTGGGGAGCTCCCGTCTCACCGGGAGTGTGGCGGGGTCCCCCGTTCACCGGCCTCGGGGCCAGAGGTCTGGACCAAGCCGACCTTCATCGCCGGAGGGCCGGATATGGAGTTGGAGCTTAACTGTGTGGCAGTAGGGAGCCACGGAAGGTGCTCCAGCAGGGTGACACCAGCTGTCGGACCTGCTGTCTGTGTACGAGACAGATTTTCTCAGCCCACCAGGACCCTTGTGTCTTAGTAATATTTCCAGCCCACCCCAGGCCCAGAGGAAGACCTAACAGCTTCGTATTTATTAAGTGGTTCCAAAAGGCTGCAAACGCGCAGTCTGTGTACTGTCTGTTCACCTTGAAAACACAGAACATTTGCATGGTGCTGTTTTGAGCTCGCTGGGGGTCCCCAGGGTACCTTGCAAGCACACTTTGGGAACCAGGGCTCTAGGAGCCTCCAGTCCGGGCTCTGCACTCACCAGCCCTGTGTTCTGGAGGAAGTCAGATGAACCACTTGACACTCCGCCATCCTCTCTACAGGGGGGTGGATATGAGTCCCCATCTCGTAGGATTCTGAGGTAGAACAAGTGAAATCACACATTTAAAGATATCAGCAGTGGCCTGGCCCCTAGCGCGTGCCCCACAATCATCACGTTGTCACCATCGAGGGTGTTTGTGCAGTGCACGACCTGCTCAAGGGGATGGGGTGACTTGCGAGGAGGCTCTGCATTGGTCTGTGGTCAGTGCGGGTTTGCACTAAACCAAGGAGCTCTGCGAAGTTCCCTGAACCCGAACAGCACCCAGGTCACAGAAAGATCACGGGACTTGGGCTGCCCCTGGGACCCTGCCGGCCAGCAGGGAGGCCACGTGTGAGGGTGCTGGGATTTGGTGATTGATGCCTGCATCCCACCGAAAACCAAGGGAAACGGACTCCCTGGGGGTGTGTGGTGGGCTCTTGTGTGTGGCCAGGGTGGACAGCCCCAGTCACAGCGACTCCCACAGAAGTGCTACTCGGCTTCCAACCGTGTGCAGGCCTGGTGTGCGTGTCGGTGATGTGCCCCTGTGCGCCCAAACCCGCGTCGGGGTCTCTCCTCTGGATCCAGAGACCGCACTTGGGGGCCGGACAGCAGACACACTTCAAATTTTTTTTTTTTTAAAGATTTTATTTATTTGCGAGAGAGAGAATGAGAGACAGAGAGCATGAGAGGGAGGAGGGTCAGAGGGAGAAGCAGGCTCCCCGCCGAGCAGGGAGCCCAATGTGGGACTCGATCCTGGGACTCCAGGATCATGACCTGAGCCGAAGGCAGTCGCTTAACCGACTGAGCCACCCAGGCGCCCCTCTTTTTTTTTTTTTTAAGATTTTATTTATTTATTTGAGAGAGAGAATGAGAGACAGAGAGCACGAGAGGGAAGAGGGTCAGAGGGAGAAGCAGAACCCCCCGCCGAGCAGGGAGCCCAATGTGGGACTCGATCCAGGGACTCCAGGATCATGACCTGAGCTGAAGGCAGTCGCTTAACCAACTGAGCCACCCAGGCACCCCACACACTTCAAATTTTAATGGGAATGCCAAACTGCCCTCCGGGCCTCTGCTCATCAACACTCCTGCTGACGAGAAATTTCCCCAACACCTTCCTTCACGCGTGATAACATCAAACTTTGATTTGGGGCCCATCTGATGAGAAAAAAATATGGCGCCAGTTAAGAAAGAAAGCTGTAGGCTTCATGTACCAGTTTGGCAGGATCTCGGAGATATGATTGTTGAGAGAAGGAGACAAGTTGCAGGGAACAAAAGAGCACGCCACAGACGGATGGAAGTGGGTTGCGGGACGAGGGGTGACTCAGCTCTGGGCACCTCCCCGGACCGCGAGGTGGCTAGGGCATGTCCTTCAGGGAGGAGCAGGGTACCCCAGGGGCACAGGGGACGGTCAGAGGTGCTGTCCATGCCCGGAACGTGTTTACTTCTTACAAGGAGAAGGAGTTCAATTATGTCATTAGAGATTAACTTTTTAAAAGCTTATGGGAAAATTAGAGAGAGAGAAACATGACTATGTGTGAACATGTATATATATATAGAGAGAGACAGCAAATGTAGTACGTTGTTAGGACGTTACCACTGGGGGTGCCTGAGATTGGGTTTACCCAGGAATTCCTGCACTAGTCTCAGTATTTTCCCACAAGTCTGAAAGTATGCCAAAATTACACATGGCAGAAATCTTGAATAAGTGGGTCTGGTTGCCTTTTCCCCCCCGGCGAGCAGTCTGGGTGGGCTCCTGCCCGGGGTCTGGGAGCCCCAGGGAAGCCGAGGCCCTGTGGCCCCGTGGGTACGAGGCAGAGGGTGGGCTGGACACCGACCTCACCATGCACCTCAGCCCTGCCCGCCCGGGGCCTCTGCCCTGTCCCCACTGAGGACAGAGCGACTTCCTCTTCAAAGCCCATCCTGCTTAAACCAAAATGCCCTCAGGACCGAAGTTCAAAGCGACGCTGGGAAGGGCTGTTTGGTGCCAGTGTTTGGCCTGGGGATTTGAGGGATTACAAAGCCCCGTGTTGCAGGCTCAGAACTGGGGGGCCTCAGGTGCGAAAGGCCTTTGAACACCGTGAGCTCTTTAGAGGCCCAAGCAAATTGAGGACAAACCAGCTGGGCTGCCCAGGAGGGGGCCGGCTGTTGACCCTTTCCTTCCAGTCTTAGGAAAACAAATACTTGATATTCCAAAGGCTGAGTAAACTCATTAAAAGGATCTCCAACTTCCTGCCTTTTCAGGAAGCCCTTGGAAACCTCTAGCTCAGCTTCCAGGGAGAGGGGGATCGCGAGGCCACGGAGCCACGGAGTCTTCCCGGAGCAGGCCTGCTCCCCTCACTGCCGCCCTGAGTGCACAGCTCAGCCTTCAGTCCCTCCCGACACGTGGCCGGTGGGCTGCGCTTCTCTCCTGCCCCTGAATCGGCCTCGTCCCGGCTCCAGGTCAGACCTGGGATTGGGCCTCGGAAATTTCCGCCTTCCTGCTTTGCCTGCCTCAGGCCACTTCAGGGCAAGACGCAGCCCTGCACACCTGCTTCTGTGGACAGCACTGCTCCTTGGAAAAGCGGATGTGGGCATCTTACTGGCCCCTCCAGCGGACACTTCCTCTTCCCTGGCCCCCCGCCACCCCCTCTGCCGCCACCCCCTCTGCGCCAGATGCCCTACTGTGCACACCACCCACCGCGGAGGTGAGCAGAAACCGCCCCTCACTTCCACGCATTTCCCATTACCTGTGCTCTCTGGAGGCCACTGAAGTTCAGGCGAGGATGGGGCAGCATCAGCACTCAGGGACTCGGGGGCCCGGGGGTGCAGGGGAGATAGGGCTGGGGGGCAGCAGGGACCGTGTTCATGGGGAAAATGAGAATCTGGGCTCCAGACTAGCTCTAAACTTATGTTTTCCCAGCTGTTGGACAAGTCAGAGCCGTGAGTAGGTCCGAGTGTGCAAATGTACACACGTATGTGCCCAGAGCCCTAGCACAGGAAGCTGATCACAGCAGAATGGCCCGGGGTGGGGTGGGGGTCTCTCTGGGCCTAACTCACTTTCTCCAGCAGATCCAGTGGTGCCCGTGGGCTTTTGCAGATTTTTTTTTCTTTTAATTACAGGATTAGATAATTTTTGCAGGTCCCTTCCTGCTACAACACTCTCGGAGCTCCTGAGGGAGGTCTGAGGCACATGGGCTCACGGTGGATGCTCCCAGGAGACCCAGAATAGCCATGCTTTTATTAGGTGCATGCCATGTGCGAGATACTGGTCTGGGGGCCAGAGGGAGGCAGCCCCTACTCAGTCGTGGCCCACCACGGGGGCGTGGAGCGTGCGTGCATCTGGCCAGGCTCCCGACCGCCCCAGGGCGCAGGGATTTCGTGAGTGTGTCTGAAAACACCCAGTTTTTCAATGCTGGCAACTAAAGCAATTTTTTTTTAATGCCCAGTGGACCGAGCGAAACACATGTGTGGCCGGGGGTGGCCTGCAGCCCCACGTGCAACAGCTGGTCCAAGCGGAATCCGGACAGGGGAGAAAGCAGTCAACAGGCAGAGGGACCGGCAGGTTCAG
This sequence comes from Neomonachus schauinslandi, assembly GCF_002201575.2. NCBI lineage: Eukaryota > Metazoa > Chordata > Mammalia > Carnivora > Phocidae > Neomonachus > Neomonachus schauinslandi. Next base: position 90,283,220 of record NC_058416.1, on the reverse strand, counting down.
AGGAGGAGAGGACTTCCTCCGTGATCCCCACGCGTATTTTCATTCATTCAACAAACATTTGTTCAGCCCTACTAGGTGCTGGCCACTGTTTATTGGGAATTTGTGTGTGTGTGTGCATGCGTGTGTGTGCATGATCTTCTCTATGTCTAACAGCTGCCCCTACGCGTCTTGTTTTCGGGGCCTCGCTTGGCCCCCAGCAGATGCTTCTGTCCAGGGTTCTTCCCTGGATGGCAGGCCTGGGCTTCAGTGGAGGTGGTCACTGGCGGAGTGAGCTCTGCAGAGACCTCCGAGGGTGGGGGCAAAGGGATCCCGAGAGGCCCAGAGGAGCTGGAGGGGTGGCAGAGTGGGCCCGGAGCGCCAGGGTCTCCCCAAGGGCAGGAAACTTCAGGCCCAGTGGCCACCTGCTGTACTGTGCAGATGCCGCCACCTGCTGGCCGCCGGGGACACTGCAGCAGGCCGAGGTCGCTCGCTGCCCCGCGCGTCCCGAGGGAAAGTCCTCTCCCTGCCCCCGCCTTTCCCACTGGGCGGGCGGGCTGGGCACCTTCCTGCACGCCGAGGAGCCACACCGACGTGCACGCTGGGGGCAGGTGGCAGAGACCAAGGCAGCGAGCCTACTGCTCAGAAGAACACGCATGGGCGTGAACTTGGGGCGGCCACGGCCGGGGAGCTCACGGCAGGTGCACACACATGCACGCGTCGGCGCTGGCTCGGCACCCTGGGCCTGGACCCATGCTGGACGGCTGCGTGCCCTGGAGACAGACTGTCCGCTCCTCCGCGCCTCAGTTTCCCCTTTCAAACCGGTTGGGCAGCTTGGAGAGTGGTGGCGGGGTCCGTGCTCAGCTCGGGCTCGGGCCCGCGGTTACGGCTCAGTCAGCGGCTGTGGCCTTCGTGAGGCTCAGCAGCTACTCCCAGGCTCCGTTTTACAGATGGGGAGACCGAGTCTCAGTGAGATCAAGGGAACGGCCCAAGCCCACGGTGTTAGGTCACCGGGCGGAGTCGGACAAGCCGGCGGCTCACACCACGCATTTCTCTGACCCCGTCAGGCTCACATCCAGATGTTTTCCTTTAGACGCACTTCTTCCCTGGTCCGTGGGCTGTGCCCCTGGGGTTTGACCCCAGAATGAAAGCTCCAGGAGGGTGGGGGTCCGGTCCGGAGATTTGCTGGCAAGCGTCGAGTAGCGGGCTCTCTGGGGGTGAATGCAGCTGCGTCACGTGCACGCACATGATCATACACACGCGTCCACGTCCACACGGACACGGGACGTGATAAGCTCTGCTCATACCAGGGTGTGTAGCTTGTGATGCACAAAGCATGTATGACCTACAATCCCATTTATCACAAATTCCACCAGAGAAGGTACATTCTCATAGAATTCCGTTCATTTTCACCAAACCGCCAAATCCTAGCCAGTCTCTGGTGGCGGTTGCGACATGAACCGTGACCGGCGTTTGCACGCGTGTTGGTGGGTGAGAGGACTGTAGACCAGGGGAGATGGGCCGGGGTTGCTCCCTGGGCTGCAAGACTGGGTGGGACAGCTGGTCTGGGTGGGGAGGGCGCCTCGTGCCCCCCAGGCTCCCGGGGTGTCACCGGATGGAGGTCGGGGACTCGCACCATGCTGGCACTCCCTGGTTGGCTGCCAGGTATCCACTTGGCTCCCCTAACCTGCCCACCCCACGGGCTCCTTCCACCCTCTCTGCTCCTCCACTCCTTCCAGGGAGACCCTGCCCACTCCTCCCGTGCTGTTAGTGAGCCGACGCTGGGGACTATTTTGGGGAGCTGCCCCCTGCTCAAAGTCTGGAGGTACGGATGCGGTGAAGAGACCTGGGTGCACCAGAGGGACTGCAGATGCCCTTTCTGCCCGAACAGACTCGGCCCCCAGGCGGGAAGGCAGCTGAGAAACATTCTCTGAAGGGAGCTGACCCCCTCTCTGCCCCCAGTTAGAACTCTGCCATCCCATTGTTGGCTCGCCTGGGTCAGAGGCCCGGCCATCCCAGCTCCCCCAGCTCCCTCCATGCCCCCTGCAGGCGGGCAGGCCCACGTCCCCCTGTCTTTCTTCTCTTCTGTTCCTCTCCGAGCCGTTCCCCTGTCGTGCTCACGCTGGTCGGTGTGGAGAGCTGTCTCACGGGGGCTTGATCATTTCCCGAACGGCTTCATGGTGTGCAGCATCTTCTCACGTGCCCGTGGGCACCTGTTCTTGCAGGAGAAATGTCTGTGCGAGTCATTTGCCCACTTGTAGCTTGAGTTGTCTGTCTTTCTGCCCAGGGCGCTCCCGCCAAGTGAGGGGGCTACCGCCATGCTGCGCGTCTGCACTGGCCTCCGTCTGGGGAGCCCCCGAAGGACTCCAGCCTGGGGTGCCCATGTCCCCGGTCTCTTCCGCTTGCCCCAGACGCCCGAGTCCCCTCTGGGGAAGCCCGTGACCCTGCTGGCCTGCAGACATTCCTGGGGGCAGAGAGCGGTGGCGGTGTTACTAACCCCGTCTGTGTCTCCCTCCCCCAAATTGTGAAACCGTCTAATGATACCCTTCGGGCAAGGCTCTCATCATAATGGGCTGTATTAAGCCCAATTCCCAGACGGGAATCCGAGATACGGGCTGCTTCAGAACGCCTTCACGTCCCAGCGGCTCTCGTTAAATCATTAATATTTCTAGGTGCTCCGAGGTGCTCAGATGGAAAGGAGCGGTGTCAGGCAAGCATGTCATTATCTGGATCATTAATTCTCGAGACAGGACACTTTCTCATGCCTCTCTCTGATGGGGCAGGTGCGGTGACATGCCTAATCCCAAGGCTGCCTTGTCTCTTTGGTTCCCACCTAGGAAGGTTTTTTTCTTGTCTGATCCAAACCATCGATGCTCCCTACAGGACTGGTGAGACCTGAGAAGCTCACTGCAGGTCACGCACCAGTTTGCAGGAAGACAGACTAGAGGCCTTCAGCGGCCAGGAGCCCAGGCTCCTGTCTGGGGCTCAGGGCTCCACACCAGCCCACCTCACGGGGCCGGTGCCTCCGGGAGACTCCGTGGCACTCCTCACCAGTGTTCTCCTTGTTTTCATTCCCACAGTCTTCTCTCTGTGGACTTAAAAAACCATGCGTGCCAAGCTCTTGGTTGATTTGTGGATGTATATGTGGCTGTGATAACCAGCCACTGCCTCTCCTTACGTGTTTGAGATGGAAATCCGCTTGGGTGCACGTCAGCAAACAACATGGAGCATCTGCCGTGAGCCAGGCCCGGGAGGCAGTGGCTGTGGGAGGACAGTGAGCGTTCTGCTCTCACGATGTGTGTAGTCTGGACGGGAGGCAGACGGTAAAGAAGGAGGCCACGAACACAGCAGTGGGCGTGAGGCGTGCCGTGCAGGACTCGACGCGGGAGTGGGAGAGGGCTTAGGGCTGCACCGTCAGCAGAGTAGCCGTGGAAGAGAAGACATTTGAGACGAGACCTGGATGATCAGAAGGAGCCGGACACGGGGGTCTGTGGAGAAAAGCGTTCCCAGGAAGATGGAACAGCAGGTGCGCAGATCCTGGGGCTGGATGAGTTTGGGGGATTGAAGTAACAGGCGGAAGCCAAAGCTGGCACAGGTCAGGGAGGTGGACGGTCAGGCAACAGCCGCGTCATTCAGGGCGGTGGTGTCACGATTTTGCCGTAAGGGCTACCGGAGGTGTATTGTCTGTTTTTGCTGCGTAGCAAGCAAGCACCAAGTCTCTGCGCTTTCCATCAACACACCTTATTTTTCTTGCTCCTGAGTCTGCAGGGTATTGGGGGTCGACTGGTCCCAGCTGCGCTGGGCAGGGCTTAGCGTCCGGCTGCAGGCTGTGGGTTCGGGCATCCCCTGTGCCTCCAACTGGGACGAGCCCGGACATTTCCTTCCCACCGTGTACGGCTGGAATGCAAGAGCACAAGGCAAGTGATTGCCCTCCGGATTTATTACCGAAGCCCAGAGGAAAGGGCGAAGCTGTGTTTCATTTTCCAGAGAGACAGTCCCTGAAGGAGACTCTGCCATGTTGCCTACTGGATAAGGCACGTATCTGGGCCATCTGCCGGAGAAACAGGGCCCGGGGAGATCGTTGAGTCTTGCAAAGTAAAAAGACAAAGTAATGCCCCCACCCCAAGAAGCCCTGAGGCCTGTTGTACCCAAAGCTGGCCTTCTCATGTGGCCTTGAAGGTGGGACCGGAGATGATGGTGTGTCGCCCCGAGGCGTGTCCAGCGGCCTGGCTCTGTGACCGGGGGTCCGGGAGGGGGCGGCGTGGGGGATCCTGCACCCCAACAGCCCTCCTTCCTTAGCAATTGCCCTTTGAGCCAAGCTGCAGCGAGATGCAGGCATTGGTGCCGGCCACGGAATGTGGAGGGAAATAGCCCTTAACTGGCCCGCGTGGCAGGCGAGGGGGGTGGCCCTCGCCGGGGCCGGGGCTCCCACTCACGGCACACGCCCTCCACCTGCTTCTCGAGAGGCTCTAAGAAGCAGAGACGAGGCTTGTGCACGACGTGGCTGCTTTCTCCTCTCTGACGGCCCATCCTTCAGGAACCGCTTGTGCTCACATTGAAGCCGGGCCGCCCTGCGTCTGCAGTTCTGCTCATGTGTCAGCCGCTTCCCGGGGGACGAGCCCCAACCGCAGGGCTGCGAGGCTGGTCTGATCTCCACACGGGTCTCAGGGGAGAAGGGCCACGGACGCTGCCCCGCTCATGGCCAGGAATTTCTCCGGATAATATCAACACTTGGCCGCATATCCTCTGAGCGATAGACTGAGACTGTCCTTTAAGTTGTTCAGAGAGGCTAATTCAGAGAACACCGGATAATTTTATACACGGAGATCAATTTAGGGAGGTTCAAGGACTGGGGATAGGGTGAGAGAAGTAGCCTCAGTTCCTACAGAACGCTACTGCGGGTAAGTGGAGCCATCCCCAAATATTCTCAAGATGAATTCTTGGTGCACAGACACGTTTTGCCTGTTAACATTTAGGACCATTGTTCGGTTCTGCCAAGAAATAGGTTTAGATGCTTATTCCATTTGTTTTGGTAAAAAGGGTTTCTCTTTTGTTAACCATTTTGAGAAATAAAGAGCCAAGGGAAATGTGTCTCTTCTGTAAGAAAAGCAAAAGTGCGATCATAGAAACAGAACACTAAAAACACACACGTACGTGGTAGGAAGGGGCAGTGGGTCCCCGGGAGCGTGAGCGCCCCCAGACGGCGGGCTCCCTCCCCAACGGCGCAGCCCTGAAAGGTCAGGCTCCAGGCCGGGCGTCCGCACATACCTCCTGTCGGTGACAGTGCGTACTCCAGGCTCCGGGGGCCACGTGGCTCCGTGGCAGACGCTCCGTTTTGCTGCTTGGCAGGGAAGCCGCTGCAAACACAGGGACCCGAGTGGGTAAAATCAGACGGACCGTGATTTACCAAACCAGGCAGCACATAGATTTTTCCCATGGGCCCCGGCCCGCCCGCCCCTACTCTACATGGATCGGCTTTCGGCTCTGCTCTGGTTGAGAGGTTCAGGGCCCACAGGGCTGGGACCCGACGGACGTAGCACAGGTGAGTGATTCTGGTGGGAGGAAGGTGTGGAGGGTGCCTGGGGAGGACGAACCAAGTGTTTTGCAATTATTTCCCCGGAGGGACTGAGAGGTAAGGGGTCCTCCCAGACTTTCTTTTACAATGCAACTGAAAGGGGTTAAAGTAGGAAAGAAAAGTTATTTTTAAAGAGTTCTGTTGCTAAGCATTTTCTGTGTTTTTTCTAAAGGAACTCTTTCCTAAAGGAGCATTACAGGAATGCGAACTATAATATATAAACGTTCATGCAAATAATACACAAGCATGGTGGCAGACCATCTTCCCAGTGGAAAATGTGACTTAGCAGAAATTGAAGACGTGCTGGAGGTTGGGCCACAGGGAAGTGGGACGATGTGTATGCGATCGGTGGCCAAGGACAGTAGGGGTCCCATAGGACAGTCCGTGAGTGTGTGTTGCCCCAGCTCACATGAAGCTCAGAAACCTTTAAACCTGACCCCATGCCCTCAGCCTCGGCATCTGAACAGTTGAGGGAGGGAGCATTTGCCAGAATCTAGTCTCTCTGTGAGCAGCAACCCGGATTTTCTTCGGGAAACCCCCTCTCATTCCATTTAAGAGGCTTTGAGCCCCTTCTCTGCAGCTGTGGCTCTAGCTTGGGACCCAGGCCCAGCCAATCACAGTATTGCAATGGGTAGCAACAGTGATTGATCCCGGAGTAGATTATTGGTGGAAGCTGGGTGGTCAGGCTAAGGGGTGTCTATACTTTACCTTTTTTAGAAATCTTTCCTCACTGGAATTACAGCTAAAATAATGAAGCCTGGAGATGCTAGGTGCCATCTTTCTTCCAGGTAGGTTGATACTGCCTAGGAAGGAAGTCAACATATGTGTGAAAGCAGAAAGGAAAGCTCGAGAGACTGGATCCTGGTGGGCTATTTCTGAGCTCCTTGATCCAGCCATGCCTGAAGCTAGCTAGCACTACCCTTGGACTTTTCAATTATGTGATCCTATAACTTCCTTTTTTTTTCTTAAGCCCATTTTATATGGTTTCTGTCCCTTGTAACTGACATGCCCTTTACTAATTACCTGGTTTGCAAGCCCTCAAAAGGAAAATGAGAAAATTTTTTACATTTACTTGAGAGCAAGCCCAACATTGAAGCCAACTTTACTTCCTTTCTGAGATGAATTTCTTGATCAGAGGATACCTCGGCTCTATATATCTGAATTTTAGCAACTGAGAGAGTGCATTTAGGACAAGCAAGGGAAATGTATTGAGTCAGGAGAGCTGGAAGAGGATTCTTACCTGCTCTAATACTAGATTAAGACTCACCTGGAGGGCAGGCTTTGCAGCAGGGCCAGCAAGATCCAGTCTTAATCATATTCTGTTCAACCATTTTATCAAAGACTTGGGGCATGCTGATCAGATTTAGGGATGACCCAGAAAAATCAGATATTTGGAAAATACACTTACAAGACAGCACGTCCTAGAGGCCTGAAGCATGAGGTCAGAGCTAGCGAGATAAAAATGTAATAAAAATAACAGAAAGCTTTGACCTCCCCAGATTCAGAAAGTCAACCGTGAGGGAGGGAGGTGAACGGAGAGTGGTTCAAGGCGGACAGCCTGCGTGTCTGCGTGAGAGACACACTCCCGTGAGTGTAACACAGCTGCTGGACCAATCCAAGACGCCCTTGGGCGGCACGAGGCCATCTGGTGTATTTGCTAAGAAATCTGGCCTTTTCTGATGGATCCCAGGTTACAGGAAACATTTTTAGGGGAAAAAATATTAAGTCATCTTTACTGCACATAATTGAGGGTCCCTTTGAAGTGGATCAATAGGCAAACATTTTTGTAAGTTTACATACTCTATAGCATATAACTTAGTAGAAAATGTTGCATGCCGTAATCTGCTAGTCAGTCGGCTCACCAAGAAATGATGATGCAACCACATAGCTAAAAAGAAACATGTTGGCTTCAGTGAGATCATGGGAGGATTAAGTCGAAGACATTAATAAAATAATCCAGGGTCCACCTTTGATCCTCTGCATGCCCCGTTTTGTTTGTTTTATTAGTGTTGTTTATTTAGCAACAAAGCTCTTGTCCGTGGAAAATCTCCATGGTTTGTTGTGCTTTGAAGAATTCTGTTAGGGTCTCTTGTTAATTCTCCTTGAAAAGCAGCTGTTTATTTTCCAGGAAGAATGCCTTAGCTATGTTCCTAATTATAACTGTAACAGCACAGTTTTGATGTCAGTTGATTTTAATAGTGTTAGATCAATGAGGTCATAACTCTCAGGCTAATGATCACAAGGCTGGCGAGGAAAACCAATCTCTTATGAAAATAATGATCAAGTGCTGTTTCCTACAACACTTCTGGGCAGTGTCTCCTAGAATAGACTTCCCTCGTTCGGGGTCTGTGGTGAGGAGAAGGAGGTGCTTGCCTTAGGGACAAAATTTTAAATAAATGCAAAAAAAAAAAAAAAACCCCACGATGAACAAAACACCAAAATGTGCATCAAGAACAGCTCCATGCTGAGCCATATTGGAGCCTAATGCAGAAGGAAAATGTGGAAGCAGAATCTTAAGACAGTATTTTCAAAAGCTTCTTCCTTTTCCCATTTTCAGTCTAGGGAATGGCCATGCTTGACCATTTCTCTCCATCAGGTGATGATCTTAAATAGTTTTTAATTAAACTAAGCTGAAGCAAAAGTACAATGAATTCTATTTGGGTATAAATAAAATATGTATGCTTAAAATAATGCAGTAAGTTTTAATGTACCTGCTCTCAGTTTTCCGGCATTTTAAAACTACTTTAATAGTCTGGAAAAAAAATAGCCATTAACAAACACATAAAATCATGCACATAGGACATACATTTTTCCTTTAGCCTTGTGCAAAATGATGGCACTGAGTCTCAAGGACACTTGTCAATGCTTCACAGAACAGTTAAAACAAACACTGATAGAAAGAGAAAATTCTCTGTCTCTTAAGTAACTCAACTTCGGATGACAACATCTCAAGTTAAATTTTAGGTTAACTGGTATGCAACTATTTACTAAACTTCCTTCTTTATTTTAAAACAAGGGGCTTTGCATTTTCGAAGTGCTTGTGCGAACTGCTTTTTATACTCTCAAGTGATTAAAAAACGTAAAACGTGTGGCCACTGATTTTAATCTTAATCTCGATGGAGGCCAAACCAAAACTATTTGCGGCATGGGATAATCTATTTTCATGCTACTGATAAAAAAAACTCTGCTTTGCTCTCAGAGTTCACGTCCCGAGGATCCCCGTGCGGGCAGCAACATCTGTTCTCCAACCAGGTGCCTGACCCTTCATCTAGGATAAGATGCTCTGGACTCAGGGACACTGATGGAGAAAAGTCCCTCATTTTCCAGATTGGCGGCGGACTTAAATATAATTTTATCACCTTGTTCTTTCAAAGGCTAGAACATTGAGTCTACCATCACATTTGCCGTAATGGCCCTCACTGTTGCTTGTGAGCTATGCATTACGGTAGTCGTAAATTGCAATAGAAAATGTTAGGGTGTCACCTACTCTCCGGCTCTGATGGGTCATGTGGTCTATAGCTTGTCAATTTTGTTAAGATAAATGTGGAAGCCGGCACCTTGCTGGAATATTTTGTGTGGCGGACACCACCTTTGGTAGACACAGGACCTGCTATTTTTCCTTTTGGGCTCTGAGCCTTCTACTGCAACGTGGGCATGGAGAAAGTGTTGGAAACCCTCTTGGGAGGGGGAAGGTGGGGGGAGGGGCGGAAACGCCTTGTGGCGGGTCCCTGTGTCAGTTTTCATTTTCACCTTTGGCATCACGGTAGGTATTTGGGATGGACCGTCAGTACCCATCATAACCACACCGCAGGGCTCCCTGCTGCAGGAGTCTGGGCGAGCATTGGATTCTGCTTTTGAGAGAAAAGGTTATCCTCTTGAGGCTTCTGCTGTTCCTACATGGCTGGGAAGAGGACAGGATGTTTTTCCCCCCTCGGTGGGTGGTGCACACTCGCTGACGTCCTGGGTGTCCCGCGGCAGCCATGGGGCAGCAAGACTGGCTTCCTGACCCCTGACTATAGGCTGCTGTGCTCCCTGCTCTGGCGAACAGGGCGGAGGGAGGGACCCCCCCCCCGGGCGCCAGGTCTGTGGGGCTGTTTGGGGAGCTATTTCTGGAAGTCTTGGCTGCTGTCTGTCCTTGCCACGCTTTCAGAAGCATCCACTTCCTTGTATTAAATCCTTTCTGCCTGAACAGCTAGGGCAGTTTCTGTTTCTGGCAACCCAGTCCTGCCTGAAACAGGCACAGATTGGAGCTCGGCAAACTTTTTCTGCACAAAGCAAGATAATACATATTTCAGGCCTTCTGGGACTTACGGTCTCAGTTGCAATGACCCAACTCTGCCATTTCAGCACAGAAGTAACCTCGGACTACCGGCTCGCTCAACAGCTCTGGTCGTGTTCCAGTAAAAGTTTATTTACAGAAACCCGCAGCTGGTCTGTGTGCCATCGTTCCTGACCCACTACATAGAATCCTGAGTGCCTACATCCCAAGGTCAAAGTGCTAATATTCCCCTCTTTGAGGAAGAGAACAGACAGTTCCTGCTTCTCCTTCCAAGGAATCCTACATTAGGAAATTTAGAATCTACAAACAAATAACCTCCCATAGGCTCCATCATCATTTATTTACTCATTCATGTATTCATGTGATCCAGGCAGGTTTTGTAAAGTGCCTTATGACCCACGCGGTGGCATCTCTCAGATTAATCGGTCAGGATGGCTGTAGGTCATGGCAAGTCTGCACGTTCTGGGGGTCAGTGAGCGAAGTCAAAAATGTTTAGTGGTTTATTTATAAGCCCCAAGCAATCAAAATAGTGCATGGCACATAGGAGACTCCAATGGGTAGACATTGAACACTTGAATCATTCTGCATCCTAAGCCCTTGGACAGACATTTCCAGATGGACCTGTCCAACTGGAACTTACCCCAGCTCCCAAATGCTCATTCGAGGTGACCCAGGAATTCTGTCTCTTTCCATCCTCAGCTTTTGATGCAATGCTAAATTCAAGGAGGTAAAGGGACAGTGGACCCAGCGCCGGCTCTGGTTCCCCCATTCCGGTCCCTCTGGATGTGATTTGACATGCACAGCATCCCCACCCCCTCACTCAGCAGTGGCGCCTCCTCTAGCTGCTGATGCTTGCATCCCCTTCTCGAGACTCTCCCCAGCCGAGTCTCATTTCCAGGCATTCAGGTCTTAGTGTGTCCCAGGAACCCCCTGGGGTTGGCCCAGTGGAGAGAGTCGGGGGCTCTGGGCTCTGCGACGATCAGGCCTGGGGCTTTGTGGTATGTGCAACATGGGGCTGTGGACTCCTCATCCTTGGAGGCCCATCCAGCCCTTCGCTCCCCGGGTGCCGACGCCCACAGCAGGCATGGCTGCGTCATGATGGCTCTGGCCAGGGCGCCCGGCCGGGTGGCGTGCTACTTGGTGGGTGGACAGGAGGGGGCTTGGGAGGGGTCTTGAGATGGGCAACAGTGTCGGGTGGGATCCTGTGGCCTTTCTCCCTGCTCGGGGTTCCAGGGAGGGTGCATGACCAGTTCCAGGGCTCGGAAATGGAACAAAGAACCTCTTCCCAACTTCACATGAAGCTCTGAGTGACCTCAGAGCATCGCTATATCATTTCTTCATTATTCACTCACTCATTCATTCACCCACGAATATTGGTGGATAGCCGACCACATGCGAAGCACGTCCCTGACACCGGAGACAGAGAAGCCACCCAAACTGATAAGGTCCCTGCCCCATGGGGCTCATGTTCTTGGTGGGGAGACAGACCATAACCAGAAGATGCATCCATGTGTCATTTCAGGTAGGGGTAGGGCTACGAAGAACAACAGAGCCCGCTCGGTGACCGTGTGGTGGGCCGGTACTGTTTCGGGGTGTGGTCAGGGAAAGCGTCTCTGGAGAACTGGCTCTGCTGAGAAGACCATGGGAATAGTCAGCGGGTACTCCTGCAAAGAACTGGGGGGAAGAACATTCCAGGACATCAGGATGGCAGGTCCCAAGGCCCTGAGGTGCAAAAGGCCTGGCTTGTTCCAGGAGGAGTCACGGAGCCAGGGTGTCTGGAGAGGAGCGAGCACCACAGACGGAGGGGAGAGAGGCATGGCCAGGTCACGGTCTGCGGACAGGTCCCAGGTGCTAAGGGAAGCCAGAAAAGAATCTTAAGTGTGAAAGTGATGACAGCGCATGAACTCGGGAACGATCACTCTGCTATTGAACGGAAGGCTGCAAGATGACAGGAGTGGACATGGCAGGACAAGCACCCGAGGGTCCCCAAGGCTCTTGAAAACCACACACACCACACCCCACCTGCTGGAGCTTCTTTCCCCGTCCCCTGGGGCTGCCGAGCAGACGCCATCCTCGTCTCCATTTTCCTGACCATCTTTCCTCTCTGCCACTTTACCCCCTTAGCCAAGAACCAAAGGAGTGCTTACCTACCGGTCCACACACAGGGTCGTGGGCGTGTTTCCTGCCGGTACCCCGTTGGGACCCTGTCCGTGTTGTTATATTTGTTTTCCTCCCTACTCAGGGTGGTGGGTTTGTGAGTTGCGGTGCCGAGGCTTGGCCTCCAGTCCTCAGCGTGAGCATTGACTGAGAGCTGCCTTCTAAGGGGAGCGAGGGGCGGGGGGGGGTACTCGATGCTCCTGAGCAGGTGCGCTGCCCATACTTTCTCCCGTTCCTCCCGATTCCTTCCAGTTAGGCCATGTGCTTTCCTTGCTGCTGGAAGACATCACAGCAAAATCCAGACTGTCAGTTTCTGACCTTCAAGACCGCAGGTTACAGGGATGTTAAGAGAAGAGGAGAAGCAATGCTTTTTTTTCCTGTATGCATATTGAAATTTTACTTTTCATTATATCATACATATAAATGGTCATTTCCAGCTGATGATAGAGTCACAATCAGATAAGGAAAAATCACCACTGTCATTGCTGGAATAAATGTAAGGAATGGTATCATTTTTGAAGATACCTGCCAGGAAACATTACTCTTATAAAGAAGCTGTGTAATAAAAGGCATCTGAAATTTTTACATGTAATTATTAAATATCATGTTTGTTTACTTTTGGAATGTATTACAATTCTTGATTTTTGGGAAAATTAAGAGGCGCCTATCAAAAGCTTTTTCCACCAGAAATACCCCCTTTTTTGAGATATAATTGACTTAAGACATTATATGAGCTTCGGGTGTATGGCATCATGATTCAATATTTGTATATATTGCAAAATGATCCCCACAATAAGCCTGGTGACCATCCATTACCGCGTATAGCTACAAAAAGTATTTTTCTTGTGATGAAGACTTTGAAGGTTTATTCTCTTAGCAACTTTCAAATCCGTAATACCGTATTACTAGCTATAGTCACCCTCCTGGACCTTACATCGCCATTGCTTACTTATTTTATATCTGGAAGTCTGTACCTTTGGACCCCTCACCCAACTGAGAAGGACTTCATGAACCACCAGCCAGGGCCCCCCACCGAGGCAGGCAACTTTGTCGTAAGCTGCCCCATTTCTGTGGGGTCGCCTGAAGGTATGACTTTTCTCGGGCTGCGTGTTAATTTTCATTGCAGACGTGCTGCGAGGCAGACCAGGCAGCCCTTGGCCGGGCTCGTGGACCGGGAAGCCATGGAGTGTGCAAGCTGCATAAAAAGTTCCTGCCTGGTTCTGGACGTTCATACCCCCAGCTCTATTATTTCGGAAAGCGTATTCAGGGAGCGGTGAAGCCAACAGTTACTCTAATTCTTTCCCATTTTATTGCAAGGCTGAACCAACCATAAAACAGATTGACAGATATAGGGAAAACAAAATCCTATATTTTACAAGCTAACGACCTGATTTCACTTCACGTCAACGTTGGGGGCTGATGAATTGTCCTGACATTTCTGAACTTAGACATTGCCCCCGGTCCCAGAGATGAAGCACTGCAGGAATGATGATAAGTGTCCACAGCCCTGCCCATTTAATCTCCCTAAATTACTCCCTATTCATTTTTCTCTCCGATGGCTTATTTAATGTGGGCTGTATTTCCAGGTCTCTGGCATTGCAATGACACCTAGAGGCCAAGCCGCTGGGAATAAGTTATCAGAGGTCTGGAGGTGCTGGGGTACAACCCTGCCTCCCTGTAGGGCGAGTTCAGCCTCCGGGCTCAGGCCACTAAATTAACTAGCCCCACAAATAGTTACCGAGCGCCAACGGTGCGCAGGGCACGGGGCTCAGAGCACCACATAGGCCCACAGGTAACTTTGAAAGAACAAACGGGGTGTGGAGAGGGCCCGCGTGCGGAAGGGGAGCGGAGATGTGCAAGGCGGTTGTGGGGGGGGGTTATAATGTCGCTCTGCAACGGGATGCAAACCCCCTCCTGACCCCTCCCGCTGACCCGCCTCCACACGCGGTGGCCTCGCGGCTCCGAGCAGGTGCTGACCGAGCCGGCGGAGGCGCGCGTGGCACGGAGGGTGTGAACGCAAACAGCCGCACTGAAGACGGCCTGCACCTGTGTCCCTTGATCTTCCTCGAGGAGGCCGCGGGGAAGCGCTGAGCTGTGTCCTGCCGCTCTTGGGTCGGTCCAGGCTGATGCAGCCCCGAGAGCCGGCGCAGAGAAGGCGGCGCCCAGGCCCTGCGCGCACCGTGGCGTGAGCGCGCGGTCCGGGGCGCGTTGGGCAGGTCGCTGAGCTTTCCCCCCGTGCTCCGGGCAAGGCCCTGGTCGTGGGCGCCTCGCGGGGGCTGTGTCGATGGGGACGCCGCTTCTGAGCGCCGGGAACCGGCGGGGGCGGGGGGGCCCTGCCGGCCGCGAGGCTGGCCGACTTCCCGGCGCAGAGGACGGAAGGCTAGCGCCCCGCGCCGCCCCGGGCTCTTACTGAGTGCTCGCAGTTGTAGTCCGTGACGTGTCTTCCTACGACCCCGGGAGCGAGTCCCATGGAAGGTCGGCGCGGGCGGGGAACTCGGGAAAGCGTCCCCCGGCCGTGCGCGGGAGGGACACTGGGTGGCAGCATTGTTCCGCCGCCCTGCCGCCAAGCGCGGGGAGCCCCAGCCCTGCGCAGGTGCCCGGCTCGCCTCCTTCCGCTGCTCGCCCACCGTGCCTCACCTGCAGGCCCCAGCTCTCCTGGACCCTGCCCTCCCCCTGCGCCCCTCATCTCTCTGCGACCCTGCCGCTCACAAGCCCTGGCCCAGAGCCCTTTATCGCTGGGCCTGAAGAACCAGACACGAGGACACTTTGTCAATCTAGAACGCTCTGATGATATTTTTTGATGGCCCGAAACCCACCCAGCCCCTGATCCCCTACGACTGAAGACCGATGCGTCTGTTGGGGGCTACTTAGGCTGTAATCACACCCCAGCCTCGGGACCCTCAGCTCTGATCCACTCCGCCGAAGCTGTCGGATTGCTCTGCTCATGAATTTTCACCTGGTTCGCACCATGCCCCTCCTACAGGGCTGACCTCGCTGTGGGGCACAGCGATGATGACTGGGATGTGTCCGCCTCGCTGGGCTTTGCTGCCCAGCCGTTTGGTCGAATGCTAGCCTGGACATGAAGGTATTTTGCAGATGTGGTGAATATTTACAATCAGTTAACTCTAGGTAAATTTAGGAGGTCACCCTCCATCCTGTGCGTGGGCTTCACCTAAGTCCTTTGAAGGCCTTGCAAGCAAAAACTAAGGTTTCCCGGAGAAGAGAGAATCCTGACTCAAGACTGCAACATAGAGATCCCACCTGACGTTCCAGCCTGCTGGCCTGCCCTACAGATTTCAGACCTGTCAGCCTTGTAATCCTGGGAACCAATTCCTTTCTCTCTCTCTCTCTCTCTCTCTCTCTATTTCTTTGTATCTGATATAAATATGTGCATTATATCTGATGTATCCCTATAATCTGTATCACATATATGTATCCCACATATACCATAGATACACATGTATATAGTATATATGTATCCTATTCTCTGTTTCTCTGGAGAACCCTGACATGCTGGCGTATTGTCAGCCCCCCACGAGGAACCCTGAGGCTGGAGGACACTGTAATTGGCACCCTTTGCCACTTTGTTTCCTGATGGCAGAATGCCCTTGTAGTTTTGAAACACGATATACACTTTAAACCTGCATGTACGAGATTTTGCAGAAGTTCGGGATTTTTTTTTTAATATACATGGTGCATGGGCGGTTAGAGACAGATGGGAAAGTTGCTCGTGCAGGGGCCGTTCCTGTGCGGCATGAGCAAGAGGTGCACCTGGACTGGTCGTGGACTAAGCAGCGGCTGTAACAAGCAGGCCTTGCGTTTCTGGGGCTCCTCCTGGAAGAGCCCACTGTGCAGCTCACATCAGCAGAAGCAGCAGGTGCATGGACAGCAGGCCCTCCAGAGAAGGTGGAAAAGTAAGGATGGTCCCTGGATGCCACAGCCTATTTCAGGGAAGAATCCGACCCCGCAGGGGGCTGGGCTGGGCTGGGAGGAGAGCCGGGGGGGCCGTTTGGCCGGTTATGCCTCCGCATCTCCCAGGACTTTTGTATTTCTCTTCATTAGTCATTACTTCTTTGCCCTCGACCACAGAAGCTCTGCCCTGGGATGGGGCTTTCATCACTGTGTTTCCTGCCTCCGGAGCCGGTCTTCCAAACAGAACAGCCCTTCAATATCCAGCCATTCCCTAAAATGTGTGTGCGGGAGATGGGCCAAGGCATCGGAAGGGTTGGGGGGGGCCCTAATGTTTTCTTTCTATGTTTCTATATTGTTGGAAAATTTTGCCGGTGTTTGTCTGGTAATGAAAAGAGTAACCAGTTCTGAATACTTGGGAGAAGCGTCTTCCATATCTTGGATCAATGCTTTGTTGATATGTTTTAAATCCTGCCAAATAAATTGTCTTACAGAATAAGCAGTAAGATCAAATCAGGTGTGTTGTCTATTTATGGAACTGTGGCCGAAAGGGCTCTCAGTGGCTGTGGGAGCTTACTGAGCAACCGTACGAACTTTACAGAGACATCCCACTTCTTTTTTAACGATGCTCAGGATGTCTCTCCCCACTCGGTCCTTTGTGCTCCCACCATCCTTCCTCTTCCTCCCATTCCTGTGACCCGGAGCAGGGCGGGCCAACCCTGAGGGTCCCGGGCGCCCCCGCAAAATCTATCCTCCTCTCCCAGCAGAAACGGCGATGGGCTGGCATCCCGGGCTTTGGGGGGAGGAGGGTGAATGTTGGTCTGCAGCCCATTTCTGCAAAGCCTTATTTATCTTACACAGATGCAGGAAGTTAAATTTTGATGATGTGCTTAGCTGGGAAGGAGCGTGTAGGAGATGATCTCCATCCCACAAAAAGGGAGAAAATGAAGCATTATTACCTCAAGAAAGGCATCTGATTGGGCTTGCTGCTGCCAAGTTATCTAGAGCCCGGTGCACGGGAGCCGGCAGCAAGGATGAGCTCCTCAGACGGCAGCTTTCTTCCAGGGGGCGTCACCGGCTCCCTCCTGCCCTGGAAATGAACACCACCGTCCGTGGCTGCACGGGTGGGGGTGGGCTGAACGGACACCAGAGGGGACACCAGAGGGACGTGGGCCCTTCGGGGCAGCGCCCAGGACCCCGCCTCGGCGGTAGATCCTGCTCACTGCCCCCCTGGGGGTGCACCCTTGGTTCTCCCTGCGTCCTGCCTCCTGTCGTTCAAAGGCAGAAGCCCAGACTGGTGGAGGCGGGAGGCAGTACTGGGCACACCCACCAGGAAAGGCCCGGAGCTGGAGGCGAGGCTGGGCTGTGCAGAGCATTCAGAAGTCTCTGGGCTCCATGTTCCTCTGTCGGCTTCAGTCCAGGGCCACGCTGTCCCGAGGCCACCCCCGTGGCCAGGAGGATGGACATGCCCAGGGGTAAGCCTGGTTCCCATACTTGCTGCCCTGACCTTCTTGCCCGCTCATACCATGAGCTTGGGCATTGCTTCCTGCAGGGAACCCGGGGTGCTCTATTCTCATATGAAAAATGGGATGATTAGGACAACATACCATTTATCATCCCAACTGGAACACTTCTGACAGGCAAAGGGGGCACTCTTAATAGGGACACTGAGCCGACAGGATAAAGGGGGGGTCATCCAGGCAAATAGGAGGAATGCACGTGTCAACTGCACCGAATTCACAAGATTGCTGCCAAGGTTGAGGTAATGGTCCGCAGAGAGGGTTTAGCAAATTGCATGGGATGCAGAAGGTGCTCAAAAATGCTCTGAAAGCAGTGTGAGCAGGAGCTCTGGGTTTCTGAGCCCAGCGAGGTGGGGGTATGGGTACCAGGGAGGCCTGGTCACACGTAACGGCCCCCCAGTACAGATTAGGAGTCTAATAGCAAATTCTCTGGGATTCTTACATGCCCGGGAGCAGTTTCAGTCCCAGGATGACTCTAAACACGATGCCCCAGTGTAGCGAGTGACTTGGTTTCCAGTTCCTAATTGTCTCTGAAAACAGTCCCCTGGTCTGGCTGTGCGGTGTCAGCCTGGGATTTTCACAGAGCAGATTCACTCTGCTGCGTTCTTGTTTCTCCCAGTGCATTTGAATGTGGGGGGCTGAGCAGCCCCGGGGGCATCATTCGGTCTGAACGGTGCAGGCTATGCCCCTCCCTCCGATGGCCCAGCCCAGGAGCATGGCTGGGGGGGGGGGGTCTCTCCAGTTACGGCTCCCCCCGATCCCCACGCGAGCACGTGCACATTTGCCACATTCTTAGAAATGTACCACAAGTACGATTTCTCCTGTCTATAAATTTTAAAATGAATACAATGTAAAATATATATTAAAAATATTTCCATTTTCTGAATTGAGAACATTGTTACAGAGAGAAAGAGGGAATGTATCTCTGTCTCCTCCACCATGTGCTAAATACACTTTCCCACAGACTAAGTGAAAGGTGTGCACGTTTGAGCCATGTCATCAGCACGAGGCCAAGACATGGATCGAAACGACACTGAGGACCTGCGGTGATCTGCATCTACCAGCCGTTTTGTGGACACTGATGGGAGGGCGGAGGCCAGTCACACTCGTGCTGTCAGCCAGTAACGATGGAGAGGTGTTTAGTCTATGAAATGCTGGTGCTCACCGTCCTCCCCATCCCTTATTGCTACCTATGGAATGTCTTGATTGGAAAGACAGCCGGCCGGCAGACGGAGGTTATTGTCTACAGGAACTGGCTATCCGCCGGCGCAGAAGTCGAGGCAGCGGGGTCTCAGAGAAACAGGAACCAAGGACTTGTATCCCATAGGGCAGATTTATTTTTCAGTTGCTTTTCCTCCTCTTTGCTTTGTGAGCTCTGTGTCAGCTTTATTAGTCATTCTTTCTGCATTCCCAATTTCTCCACATGGTTTTCAACTGTGTCTATGACTAATAGCTTAAAACTTTAGTCATGCTAAGACAAATATACTGGATTCTCTTCCCTTTGAGTATAAAAGTTTGTGGGAGATGATTTGTTGGCATAGCTATGCCCAGGTGCCCATGAGTGTTCACGTACAAACACGTCAGCTCCCATGGAAGCCAAATTCAATGGCAGGGAGGGCACAAGAAGCTTCCAGAAAGGGGTTTACCTTCCAAAGGGGGTCCCTGTTCTTAGACAAAGGGGATTGCTAAGTAGACAGAAATATATCCATACAGCCCCTTCTGTAGGTGGAGTGTTTGTGGAGCACTGATTAATAGTCGTCTGGTTTCCCAGCATCCACTTCCTCATCTCCAGGCAGGAGGGATTAGAACCCACCTCTTCCCCCACCCCCCACCCCCCTCTCAGTTCATGTGCATCGGGGAGAGGGACCCCCACCCCCTGGTCCAGGGGTGGTCACGTGACTCAGGTCCCATCAATCAGAACATCACATTCCCCTAAGGGTAGTGATCGGTTGGGGACAAGCATGTGATCATCTAGAACCGAGGGCATCGAATGAAATTATTTTGTTTTCGTTTTGGGGTTTTTCTGGTACTGCTGAAAAAGAAGTACACTCACACTCCTCAGCATGCTGCACAAAGCTCCCTCCAGGCTTGCCCTGTATGGCTTTGGCTTTGACCTGCTGCCTATGGTCTCACTGCCACGTGCAGTCTTAGGATAATGCCCACAAGGGGACAGGAGGACTATAGGATGTGGGAAGATGGAGCCCAGTGGGAGCCCCTAGATCGAGTGGCTCCTGATGCCCCTATATCCACTGAGTTCTCAATCAATTGACCTCTAAAGAAGTTTGAGCTGTTTTTAATCATTGTAACGACAGTAATTCTAGCGATGGTTCCATTTTTAAAAAAAAAGATTTATAGTTCAACTTACATATTGAACACCTGCTGTGTGCCTGGCTCTGCACATGTGTGATCACATTGAATCCACGCATTAATTGTGTGTGGTTTAATTTTCCCTCTCAGTCCATGAGGGAATGGAGCTCAGAGAAGTCAAGTCCTTCTGTGTCCTCAGTCTCCAAATTTTTCCCCATCCAAACAGCTCAACCATGAATATCTGTTACTTCCAGTCCATATACATCCTAATTTTTCTTCATTCTGAGATATCTTTCAGGAAATGTCTCTTGTTTACTATACAGACTGGACCAGGCGTAGGAGAGGGCAGGTGGCGGGGACTGGGCTTTCTCCAATCATTGGTCTGAATATGTCCCTTTGTGCCTTGAGTGTGGTTTCAGCTATTTATTAAAAGGGCATTTAAAGGGGGCATGTGGGCAATGCCCATCAGTCCCTCTCGAGGTCCCATCCAAGAGATGTTCTCTGGACCAGGCTGTAGCTGCTACCAACACGATTGGTGCTATTGTACTGTCTCTGGATGCAGCCAGGAAAGAAGCAGGAGAATCGTTGTGCTCCTCTTCCTCCCAGGCAGTCTGCCTCCTGGACAGAACCTAATGGGAAGGGCTGGTATGGAAGCCTGGAAACATAGTGCTTGGATTCCTGAGCCCCGACGGTGGGTCTCAGAGCAGAGAAAGGAGGGAACGGGGCTGAGACCAAAAGGGTGAACACCCTGCATCCTACTCCACCTGTACCTCATTTTTTCTCCTTACTATGTTCTCATCTCATTTTCAGATCAGATTTTCCAGAGAACCTCCTAGAACCCAGAGACCAGGCAAGTGCTTTTATTATGCATTCCTAAGTCAGCCTGTGCCTCCTCTGCCTCACTCAGCATTCCTGATGGCTTTCATTTGGGTCATTTATTTATCCCCTGTAGTTTAATTTAATAACAGTTTTTTTTTTCAGTTGAAAAGAACAGGCCAATCTCTTTAAGAAAAAGAAGAAAGTTTCAGGTGAGTAAAAAAAAAAAATCACAATTTTCTTCTGACTCAGCACAGCTGCCTT
Source organism: Neomonachus schauinslandi (assembly GCF_002201575.2). NCBI lineage: Eukaryota > Metazoa > Chordata > Mammalia > Carnivora > Phocidae > Neomonachus > Neomonachus schauinslandi. The sequence continues at coordinate 90,262,417 of NC_058416.1, read as the reverse complement.
GATCATTTTATGCCAGTTATCTATCAATTCAAGCACGGCTTTACAAACCTTGACATCATATGAAAGTAGTCTGGGTGTTTTACTGAACGAAGCATTATTACATTGCAATGTTTTAGGTATAGAGGGATAAATGCATATTGATAACTGTGGAGCCATTCCAAGGGAATAATGATGATAATGATGGTGATGATGATGATGATGGTGGTAGTGATGGTGGTGATGATGGTGATGATGATGATGATGGTGGTGAAGATGGTGATGATGATATTAATGATGGTGGTGGAGATGGTGATGATGATGGTGGAGATGGTGATGATGATGATGGTGATGATGATGATG
>NC_058416.1:90208056-90261978 GCF_002201575.2 Neomonachus schauinslandi | reverse complement strand
GATGATGATGGTGGTGATGGTGATGATGGTCATGATGCTGATGCTGATGATGATGGTGGTGATGGTGGTGATGGTGAGGATGATGATGATGGTGGTGATGGTGATGATGGTGATGATGATGATGGTGGTGATGGTGATGATGGTGGTGATGATGATGATGATGATGATGATGGTGGTGAAGATGGTGATGATGATATTAATGATGGTGGTGGAGATGGTGATGATGATGGTGGAGATGGTGATGATGATGATGGTGATGATGATGATGGTGATGGTGGTGATGGTGATGATGATGATGATAATGATGATGGTGATGTGGTGGTGATGATGGTCATGATGCTGATGCTGATGATGATGGTGGTGATGGTGAAGATGATGATGATGATGGTGATGGTGGTGATGGTAAAGATGATGATGGTGGTGATGGTGATGATGGTGATGGTGATGATGATGGTGATGGTGGTGATGATGATGGTGGTGGAAATGGTGATGATGGAGATGGTGATGAGCATCAGCAACCAACCTTCTGCTAGTGCTGCACTGACCACCACTAAGTGCTCCAGACACCTACCCTCTCCCCTCCACACACTCCCTTAGGTCCTACAGGTCAATAAGGGTAATTCTGATCCCATAGACCCATCTACTCCATTGCAAAATTTCCAACACTTTCATATCCTCTGCCTCCAAGATGAGGAAGAAGAGATACAGTGAAGTTCTCAGGGTCGCAGAAATAGTAAATGGGAGCAATGGTTCTGGAGCCCAGTTGTCCAGAATCCCAGTCCAAGTCCCTTTTTGTGATGCTATGCTACTGTTTCCTCGTGCTTCTACCCATTCTCCAAAACCATTTTCTGAGTGTCTGTGTGGATATACTAGGACTCCTTCCAGCCCCAGATCTCAGGAGCAGACTCTCGCCTATATGGAGGTCTTTTCCAGGCTCATTGCTGGCCATAGCCGAAGGTGTATCTGACCTGCCCAAAATGGAGCCAAGAGCTCACCAAGAACAGTGTTTGCAATTGGCTTCAGGATTCAAACTCCAAACTGGGACCATCTCACATGCAGGAAGACACATGTGGGTTTCCCCTGTAGCTTTTTGAAAAAGTAGAAAACATACATTTCTATGGGTACCTGCACTTCTTTTAACACAGCACTTTTCATTTTACTCTTTTAATCAGAAGCAAAATGTTAAGGTCCAACACAACTCCCAGACTCTGACAATCTAAATGCCAGCAGTGACAAATGGCTCTTTGGTTCTATGGTGTTTCCAGTGCATCTGTCAAATGTCATTGTGCTTTTATAATGGCTGGGAATATTCATCTTTGGAGGAATAGTGCAATCATTCCAGCCTCTGAATTATGAAAAGTGACAATTTTTCTCCCGTGAATTGTCATCTTGCAGTGTGACACACACAGGCACACGGTTGACTAGTTTTATAAAATAAGAAGAAATCACCCAAAAAGCTGCATTGCTATCTTCCAGGCTGCCTTACTCTGAGGACTTCCTGCTCGTCACAGTGAGATTAACTCAAGAGGCCAGGCTGGGTCCAATCCCAGCTAAGGGGATGGAGGACAGCTTGTAACTGGACCACACTTAGAAAGCCTGAGATTCCCACCTGCTAACCAGGATGCAGACCCAAGTCTTTCAAGTTGCTGACTTTTCCACTCTGATTCTGATGACCTTGTCTGGCTTTGCATTAGTGATGGAAATTAATGATTTACATGGTTCCCCCTGGAGACTTTGAGAGCATGAATGAAATTGGAATTCAAAATGGAAACTTATGGGCAATAATTAGCATTTTAAAAGACAATAGTGTAATTCTTTTTCTGTTTAAGGATTCTCTCTCCTCTGTTGTGGGAGATCTTCCACCCCTACACCACCAATAGCAGGCACAGTCATATAGCTTTCTTCAGTCAGTGAAATCTGAGTAGAATGACGCATGCCACATCCGGGGAGAAATCCTGAGAGCCATGTTGCGGCTCTGCGATGCTCTCTTGACCCTTAGAAACTAATACTTCTATCTGAATCCTAGAGCAAGGAGCACTGGAGTAGACTGCAGGTGACTCATAAGGAACATGTAATATGAAGACGGAATTAATATTTGTTTATCAGGTTTAGTGTTATCTGTTAGTGCAGCACAATTTAGCTTAAACTGACTAACTCAGATAGCTGTCATTTCCAGCCGTGTTTTCCAACAACAACACAAAAATAACCAGACGTGCTGTAGAGTGACTCAAGTTTGAAAGACTGACATACCCTTTACCTTCGATTGTTTTGTTGGTCTCTTCAGTTCATGGGACCTCCATGTAGTCTGGGAGGTACAAGAAGGGAGAGGAATGCCCCAGTATTAGCTGCAATCCTTTTTCCAGCAAGCAACCTGACTTCAGTTTGAAACACAAAACAGATAATGAAAATACATGTGTATCTTTCTCAAAATGAGTGTATATGTTTTTGCAATTATTTTCTAGATCAAATCTTATTTTTGCATTGTAAGACAAAAATAAATTCTAGCAGGTAGCTAAGGAAGCCTATTTGTCTAAATGTCTGTCCTGGATTCTTTGTCTTAACGTTCATAAATAGCTCAAATTTGGATCATTTCAGTCTTCCTGCTGGAAGCTGTGAGGTCTCTGTTTATAATTCAGCTCTAACTGATGGAAATCGACATACTTTACATTGTCATCACTCATGAGCCTCGCAGACACGCCCATCTTCATCCTCATCCTCACCTGCCCAGACTTCAGAAGGAACTCCCTGAACTCATCTTGCTCTAGGAAACACAGGTCTCCTGGCAGATTTTTCCCTCACACTTTCACCCTCCACCCAAAACCTGCCCTGACCAGATGAGGAAAAGGAGCCACCACAATTGCTGTATCTGAGAACATCACTTTGGTCATTTAAAAAAATTCCAAAAATTAAACTTTACAAGATAAAAGAACCCTATGACTATGTCTCTATTATTCATACTGTGGTAATAACCCCAGTTCACCTAAGGTGATGGGTGACTTATTCTCACCCTCTGAAAAGGTGAAAGTCTCAGGAAAAAAAAAAAAACAAGAAAAAATCAAAATATTATCCTGCAACATAAACATCTATCAGCTATGTTGTCTCCCCTTCATGCAACACAGCCCAGCTGGGTGATACCTGAAAATATATTTTTTCCCTCCCTAAAATATCTTGAAGTTAGTGGTGTTCTCGGACAGGAGTCAATAATCTGTGAGACCAGATCTGGTCCCCTCCCTGTTTTTGTAAAGTTTTACTCGAAGCCAGCCATGTGCATTGGTTTCTCCAAAGCCTATGGCTGCCTCTTACGTTATGGTGGCCAAACTGGGCTGTTGTGGCAGAGACCATATGGCTTATAAAGCCTAAACATTTACTTTCTGACCCTTTACAGAGAAAGCTGGCTGACTTTGCCTCAGAAGCAACACCGCTTGCTGGTTTCTCTACTTGAGGCAGAGGACGGCCGCTAAGTGTTACAGACCATGACACCCTGCACAGCCTCTGCCCCAGAATTCAGCTGGCCTCCATTAGGTTGTGGTTTGCTCCCTGTCATTGCAAATATCAAAATTTCTCCATCATCTGTGCAACAAATAGGCTGCAGAGATGAAGCCAGTGTCAGTCATTTATTGGTTTATTAGGCTCTTCAGGGAGAAAGCATTTGGTACTTTCTGTTCTCTCAAGAGCTTTATGATTTCTGTAGAGCTTTTTATCATCATTTGGATGACCTTCACTGTGGCACCGAAGGGGCCCCTCCTAAAACTCTTCTCTCAAAAGGATGGCTAAAGCAAAGATATTGTGATTGCAAGGAGAAACTACATCAGCAACTTTGTCTTTAGTAGAACATTGGCAAAGAGGGCAGGTAGGCGGGAGGATGTGAGCCCAGTGTGGTTAGGACATTATAACTCTTAACCAAAATTGCCCTCTTACCCAACATGACTGCCCATACCCTCCCCCTCACCAACATGGCCACCCATACCCTCCCCTTTACCAACATGGCCACCCATATCTTCCCCTTCACCAACATGGCCACCCATAGCCTCCCCTTCATCAATATGACTGCCCATAGCCTTCCCTTCACCCAACACAGTCCCCCATACCCTCCTCTTCACCAACATGGCCACCCATCCATACTCTCCCCTTTACCAACATGGTCAGCCATACCCCCCGAACCCAACACGACCACCCATACCTTCCCCTTCACAAACATGGCACCATGAAAAAAGTGCTGACTTTACAGAGACCTTGACACTCCCACATCTAAACAAGCAGTGCCACTCCTATATTTTGATGGGATTTGCCAATATCGCATGAATCATGTTTGCTGCTCAGCACGTTCTTACAGTGGGCAGAGCCAACAAATACCATTCACAAAGCTGATTAGTAAGCTTAGGTTTGAACTGGTTGTGTCACTGAATGGAGACATCCCACCCTGGTCATACACATAATGGTTTCATAGCCTTTCTCTCCCTGCCCCTCGCCCCTTCACCTGATGGCGCTGGGGACCAAGCCATGCTTGTCTCTGGCTTGGTACCTCAACAGGTTACAACCACAGTCCAATCCTGTATCCCTGAAGTTTAACTGGGCAAACCTGCTTGGAACTGGACCTATATTTGGAAGAGACTGTGGCATTTGATAGGGAGTCTGACCTCCCGGTTCACATAGATTCCAGGAATCCTAGAGGTAACTTGGCTGCCCACTCCAAGGAAACCAAAGTGCCTCTCTGTGAACTAGTTTCTAGATTCATTCTATTTTCCCTTTTGATTTTTTTTTTCTAATTCCTTCATTCCCTTCATGCCTGTGTTTGCACAATATAAAGTATAGGACAATGTCTCCTATACTGATCTTTTTTTCTTCTTCATGGTATTTTCTTCCTTTTTGCTCTTGGTCTTTCTCTCTATCTTGTTAGAAGGTCTATGCATCTGACATTGATTCAGAGAAGATGCTGCAGCAGAAAAAATAATTTGAACCTTAGAACCTGGGCTCTGAGGGGAATTGGTGTATAAGATAAAGACAATGAATTACATTGAGAGTTCCTTTAGAATATTAGAATAGAAAATATTTCCCTTGGATAGAGCAGAGGGACTGAGAAAGGAGAAAGGGATATGACAAGGGGGATGGAGCTGGGAGAAGCTCAGCCAAGAGCACCTAGCCGGTGGAGCTGGAAACAGCATCTTCAGGCCACCTGCTCTCAACCAGGTGGTACAACAAAGCTGCCCTTCCTCCAGTCCCTCACTCATAGGCCATTCAAAATAATGACATCTGTCTGTCTTCAAGACGGCTCGATTCCGGGCATAGGCAACTCCCAGGATGTAGAAACACTCTCAGAGAAGGACGGTGGGGTCCTGGACATTTGGCGAGAAGGTGTTACGGAGGGACTTGTACTTGGGGCACTGACCTGGTGGCAAGTGTACCCATCACCCTTCACACCTCAGAGAGGCAGGCATCACAGTGAGGGGAGGGCTGAATGTCACAACAGTATGTCCCTTCCGCCCAGCCTCGTCCGAAACTACCCTGAGGTGCAGAGGTCCAATCAGCAGGGCTTCATTCAGCGGAAGTCTCAAACTCATAGCTTCTGGGATGAATAAGACGTGAAGACGTATTTTATTTGGCCTGCACTGTATTTTCACATTTGTAATTCATTTTCAGCATTTGAAAAACTGTAAGGTCTCACATAACCATCCCAGTTTCTGACTTCTAAAAAACATGGGCCCATCGGACAGCCCTCGGTTCATGTCCCTGAAGGCAGTGGGGGCCTGGAGCTGCATACAGCCTGCCCCTGCAGACAGAGCACCAGGGTTCATGCATTATTATCTTAAACCTCTGGGTTCCCTCCATTACGGTATTTCCTTTGCCCTGTAGACATCCAGGTTTGCCCTTGTGAAACGGTAGGAGGACAGATGAAGTCCTGCCCTTGTTATTCCTGGTGCTATCAATATAGCTAACTGTCTGTCACGTTGGCTCCAAATAAACTGATCAGCAGATTCGACCAGGACTAAGGAATTCCACGGTCTTCAGGCTCCCCTTCCATTCCACACCTTTCCGTTCTTCTATTTCTTGAGGTTCTCGAAGGTCAGTTGAAGATTCTCCTCTCCCGCTTTTTTTTCTCTTCTGCTTTTAAATTTCACCCCAAATAATCTCCACCTAGATGCAACCACTGTCGACATTTTGCCATATTTACTTTCCTCCTTTCTCTCTCCCAATTTCTTGACCTTGAACCATGCACGTGAAGGTCAGCTGCAACATGGGACGCAGGATGCTTCAGATCTTAATCCTTAAGCAGGCATCCCCTAAGATTAATGATGGATATCTCCAAATCAGCCTCCAGCCCTTCCCTCCTGGCAAGCCTTGAGATCCCCACGTTCAAGCTAGTTTTCCTAAGTGGAAAATGACTGCAAAACTTAGCAGATTGAGGGGCGCCTGGGTGGCTCAGTCATTAAGCGTCTGCCTTTGGCTCAGGTCATGATCCCAGGGTCCTGGGATGAGTCCCGCATCAGGCTCCCTGCTCCGCGGGAAGCCCTCTTCTCCCTCTCCCACTCCCCCTGCTTGTGTTCCCTCTCTTGCTGTGTCTCTCTCTGTCAAAAAATAAATGAAATCTAAAAAAAAAAAACAACTTAGCAGATTGAAACAAAACTCTTTTGCACTCATTGGTTCTGTGGACCAGGAATCTAGACAGGGTGCCAGGGAGATTGCTTTCTCTGCTCCATGACATTTGGGCCTCACCTGGGAAGACTCTAAGGCTGGCTGCTGGGATTACCTGAAGGCTTCACTCTCATGCCTCGTGCCTTGAAGATTGAAGTGCCTGCCCAGGGCTCTCCCACAACATGGCGGCCTGGAGTCAATGGATTTCTCACATGGAGGCTCAGGGCTCCAAGCACGAGTATTTCAACAAATTGCCTTTTGTGACACCCAGTGTGCAAAATCACAGTGCCCCTCCACCACATAATGGCAAGTCCAGATGAATCCTCAGAGATGGAAATAGTCTTCAACTTGTGCTGGAGGGGCAAGGACGTTTCGTAGAAGACTGTGTGGGAGGGCAACATGACAAGACCATCTTTGGGAAGGACAATCTGCCATGTCTCATCCCTGGGACCGGTCAATGCCATGGAGATCTGCTTATCAGATGGTCACATTCCATATTTTCCCATCTCTTCTTAGTTTTTCAGGGAGGGCCATTTTCCTTCTTCCTCAAGAAGCAAAGTCCTTTTCCCACGAGCTCCCCTTTTCCCCTCCCCTTCTCTCTCACACATCCCTTTACAGAGCTCTTTCAAGTTCTGAACAGGTAAGCCCTCATTGATGTTTTTCACCTCAATCTTCTTCCATTAACTGATGATGGAAGAGTCTGCAGCATCCCAACAGGACCCTATCCCCTATCCCCTAAGCGACTGTTAATCCCCTAACTCTGCTGTGGTGAAATGCTAGTAAAATAAACACGCAACACACAGTCTACCCCCGGTGGGCACACCTGTTCTTGCAAGGTCCTCCCCGAGTAATTCTCCCTGGGTAACTACCCACCCCTGTTAGAGTCGATTTGGTGCTAGCCATCAGTGAGATTTCCTAATAGGATTCGAGACTTTGGAAGTAAACACATTTACAAACTATAACCACTGTATGGGTAGGCGAATCTCCCACTGGTGATTAATAAAGAATTTCCACGCACTGCGTTTCTGAAGAGTTAGTGTTCTGGAATACACAGCAGCAGCATAATTAAAGGTAGAGCATCACAGCCGCTGATAACCCCGAGAGGAAACTGCTGTTCTGTGTTACCCGTAATTGAGCGTCTACTTAATGTCTGTGCACCATGGTCTGACAGTATTTCAGCTCATGACTTTGTGGGGTCCCCTGGCCCCACCATTAACTTGCGCATGCTGTAGATTTTTCAGAAACACCCACCAAATTCCACTGCGATCACGTACATGGCGGGGGGGGCAGTTTGTGGAATCTTTGGTGTTTCTTCGTCCAGAAGAGTATATTTTCAAGGTGACCCTATTGAAAATAGGCAAGGAAACTATAAAGTGATAGTTTCATTACCACAAACTTGAAATGCTGTACGATGGGTAACCAGGGAACACTCCGGAAGGTGGGGTCCTGGCGGGAGAAGCAAAATAATTGTTTCAGGAGTTCTTGCAAAACAAAGAGAGATTTGGCAAAATGCAGTGAGAGAAATGTCTGCCTTCTGTGTCCCGAATGTGGCAAAGCACGGGAATAGTTGGAGATGCTGATGCTCATGACGTAAAAAGGAGATCAGCCTGAACTAAAACAAGACTCGCCAAAGAGGAGAGTAAAACTCACTCGTTTGCACTTGCATATTCATTCATTCATTCACTCACTCACTCATTCACCCATCTTCATCTCCGGCGGGAGGGGACCTAGAGCCAGGGCGGCCTGTCTGGGAACTAGAGGCTGTGGTCGCCAGACGGAGCTTCCTGATTCTGTCGCGGGCGGGTCAGGTGCACAGCTGCCATCTCCTTCACGAGGTCACGGGCCAGGCTTGGACCACCACATCCTCCCCACAAAGGAAAGAAACACAAGCTTTGCTTTTGTCTCTGCAGCTACCTTCCTCCTCGGAGTGTGGTTTCTGGGAAAGCGCCAAGGAAACAGAAATAGGAAAAGAAACAAGAGGAGATGTTTGCGTCTTTTCCCTTTGTCTCGCCAAGTCCAGGTGGAGCCTCTCCTCGGCATCCCCAGACCCACGGGGCAATTCCTGGGACCTCCTTAGAGGCTGGAAGTCTTCCTTCTTTTCCTGGGGACTCCTTTTAACAACATCCTGGCTTCCTTGTCTCAGCAGCAATTCTGTTTTTTGTTTTTGTTTTTGTTTTTTCTTTCTTTCTTTCTTTCTTTATTCTTATGTTAATCCCCATACATTACATCATTAGTTTCAGATGAAGTGTTCCATGATTCATTGTTTGTGCATAACACCCATCAGCAGCAATTCTGATCCCAACTCCAATGTGGGGGGTTTCCCACACCACCACACGGTGCTCCCCACACCAGCTGTCCTCCAGTGGAACTCAGTCCTGACCCGGCCCACCCCGGAGAGGGCTTCGGCTCCCCCAGGCGAGAGGCTGGGTCCCCCAGGACTGCCCTCCCCCGCCCCCTGCAGGTGACAGTGGCAGGGCAGGTTGTCACCTGGGCTTCTGACCCACTGGCTGTAGATCGGAGGTTCCCGTGCCCCCTTCTTCGGCAGCTCGCAGGACTCAGAGAAACCCTTACTGACTAGGGTAAAGGATCGAAGTCAGAAGCATCCAGATGGAGGAGATGCACAGGGTGGGGTGTGGGGAAGGGCTCGGGGCTTCATGTCCTCTCCGGGCTCGCCCCACCTGCAAGCTCTCTGAACCTAGTCCATCACAGAGGCACGACTGATTAAATCATCAACCATTGGCAATCGATTCAACCTCCAGCCCCTCTCCCCTCCCCTGAGGTCAGGTTGGGGGAGTGAGAGTTCCAACCCTCTAATCACTCGGCAGGCTCCCCGGCAACCAGCCCCCACCCTCAGGTGCTCTCCAAAAGTCTCCTCATTAACATAACAAGAGACACCTTTATGGCTCTCATTACAGGAAATTCCAAGGGTTTTAGGAGCTCTGTGCCAGAAATGGGGACAAAGACCAAACATGTATTTCTTGTTACAAATCACAGTCTCACAGAGGGTCTTATAGAACGTGCCGGGCAAATTGGCCGCCCAGCCTCAAGGTCGATATTGAATGTAGAGCCAACTCTTAGTCTTCCTTTGAAGATCTTGCACTTGGTCCACCCCTCAGAAAGCTTGGGGGGCTGGTGGGGGATTTCTGGTCAGCCCACCGTGGCCAAGAATCCAGCGGGTGAGCCCTTTCCTTCGTTTCTAGAGCAATCCCACTTCGTGTGCATTTGCTGACCTCTCCTACAGCAGGTTCTCGTGGCTTCGAATCTCCAATCCAAGGCTAATTTATTGTTTCAGGCATGGCAAGCGATGCGAAGACGTTTCCTTTCTCAGGAGCCCACAGACACCCTGCGCCTTGGATCCCTGCTCTCCTGGGCTTGGAAGCAAGGCGCCCTTTGGAGGAGTGTCTCACCCTGCACACCCAGCCATAAAAACACGTTTCTGCAAATTTCGGGATATTCGGAGGGGAAAAAGAAAGCGATGCCTACGTTTTGTTGTCTTCTTCCAGTGACACGTTTCTCCCTACTCTGATTCCCCTCACTGCCATTTCCTAAACCGGCGGAGCTGGAAGGAGTTACACGGTAAAGACCAGGCCGCAGAGCCGTTTTGCATTACAAAAGCAAAAGCGCTCCACCAGCAAAAGACCTCAGGGAGAAAAAAGTCTCCCGTCGCCAAGAATTGCTGGGAGGGTCAGGCTGTTGGCTGGGATGTAACGGGGCTGTGCATGGCAGGTGACACTCCAGGGTCCCTCACACTCCCTGGGGACCTGCCCGCACCCAGAGCCACCGTGCCCCTCAGCGGCCGGCAGTCCTTCTAGTTAGCCCCAGCGTGCCCAGGCCTGACCTCAACTTCCGTTCACCTAAGAAGAAGAAGGGGTTCCCTCGCCCTCAGCTGATGGCTCGACCCCACCTCTGTGGCCAGCACGCGACCCACGACTCAGTGAGGCCAAGGGACAGAAGGCTGGCCTGTCGGGCACTGGGGGGCCAGTCACGCTGCCCCTTCCATAATTGGGTGAGGACATGCTGGTCTTCTCCCCGCCTCATGGAATAAGTGTAAACCCAGCCACAAAGCTGTGCATTTTGCTAATTGAGGGATTAACTCAAGGGGAGAAGAGAGGCCTCGGGAGCCCCACAGCCCGCGGACCGCAGAGCCTGCTGAGTTGACTTCTTCGCCTTCCCGAGGGACAGGCACCAGTGTGTGGCTACTCCCGGAACCGAGCCCATGTGTGGAAAGGACGAGGGCAGAGGGGATTTCTGTGCTGGGGGCTCCAAAGAGGCAGCCCTAGAGAAGAGGAGTCAAGACTTTTCCAAACAGCAAAAAGGGAATGATTCGAACAGTAGTGATCCTTGTGGGTCTGCCACGTGTCGGTCTGGTTACTCATTCCGGAAATCCATTTGAGAAATGCTCCCTGAGCTCCAGGTTCTCTTCGGGGCTTTGGGGATGGCACTGAGCAGGACTGCCTTCTGACCTGGGATGTCCCAACCAGAACCAGCTCCCCGGAGAAGGGGTACAGGAGCCAGGCGGACGGGAACCCGGAGACGTGAGCAGCCCTCGGGACCCATCGTCTCCCTGTGTCTCCAGCTACCGCCCCACCTCCACCCGCAGCCCCGCCTGCACCTTGGACTCCTGGTACTTCGGACAATGGAGCAGACCTGGTATTGCACCTGGGATTTGGGTGGGAACAGTAACACACTGCATTCTTAACGAAGGCCACAGAAAGCTCTCCTCCCCCGGCAGAAGACCATTCTGCTTTCTGCGATGTTCTCTTTCTCTCCCTGCCTTCCCTCCCAGCCACACGAAGGCCTTGACTCATGTGGAGTCCCTGTCCCTCCAAGTAGCAAGGCTGGTAAGTCGGTCCGCCTCTCGCTTGCCGTGGACCTGCTGCCAGGCACTCACATGCCCCTGCTTCCCGCGCCGCGGGGACAGCCTGTCTGCATCCATCAGCATCCGTCCCAGTCCTGTTGCTGACAGCATGCTCAGAAGCAGAGTGTTTGTGTCCCCGCAAGATGCATGTGCTGAAATCCTGCCCCGCGAGTGCTGTTATCTGCAGGAAGGGCCTTCCGGGGACGATCGGGCATGAAGATGGGGCTCACGAATGGGATAAGGTCCTGACAAAGGAGACCCCCGGGAGCACCCCTGCCCCATCCACCAGGTGCAGACACAGCAAGGAGACACCATCTCCAAACCACGACCCCAGCCTCACCAGACCCCGAATCTGCTGGGGACTTAATCTTGGACTTCCAGCCTCCAGAGCTGTGAGACGTCAGTATTTATAGTTTAAGCCACTCATCCTGTTATTTCTGTTATCAAAGCCCTAACGGACGGAAACACACTCCCACTTCTTCTTTGAAGAATGAGCTCGCCCCAGCTGCATGTGGTCTTGCGGGGGCACTGCTGGTCAGAGACCCCGCTCCCTCCACGGCCGAGAGCATGCACCTGTCCTGGCCCCCCAGGCTCTCCTCCAGGACACCGGGTCTCAGCAGAGGGAGGAACCACCGATGGAGGGCAGGGGACAGCCCGGTCCGGGGTCCTTATCCTGACAAGACTGACCACCAACCATGTTACACGGACCCTTGGGAGTGCCCTTCTCTACTGTCTTCCACTAAACGGTATTCTGAAGCTTTTCACGCTCCAGCTACTTCATAATTTTATAACATTTTTTTTTTCTTGCTGAAGTTAACCCAAATCTGGTTCTTTGGTTTACAACTGAAGAACAGGACCAGGTGGCTTCCTGGAGGAATAGCACAGCTTCCAGCCCTCAGTGGGGACCACTGCAGCAGGCTGCTGGAGGTTAGGAGACAAGCAGCCCCGTGTGTCTGGGGGACCCGCCGTGGTCCCACCAACGTGGCCGTGAATGTTGGCCCTGTGAGGTCTGTCTTCTTCTCCTGAGCATTTGGAATCATCCAGTGTCCGTTTCACATGCACAGTTGGTGGATGTTAGCTGCGCTTTGCACGAGGAGTAGGACAGAGCACATCTAATCCATCTTTCCAGAAGGGCAAGTTTGGAATTCTAATGCTCAGGAAACAGCAGGTGGCTTGAGCAGAGCTCTGGCATCTCCCCGGCCTCGACCCCGCTTACAGATTAATACATTACCCCTTCTCCCCTCCTGCCTTAGGACTCATTTCGTGCAATTTAGAAAAAGCGGCATTGTCTATATGTGCCTTAGGGGGCTTTAAACCATTAGATGACTTTCCCAAACCTGCAGTGTAAATCTCTCATCCCAAATTACCTGCCTTGGGAGGCCACTCTAATTCCTGCCTTTTTTTTTACCCCCCTTAAACACTCCTGGCGTGGTGGTCGACATCAGGACAGGAGCTCTCCGCCCCGTCCCAGATCCGAGACGGGCCGCTGGCCACGCCACCAGCTGCTAAGCGTCTGTGGACTTTGCAAAGAGCTGCTGTGGTATTTCTGGCGCCCGTAAATACGGTGGAAGGCCTCCAGCGACAGAACCTGTTGGAAGTCTTTCTGTTTCCCAAGGTCTATTTTAAAAGCCGAAGGTGTTCCTTTGTTGTGTGCCTCTGTTTGCTTCTTCAGGAAAACTCTGAACCTGGCGGCATCTGGGCAGGAAGGAGGCATAGACCACGTCCCTGTGGCTGGACTGAACCCAGGGAATCCTGCGGGAGAAGCTGCGTGTCTCATTCTTTCCTGGGTTGACCCGTGAAGGTTGCATCAGTCGGGGCCCCAGGAGGAAGCAGAAGGTACATGAAGCAGACGCTGAGCAGACCCGGGTGGACAGGATCCAGAGAAACCAGCAAGGGCGGGGAACCGGGCCCTGCTTTGGGGCGGCTGGCGCTGGGGAGCCGTTACTGTCCCGAGACTGGCGGGCAGGCAGGGACATGGAGAGCGCGGCTCTAGTCACCGCCACCTGCCTTAGCTGTGGCACACGGGGGATGACCCCGATGCCCCATGGTGACTCTGGGTGGCTGTGGGCACAGATAACCCTGCGTTCCCTCTCCCGCAATCTGACTACCGCCGGCCAGACCTCACAGGAAGCCAGAGGCCATGAAGGCCACGGATGCAGATCATGCGGCTACAGAGCAGGGCAGACGAGAGAGGAAGCTGGACCCAGAGGGGCAAGCGGTGGACGTCCAGCTCGGGGCCACAGGGAAGAAGCAACAGCCAGTGCAAACCACCCTGGCTCTGCCCGGTGGCAGCTCGTCAGGTCCTCCGGGGAAGGGGCCCCTGTGCAGCCCGGACCCCAGTAGAGAGAAGGCCACTTACTTATGTAGTAAACGTCCTCCTGTCAGAGAGGGAACCCACAGCCGTTGTTTTGGAAGGCGCGCCGTATAAAGCAGAAAACGAAAATCACTAATTCCACTGCCTGGCATAAGGGAACACTTACTCTCAGGGATTTTCTGGAAAGGAGAAAATGACTACAATCACAGAAAGATGGATTTTAAATCTTGAATGTGGCAATTACCCAACAGAGCTACAAGCAGCCACCAAACCCCTCATTTCCTCTCATTTCGAGAGGCCCCTCTCGTTCCTCTGACTCGGTCTTCGACCGCTGAGTCCAGGAGCTCTGCCTTCGCTGATGCAGAATGATCTTCCAGAGGCGCCAGGGTCCCCAGGACGTCAGCGTTTACGTTCTCCCGGAACTCCAGCAGCTCTTCTTCAGAGTAGGGCTGGCATGGGCGGCTCCCCTCTCCTGCTCAGCACCTGCCGTGCCCCCCCCGCCCCCGGCCACGCCAGCTTCATCCCCCCCGACTTTCCTCACAGTCTCTGCTCCACTCTTGCCATCTTCACTCTTGTCCCTGGACCGTCCAATTTCCACGGCAGCCCGGCTGAGGCTGTTAAGATGTCGCTCAGATCAGGGCATCCTCCTGGTGTCTCCCTACCTCATGTAGGTCAGAAGCCAATGCCTGAGGATGGCCCGCGGGACCCTGCGTGTGGCCCTGGGTCACCTGCTGACCTCAGCTGTGAATCTCTTGCTCGCTCTGCTCCAGGCAAACTGTCTTCCTTGTTGTTCCATTCCGAGCCTTCCCTTTTGCTCAGAGCTGCTCAACCCAGGGCCACTTGGCCCCCAAGAGATATTTTCCAATGTCTGGAGATGCTTCTGTCACAAGGGATGGGGAAGATGCTACTGGATGCTGCTAACTGTCTCACCACACCTGGGACGGCCCCCCCGCCCCCCAACGCTGCCGGGTCTGAGCAACCCTGCGTCCATCGGAAGTCCCCCCTCCCTCCGACCTCAGCATAGCGTTTTCTGCACCAGCTCGAAGTTTCCGCTTGCACGTCATCTCCTCACGAAGACCTTCCCTGGCCACCTTCTCTACAGCTGTGCAGTCCACCCTCCTCCCACACTCACTGTCCCCCTCCACTCTAGCTTCTGCATAACACACATCACCTCCTAACACAGTACAACGTCTCATTAGCGATGCCATTTCCATCCCACCGGACTCGATTTCTGTCCCCCTCTCTGCAGAGCACATCCAGGTATATAGTAGCCACTCGATAAACATTTCCTGGATGGATAAAATACATTTCTAAGCAGGGTTCTTTGGCACCTCTATCTCCACTTTTTATTTCTAGAATAAAATCTGAGCTTCGCTTTTGTCTGTCTGAAAGGACGGACTGAGTGCTACCCCCTGACCAAACTCCATCCAGGAGCCTTGCCTGGATCCGTGCAGCAAACAGGACAATGGGTACTCCTTTAAAACCATTTCCTTTTGCATCCTCCTTGTCCTTTTTCAGAAAACAAAATAAAACCACAACCCCTGAGTGCCTGCTTCATGGAAGCTGCTAACTTTACCTCCGTTTGTTCTCAGGATCTTGTCCAGCTCAGCAGTATCTTCTCCAAGAGGACAGGACAGAACGACCTTTAATACTGTAGGTGGAGGAGCTCTGTCAGTTTATAAATAAGGAGAGGTCAATGTTTTTCTTCTTTCTTTTAAAGTTTGAGGACCCATCTTCTTGAGGACCCCTGACTCCGGTGCTTCTGTTTGGTCAGCACAACACACTGGCCGTGGGCCTCTAAAGAGCATGGAGTAATAATACATCAGTGATACTGCTCTCTTTCACTTTGGTGGTGCTCTCTTTTCTTCCAATTTCTAGAGAAATGCACACAAGAGTACATCCCAAAGATGCTGGGATTCCATTTATATCTAGCTCATCCATTACTGGCATTATCTATATTTCAAAAAGTAATTTATTGCTCCTCTGAAGGAAGTTCAATATTTGCAATCAGTTATCACACAAAGAATAAAATAAAAGTTTGAAGACAGTCTAACCTTTCCATTACCTGGCAGTCCAGCCAAGACGATTAAGAAGGGTCTTGCAGATGGGAGCTGAACCTGCGGTAATTGAATGGATCTCATTCCAAGCTTCCCTGACTGAGACATTACCTTAATGTTCAATTTCCTATCGTATGGATGTGGATCCCAGCCTGTGTTCCTGCAAGTTGGTGCAGCTCAGGCTCATTTCCAAGAGAAGCTCTGAGCAGAGCATCTCATTCAGACGTGGAGCTGCTGGGAGGAGCTCGACTCCCTCAGGAGTCGGTAGAAGTCACAGTTGAGGATGAGGACTGATGGATGCTGGCCTTGTTACCAGGAGTGTTCGCCACCCTGCTGCCCCCATGGCCGCGTTCTCAGGGACAGGTCTGTTCTCTGCATGGGACGTGGTGCTCATTCACTCATCCTCTGCTGGGTGACAGGCATTACCCCTGGGATCGGGATGTTTAAATAGGTAGATAAAATCATTTCATGTGATGCGTGTGATGCATGACACATGCGTATGCGCCTTCTGCCCCCTGAAGAAGCTAGCTAGGGCAAAAGGAGAGGGTTTGCAGGAGACTGACCTTGCAATCACTAATGTCCCAACTCGGCTGTCCCCAGTTGGGAGAGGATTCGTGATATAAACCCCTGCCAAGGGCATGCATAACCCACGATAGAGGGTTCCATGCTGAATTTCGAGTTGTCCAAAGAATCATGGGGTGAAAGACATTTTGTCTTTTGACAGGGTTTGGAAAGCTGCTGAAAACAAGGCGGGCGAGTCTCTGCTCCGGCAACATGGCTGATTTCTGGGTCAAGGCACAGAGACCAGACGTGTAGCTCCGTATGCTGAATGCCTCCCCCGAACGCCAACCTCCCCATTCAGCCACCTAATTTAATTAGAGGACTTACCAAGGAGAAATATTTTCACTGTGTGATGTAATTATTTCATGTAGAATCAGAGGTGCGTGGCCCCTGCTCTGGCCAGCGATGTCCTAACGTTCCCTCCAGGGTTTGGAGAGAGAGGGAGCTACTTGGAAGCTGCCTTCCCAAAGTGAAGCCCTTTGGGGTGACTGCCAGTGGTCACCAAGGGGAAGGGGCCACGAGAACTGCCGGGGCAGTGGTATGCCGGGGGCAGGGGTCTCTGTGGCTCCAGCAGAGCTGGGCTGGCCGGCCGCTCGGTGATCGGCCCGGGTGGGCGGTCGGGCCGGCTCTCACTTGGACACTGCCTCTTTCTCCCAGCCCTTCCTGCCGGGCTCTCCAGGCCCTGCCATCTTCTTCTCCCTGGGCTCTCAGTGGACACTCACGACAGCATTCTGTCCCCTCACCTCCTCCTTCCCCTGTCCACAGCCCGCTGACGGCTGTGGAAGGGAGCCTCCCTCTGAGTGCTTCTATGAACACCCAGGAGCAGAGCAGACGCTGTCTGTCAGCAGCTCGTCCCAGGGCCTCCCGAGCGAGTCCGCAGCAGGAGAGCGGACCTGGATGCGACCGACGGGGGAAGCCGCCCACGTCTCACCGGGATTTCCTGGGGGCAAGGAGAAAAAGACCCTGGAGACTTCTCTGGCTTACCCTTTGGGGTCGGTCTGCTCTACAACGCTAGATAAAACGAGGGCTGAGCTCTTCTCCTCGGACTGTGTTTCGAGTGACCTTTCACTGCTTTACACCAGAGAGCAGATATCCAGAAATAACAAACGTCTTTCAACCATTTTCTCGTTCATGTATTTTTTTTAAAGATTTATTTATTTATTTATTTATTTATTTATTTATTTATTTATTTGAGAGAGAGCAAGTGAGAGAGAGAGAGAGAGAGCAAGAGCACAGAGGGAGAGGGAGAAGCAGGCTCCCCACTGAGCAGGGAGCCCGACCCGGGGCTCGATCCCAGGACCCCGGGATCATGACCTGAGCGGAAGGCAGACTCATAACTGACTGAGCCACCCAGGTGCCCCCGTTTACGTATTTTTAAATACGGTGTGACTCCCTCCCCGAGTGTGGGTGGGATCTGGGCACGTTTATAGCATACAGTACGGTAACACCCGCCTTGTTAGGATCGATGATGGTTGGCTCGATGAAGCAAGCAGCCCTACACAAGGCAGGGGCAGAGTGCAGCCCGAGGAACTTTTGCCGATGGCCAGAGTGGGCGTGGACCCTGACCCTTTCCCCAGCCAAGCCCTCTGATGAGACGTCATCCCCAGGATCACCCTTCCTACACCCATGTCCGTCAGAAACTGCGACATAATAAAAGCGTGCTCTTTCGTTACAAAGTAATTGATTTACCCACTTTGCATCTTTTGTAAGAGGAAACTCTGTGGTCCTTGGCATGTATTCAGTGCCCGTGTATCCCGCGTGGCCTTTCTCTGCCACCGTGGCCCCGCTGCCTCCCTCGGAGCTCCCCTCACCTATCAGAGTGCTGTGTTCCCGCTGTAGCCTCCGTCCTGCTGACACTGCATTCCTCATGAATGATTTGTTTCAGACGAAACCGAGGGATGACTTGTAGGCCACCCTCACTTTAAAGAGTGTTCCAAGCAGCTTCTGTCGTCTGTGAAATAAGTTTGGTTTTTATAAATGAACGGTACTATAAATCAACGAACCCGACTCTTAAGTACGCTGGGATAATTTACGGATGTTATGTAAGGTAGCGCCATCTTCCCTTCAGCTTAGGATTAAATATGATTCCACCTGTAAATAGAAAGCCCATCCCTCAGATGGCATCGTGCACACTCTATCTGATGGCATTTGGTGGCTGCCCGTTTGCCATCACTGAAGGCAGCAATCCCTATCCCCAAGTTGATGTTTTTCCTACACAGTTATTGTGCATTGGCCAACTTGTACCTGGTGGGAGTCAGGGTGCACAGAGGTTGGATCCCTCAGCCTGTTCCCTTGAATAGGCGTCTAGGTTACAGGAAGCATGACAAAATACCTTCCCTGCAGAGAAGACCCCAGGGTTTGTCATTTCAGATCTGAGCAGAAGCTTCTGAACCAGACATGTCCCACTGGCCCCTCTGCATTCCTCTCTATTGCTCTATGCCTCAGGGACTAATTTTGTGAATGGTACCGATCGTTCAGTTGTCCTATGGTTGGATTTGGCCAATGGGGCACTATGGCCGAAGACAGGGCAGGGGAGAGAGGTTGGGTGTGTATCCCACTGGCTCTTTCCCTGCAGGGTCACCGCTGGTGGGCTGAACCCTCCGTGCACGGCTGGCCCTGGCTGACACATGCCGGCCCTGGCAGCGGTCTATACCCAGGCACATCGCGTGGGATAATCATTCTGTGTCATACACATCTTTTCCTTCTCCCTCTTCCTTGAGCAGAGGCAGCTCTGCATTCAATGCCTCTGGACACAATGGAGGAAAGAGAAGAAATCGCCTGGAAATCTTTGGCTTTTCTCCAAAATGAATGCCCCAAGGAGGGGATATGGGGAACAATACTATCTAATTCAGAAGCAGGACGGATCATGCAGGGGCTTTTCCACAGGCCAACAGGCTGTGTGGGCTCCTGGCACTGGTGTGAAGGTCCAGAACCCAGAGAAGGACGGTGCAGGGTACACGTAGGAAGAAGGTGTCATGGCAGACTCCTGGGAAGACAGTCAAGTGTCAAGGATGGATCGGGAGGGAGAGGCCCCCCACTCAGCAGGCATCTGACCGGCAGCCTTTGTGAACAATCCGCCTGGGCCCTGTATCCCACTGTGCATCTTCCCCAAGGAAACTCGACAGCATGTGGGATCCTCTGGGGTGAGGATAGCCAGCACACACCATGAGTCAGACATCAGGTGCCTTGCAGGTGCTTACCCTCCCCAAATGTATGCGGCCTTTACAGATGGGGAGACTGAAGTACAGAACAGTCAAGGATCTCCTCTGAGGTCACATGGCTAGTAAATGGTAGCACCAGGTTCAAACCCAGCACGGCCAGCTGTCTCCACCGTCACTTGTAAAGATCCTTACCAAACTGGAAATACCTGGTAAAACTTAGGAAAGCTGTGTCTTTGGTGCATGAGCTTCCAGTGAGGTCCGCACTCGGGGCTAAGCTGGTGATGCCCAGCGATGCTCCCTCTAATCCCCACTGAGAGCGGCCCATGTCATTCCTGTCCTGGACCCCTGGGTTTGGAGAAAGGTTAAGATTTAAGATTGGCTCATATTTTGGAAAGCTGTAAAATCCAAATCTGGAAGGGGTGCTGAGAAGTCATTCCGTCCAGCTCCCTGCTTTTAGGTAAGGGTTGATGATCCTCTCTTTCCCCACAGATGGCCAAGCAAAAAACCTTAACACCACCCCTGGACCTCATCCCAGGTCTTTCTAAATGAGTCTGTCGTCACTATATGAGCCTGAGTGCCCTTCCTTGACGGTGCAATGTAAATTCCCACACCAGCCCATCTCCATCATGACAACCTGTGTATTTCTGCCGAAATTCTTCTGAAGTTATCTCAGATGTGCATTATCTGGATGACTGACTGTTCTTCTGTCTAGGATGGAAGCTACCTGTTCTCTGCTCCATTCCCAACACCCACGGCAGTGCTAGGCAGACTGCAGGAGATAAATAAGAATGTGTCCAATGACTGAGTCATCCTCATGGTTGAGAGTCACCAGATGAATCACGGACACACAGGCTCTCCAAGTTGGAAAGGATTTTAAACTTCTTCCAGTCCAATTTTCTACACAACACATGAAACCAGAGCTCCATCTATTACAGAATCATGTCCACCAATGTTTTTCTGACTTTAATTTAAGGCTCTTTAAAAAAAGAATACTGTTCTTTTGTTGGCCAAGAAGCAGCTGCTGTTCCATCACGCACATAAAGTGAAGGTTCTTAATGACACCTCGTTTGGAATCTAAGTGTTTATCATTTGGTAACAACTTACAAACACTGCCAATTTTACAAATAACTATTGGAAAGAGTGAATGGCTAAAATCCTGCAAATAGTCGGTCATTTGATTTTAAAAGTCAGCTTTTGTTAATGAAATGCTGTGCTTTGCTCCAACTATCTTCACGTCTTGCAAATGCCCATCAGCTGCCTGCAAGGCACAGACCCAATGTGCACGGATCACATCTCAGTTTTTACAACTGCCACTTGAGAAAATGATAATAAAATGGTAAAAGGATTGTCAGTATCGAGTGTTGACGAGTGTATTGGAAACAGGTATTGCTTCGCTGTGCTGGTAGGAGCATCAGATGGAATTTTAAAAGCATATACCAATTCCATGTTTTGGAAATCCCCACAGGAGAAATGCTCCCCTCCACACACAAGGATGTTTATTTCAGCACAGCTAGTAGAAGAAGACTGGAAACAACTCTAAATGTCCATTAGTGGGGAAGTGGGGTTTTCAAAAACGAGGCAGACTTACAAGGAATGATATTTGAATTATCTCCCTGATGTTCTGTTGAATAAAAAAGTGGCGCGAGTTCATCTATGGTTTTGTTGACTTTTCATGAAGAACCTACACTGATACACGCAACAAACAGACCCCTCTCAAATTCCCTGCTCTAACGCATGCATGCAAATTCATAGAAAGAAGTCCAAGAAGATATGAAACAAACAGGGACCAAGGGTTACTCCTGGGGAAGAGAGAAGGGTCTGCGCTCACGGGAGAAGCTGATGAGAGCTTCAGCGTTCTCCTTGAATTTCGTCAGCTCACATGGAGAATATACACATGTGTTCCTGGTGCAATTAACATTCAATTAAAATGCCACTGTTATACATCAGAAAACCAAATGGAAGTGTGAGGTTGGGAGAGACAATGGAGATGTCAGCCTAAGACGTCATGTTCCTATTCTGGCTTTCCACGCGAGATGAAGACTTTTTCCCCAACACGAGAGATGGCCAGGGGCTTTCTGGAAAGGGTTCAGTCACGGCCAGCTGATACCGCGTCTCAGTGGCGGCTGCTCGGTCAGTGCCCTCACTGCCTGGACTCAGCATCCCTGTGGGAACAGCCCGGAGACAAACAGGTATGGGGGGAGGGACGTGGAAAGAGAGAATGTGGAGAAGGCTCTCACCTGGCTTGTCCTACACCTGGGGGTGGTGGGGGCACCTCCGGTTGCCTGGACTGGGAATAACCGGGTCCTTCCAGGACCGGCTGCACACCATGGTTCCCAGAGGGGTGACCATGCTTCCATATTGTCTTCCCTCCATGTCCCCAAGTTTGATTGGTCCGTGGTGGCCAGGAAGCCCAATCGAAGCCCATCAGATAATGTCCCAGGATGTTTGGAGCTGCGATCGTGCAAGGGAGCGGGGTCCCTGATCACAGTGGAAACATCATCCACCCAACCTGGTTGCTGTTGGCAGCCACGTTTCCCACTCGATGGAGAATTCAGGTCCATGGTCAGGGAGAGTAAACCGATGTGCAGAGAGACAGAGGGGAGATGGAACGAGAGTCCAAATGGCTTTCACACTTACTGCTTTTCCTGACGTTCATGCCCTTCCTGCTGCTCAACAGCCCGCCCCCTCTTTTGAGGCCCTGAGCCAGCACCCTCCCGCCTGCAGAGAGGGGTCCTCACGAACTCAAGGACAGAGGCTCCAGCAAGCCCATCCCAGGAGAGGGGACACAGGCATCAGTCACAAGGGGCTCCCTTCCCGCAATGTAGTCACTGCGCACCCCAGCAGCTTCCACCCCTGCCTCTGGAATCTGTCGGAGCCGAGAAAAAGCAGTCCCTGGTGTCTCTGATAATTCCAGCTTTTTTGGCAAGAAAGGATGTAAGAGAAGCCAGCTCTAACTACTTTCACATTCAAGGTTGCTGCACCCCTACCGAGCGCCAACATTACTTCATATTTATGAAATATGTATTGGATTAGGTTAAACTCAAGGAGTGTGTAAAGAGAGCTCTGCTTCTACAGTCTGCTGTCCTCTTCACAGAATTTTCTAGCAGGGTCCTTGCCCCAGCAGGAGACTGTGCCCTGCACTTACTTCAGGACTCACAGCATTGCTTCCTAGAGGGAAGGATTCTGCCAAGTTCTGCTTCTCCCACTTTGATGAAAATCAGCTCATCCAGGAGGACCAGGCCGTGGGCACGTGACTTCTCAGGCCCAGGCTCCAAAGACATAAGCAAGCACATTTGTAACTTTCTAGAACATTCTGGAGGCCCCACACTCCTGTCTGCTGCCCCACAGGATAATTCCTCAGCAGACGAGTTGGGTACATGTGGACAGAGAGGGAGGCAGGAGGGTGGATTATCCGGAAGTGTATTTCCTCCAACCTATGAAAGATGCCTGATGGATCACCCCTGTTTGACTATAAAGAACTATTTCTAGTGATCCAATATTCTTTTCACCTAAGAGAACATAACCGTCCCCTAAACAGGACTAGACAAATGCTTGTATCCTTGACTTCCTATTCATCCCTTTCTATAGTGTGGGATTGTAATGTCTTCAGACAGACCTGGATGTGGTGCTGGCTTAGCAGCTCACAGCCTTGGGAAAGTCTCTTAACTTCCTCGAGCCTTAATTCCTCATGTTCGTGTGGAGATAAGGCTCATATCAATCAGAAGCATGTTAACTGCTAGTAACTGATGTGAGTGGGGAGTTTTTTCTCACAAATAATAATAGAACCTAAGACATCAGTTCATGGCTCAGTCATGTCCCAGAGCTATATGCTTATGATTCCCCTAATCCTTTCCTCATAGTTACAGGTAGGCTGCTGTAGCTCCTGCCATCATATCAGTGTTCAAGGCAGGAGCAATTGGGGATTGTGGCAGCCATGCTGGTCCTCTTCTTTCCCTGTCTCCCAGATTTGTTACTTTTTAATAAGAAAACACAAGCTCTGGCAGATTTGCCTCTACCCTTCCCTCCCTGCTACATTTCTGTTTACTCTTTCTTGGCCAGTACTGTGTGCAGGCCTCCCTTTGCTGTAGGGAAGGGGTATTTTGTTTACCAGCCTTAGTTGAGAGCAGCAACAGAAGGGGACGTTGGAGGGCGCCTGGGTGGCTCAGTTGGGTAAGCGACTGCCTTCGGCTCAGGTCATGATCCTGGAGTCCCTGGATCGAGTCCCGCATCGGGCTCCCTGCTCGGCAGGGGGTCTGCTTCTCCCTCTGCCCTCTTCCCTCTCGTGCTCTCTGTCTCTCATTCTCTCTCTCTCAAATAAATAAATAAAATCTTAAATAAAAAAAAAAAGAAGGGGAAGTTGGAGATGGATTTGGAGTTAATTTAATGGCATTAGGAAGATTAAATAAATGATCAATGTGAAGTACCCAACTGCGTCATGATTATGGATGATCATTCCATGTATTGGTTCACACTGCGTATAGTAGAATTATCACAATTTTGATCCCGTCCATATCATGCCAGTTTCATGCTTGCTTGATGAAATCCTGATGCACTTCTCAGTGTCTCAAGTAACTTGTGTCCAAACACCATGACTCTGGGTGGGAGGGAAGGGGTTCTCTTTTTGTCCCTTTTCAAAGCTTTAATCAAGTTTATCGCTTATTTTTCCATTACGAAGTAACATGGTGCCAGGAATGTAGTAATTGCTTAATGAATGTCATCGTAAATCTTCATCACCAACCTTACGGGAATGTATTTTCCCCATATTTGAAAACTTTTTTCTAATAAAGAATCTGGAAAACGCAGAAAACCTCAGAGAAAGATACATACAAGTCATTGGGAATCCTGTAACCCATAAAATAAGAAAATGAAAACCCGCGGACCTTTGTATGGTAGTTGGCATGTGGACTGGGTTGCTTCTGGTGGGGTCTCCATGTTAATTAAGGTAAGAAATGCTGGCTGGTGTAGCAGATAAACTACGGTGTCCCCGTGTCCATGCCACAAGCCAGTGGGATCAGCAGAGACTTCTCTGGAAGTGACTTGAGGACCCTGTCCCTTCCTCCTCTTGGCTCGCTGCTCCTCTGGATCCTCTTCGGAAGCCAACGTACCAAGGGAGAGAAAGGGGATGGAGGGGCATCCTGGGCATGCCAGGGAGTGGTCTCACTGTGTGAACCTCATTCCAGAAAGGAGAGTGAAGCCAGCACTGGCCGGGGCTGCCACGGGGAGCATCATCGCGTGGGTCAGAGGCCGCCCAGCCATCCACAGGGGCGCTGCATCCACACCGAGGCCGGACACGTCTTTCTCACACCATCCCACCAATACCACATTTGGCATCATTGCTGCCCATGTGGCTTTTTAATCAAGAGATCCAGTGAATCATTCCATGTCCTCTTAATAGATCCTTTTTCTGCTGAAGTTGGCCAGACTCAGGTTCTCTTGGTTATAACTCCAAAGCCTAATGGATGCAGCTCAGGGCGTGGATCTTGAGGGTTCTCACTGCATGGGAGATAAAGGGCAACTGTGTGAAATAGGAGATGCTAATTAGCGTGATTATGCTGACTATTTCACAACGTACCCCAGAATATCATCACGCACACCCATAACACATGCAATTTTTATTTGTAGCGCACACTGCAGTAAAGCTGGAAAAAAAATACAATTGCCCTCGGAAAACACAGATCGGGCTGCCTTGCTCATAGTCGACAATTAATACTTGCTGCATCAAATGAAGGATAAATTAGCAAATGCCTCCTGAGTGCTAGGGATTTCACCTAACATTCATGCATCAGACTCAGAGCTGTAAAGACCCACGAGAGAGCAAGGACCGTGAGGTCCAGGAGGACCTCTTGTCCGGCACAACAGGTCCCTCCGTTTCCCGGGGGGAGAGCTGCGAGCTGGAGACCGTTAGAACAGCGCTCAGGGCAGAACACAGAATACAGCCGTTGTGTGTTCCCGGGGCAGCTGTGGGTGCACGGCCGGTGCTCTTTGCTCTTGTTTCTGTAGTGATGCTCCCGGGCTGCTCTCTAGGGCTCCCGCTAACCGGGTCCTGCCGAGAGTCCGGCGTGGACACTGTTGTTCCAAGCTGGTAACTAAGTGCGGCAAGGAGTGTCACGCACGCTGTTGGCACGCGCTTGCATAGACATGTGCCGTTCGGTGTGGTTGAAGCGGCTCCCATCTGGCCTAAATATAGAGACATCGATTTCTTCCTCCAGATGGTGCCACGGCTTTCAGCTGATTGCTCTCTTTTATACTAATAGACACGGAAGTCATCCCGCCTAATGGCAGAACCCGGAATGTGAACATCTGGGGGAGCTCAAGGTGTCTTGTTAGTCGGCGTGTAGTCTCCCCACAGAGTTCACGGCATCTCGGACGGAGGCAGATGCTCAGGTCGCTGAATGGTGATGGGCCCAGGCCCCGGGCAGGGCTCCGAGACGGTGAATCAGGGCCGGGGGGTGGCCCTGTCTTCCCGACTGCGAGGTAGGAGACCGTAAGCTCAGGCAGAGCCGCAGGCTGCAGCCGGAGAGCATGCCCGGGGCCCCCCGTCCTGACACCTCCTCATTGTGGGGCCCTGGGAAAGTTCCTGTGCCTCTCTGTGCTCCAGCTTCCCTACCTTCACATGGGAAAGTAGCATTACCCACGCCGTGGGGCTGGGAGAGCCGAATAAAGTCCATCAGTGATGAGAGCGGCGCCTGACACTCAGTGTGCGTTTGTACGTTTGCCCTTATGATGTACAACTCGAAAAAAAAAAATAACTGGGCCTTTATCTCATTATGCTCAGTGTATGATAATATATCAACAGTTATTTAAACGAAACAGAAATGCACGACCAACTCAAGACCACTGTACAGTATATTTTGGGACAGGATGAGGGGATGAACCATTTCTGCATCAGCTTGACCAGCAAGGCACCTAAGTGAGTCACACAACGGCCCACGAATGGCTCCCCCATTAGGTACAAGGAATTACAGGCCAACGGACACAGACGTGCTTCAGTATGCAGCCTGGGGTCAACCCCAACCCGCTGGCAACCCAAATGAACAATAACGAAGACAAAGCAACAATAATTAGAGATTGCCAAACAAAAATATTAGCGATTGAAAAATACAACCAACTTAATGTAAAACTGAAGATTCACCGATAAGAATGCCCAGCCCCCCAAACTGTAGAAATTCCAGCCATCCGTATTTGTCTTTTACTTATCGATTTGCAAATATTTTTTGTCTATTATTTAATCCTCTGTCTCATGCAAATATTTTTCCTACTTCCCATTCCCCTTATTCGTGTGTGTGTGTGTGTGTGTGTGTGTGAATTCCCGCGTGTATCTGTGCGTCTGAGGGCCTTGAAACTAAGGAGAGTTTGGTTTTCATTCAATCTCTCCGATCGATGTTTTTTCTTTAGTGGCTCCTCTCTTTGGGGCTTAGTTCACAAAGTTCATTCCTATCAAATATTTACATATTAAATTTTAACTACATTTGCCTGCAATCTCTTATTACATTCATTTCTACTCCTGAAACATGAACGACAGCCGGAGGAAAAATCCCAGAAAGGCTCTGGGGCAGGTCACACTACATTAAAGGTGTAATGGCTTTTTTATTCGTAAAAGTTGTAACCGCGGGTCCCAGGGAATGATTTCTAAATAGATGAATCAGAAGTAAACGGTGTCCCGCACTGTGGTTGTCCCCTGCAGAACAGTCACCTTGGGTGCCTAATTAATAACTCCAACGAGACCTCCAATGAGAAAATAAAATACAAGCGTGACAACTTTGCTGAGGCTACTGCAAGAAAGTCACTTCGAGAACCTTTCGCTGGAAAGGAAGTTCTGCCTTAATTCTGTCTGACCTTGCCTGACGTGCCGGAATCATGTTGGAGTTAATTGATATCAACAATCTCTCCTGTCAGTTTTTGGGTTCAGCTCAAGTCGTTGATCTGTGTCAGAAATGCCATCAGTGAAATAAGGTAGCATCCCGCTGTGTAGGCTGAGTAATGGCCTCTGGGGCATCCGAACCCCGATCCCCGGAACCGGTGAACGCTACCTCCGTGGCAGAAGGGATTTGCACAGACAATTAAATTAGATTATCCTGGATTATCTGAAGGTCTGAAATGTAATTCCAAGTTCCTCGTTAGAAGGAGGCAGGACGATAGCAGAAGAACGGGATGAGGTCTTGGAAGCAAGAGGCAAAGGGGTGCATTCTCCCCCAGGATCTCCAGAAGGAACCCCCTGTGCTTGGTTGACACCTGTTGATACTCAGTGAAGTGGATTTCAAACTTCCCGCTGCCAGGATGGGGGGAATGCATCTGTGATGTTTTAAGCCCCCAAGTTTGTGGTGATTGGTTAAAGTGGCCGCAGCGAAATAATATACCAGCTTGGTACATTTTGTGTGATTTACGTGAGAACCTTCACTGAAAATCCACTCTAAAATTGGCAAATTTTAAAAACACTGAGATTGAAACCCTAAAAGCCCCTTTCAGGATCTACTCTAGGTAAACCTGTTAAATAGGAAAAATGTCCCATCTTCCTTTTAGGAAGGGCAGGATGGTTTTTTTTATACTGCTCTCTCAAACTTCCTTTCTCTGGCTACAAGAAAGCTATCTGCTGCATTCTGTCTTTCTCAAGTGTTAAGGAAACAATGTGTTGAGTAATTTGCTACTCAGCTCAGAGTATTTGCATTTTAATAAAAGTCTAGGGAGGAGGCAAGTCCTTATACAAAGGAGAACTTTTGGGGTGGAATTGTGAGCATCAGCCTGGGAGAGGTCTGTGACCTCCAACAATACCATGGGGGCAGCTGCCTGGTGAGCCTAAGAAAGTCCCTGCCTCCGTGAGACGCTGCTCTGAGGTCCTGGGGTTTGATAGCAGAGTTGTAGAAGGACAGAAAGCCAGCCATGTGGGGAGAGAGCTCCCGAGAGGGCGCCGAATGCAGGGTAGCCAGTGTGGACGCAGTGCAGGGAGGAAGGGGCTGGTGGGGAGGTCTTAAAGACGACAGAGCCAGGTCATGCAGGGTGGTGTAGACCACGCTAAGGAATCTGGATTTGATGCTGCATTAGAGAGATGGAAGCCGCTGGGGCATTTTGAGCAGAGGAGGTGTATCAGGGCTCTCTGGAGAAACTGAACATATATACGTACCAGGATGCCCAGATAAGTGGCTGAACATTATTTCTGGGTGCGTCAGTGGTTGGGATGGATGAAACAGAATCACGGGGGTCGGGGAGCCCTCCCGGAAGGCTCTGAACAGCTCACCAGGCTGGTCGTCGTGACCAGTCTTAAGAAAGACAGGAGTGGTGGGGTCGAGCTTGCAGGTGGACATCCCGGGACAAACAAAGTGCCCTTCCCTGGCTGATCTGGGCCCTGGTGCCAACGTGAGCAACACCGTGTGATTTCTTGTCTTTACGACTGCAGCTCATTTTTTATCACATTCTCCAAATATCAACAATTTGTTACTCCATAGAGGCTTTAATTAACCACTCCATTTAGTCACTAAAAAGGAGAATAGAAACCATTAATATTACCCAGTTAACCCACCCAACCTAGTAGATGCTCAATAAATACTTGTTGAATTGCTTTAGAGAAGCAAAGACATCTCTCCATTCATTATTAAGCAGTACTTTTTCCATGGTGGGACTTGGCAAAATCAAAATCATCCATTGCCTTTGATTTCAAATTTAATTATTGAAAGCCAGACCTGCAAGAAATTTTCAAGATAACTTTGCATAAAAGCCAGTGATATTTGAAGGCGTCCTTTACTTTATCACTCAAAATTTCTACTATAATCCAATCTTTTTTTCCTTTCCTTCTTAAAAAATAAAAAAAGACATTTCAAACACTGGCCCTGATTATCCAACACCAGAGTCTCCAGGATGAAAAGCAAAATATTCACTTATATCAGGGCCTGTCACATGTCCTGGCATTTGGTTGGGAGCCTTCACATTTGCCTTCGGGGAGCCTTGAGGTTCAAATAGATTCTGTCCGGGGCGCCTGGGTGGCTCAGTCGGTTAAGCGTCTGCCTTCGGCTCAGGTCATGATCCCAGGGTCCTGGGATGAGTCCCGCATGGGGCTCCCTGCTCAGCGAGGAGTCTGCTTCTCCCTCTCCCACTCCCCCTGCTTGTGTTCCCTCTCTCCTATCTCTCTCTCTGTCAAATAAATAAAAAAATCTTTAAAAAAAATAAAAAATAAAAACAAATAGATTCTGTCCACCTTTCTCACGAAGATTGGCAGGTGGGGCTTCCAGTGGCCGGTGTTGGGAGGGATTCTGAAGTCCGCCCTGGGATGGGAGGACAGGAGCAGAGCCATTGGCTGGTTCCGTCCACCCTGGGTGAAGGAGTGGGACGCAGCATCACCCTCTCGAAGATCTGAGGCCTCTGGAACAGCCTGAGGTCACCGCAGGTGGTCAGCACTGTTGCCTTCCATGCGGGTTTGTAAACAATGCCCGAAAGGGCGCTTCTCCTTTATCAGCTCCAAATGCACCCCCTCCTTTCCAGCCAAAGCTCAGACAGCCCCCACGTGCGCAGGGGAGCTGCTGCACTGTACCACCATTCTGGGCAAAAAGCTCTTTAATTAATTGCTTCTCTGCAATCTCTCTTGAGCCATAATCTCATTTCTTTAAGCCTCAATCTGAGATTTCCCGTAAGAATGAGCACAGCAGTTCAAGAATCCACAGATAACAGGTCCAAAGGACTGGCTTCTCTTTGTTTAAGGCAGAGAAACAGGAAGACGAGAGGAGAGCAGAAACAAACCTGAAAGATTTGGAATACAGTGTATTAAGTCTCCTCTCATCCTATAAATAAATCCTTGGGGTTCCACTCTCTTTTGGAATCTCGATCCCTGTTAGCTTAATTCACTCCCGAGCGTTTAAATCGATGCCATGGGAGGTGGTCTTCACTTACAAAGAAATGAAACAGCATTAACATGGCTCAGCGTGCCAAAGCATCCGGCCCTACAGGACAGGATCAGGTCGGAAACAACAGGACGCACTGCAGAGAATAAAGGTAGCAGAATGAGCAGGGTTTTCTGAAATCTCGTTTTAGTTGGGATGCGTGCACCTGCGTCTCTGTGTTTTCGGTTATGTCAAATCTATTTCTTACTGTGTGGATTGCAATCAAGAAAGTGTCAAGGACACTGGAGTGAATGGTCTATGTCATAGGAGAGGACACCTCTCTGTCCTCGCTGCCCCATCCCTGCCCCAGCGTCCGCAGCTCCACCGGGGGACGGGGACACAGGGCGCGTGTAGCGGTTAGCCTCGTGCTGGATTCATGTGGGCATCACACAAACACTGTTCTGGCTTTGACTGTGCCAGAGACTCTCCCATCGGGATGGAAGCTAGAGGAAGGCTCCGTCCACCCACCCTCAGAAGCAGGAGGAACCAAAGAGGGACACGCAGCATATTTTAGACAACCACGTGGCAAGCATGGGAGGCACAATCAGGCCCCAGGAGGCACACGCTGCAGTTCTGGATTCTGCTGAGCCAGATGCAAGACAGTTTCTCAGAAGATACAGAACTTCCAGAAGCACTCAGCTTCTGCTTGCGCTTCTGCCTCCACTGCAGGTTTGGAAGAGGAGCACGTTTGCTCACCTTGAGGATATCTTTCCTTCTCTCTTTTTTTCTTTCTTTCTCTCTTTCTCTCTTTCTTTCTTTCGTTGGTTCTTTCTTTTGCCCACCCTCCCTCCCTCCTCCCCTCCTTGTCTCCTTCCCTCCTTCCTTCCTTCCCAGGATGCCTATCTTCAAGACACCCCCTCTTCTCCTGACTCCTGTGGACAATTGCGCACGTGTGTGGCTGAAAACGTCCATTTCGAGCGGAGGGATTCCCACCTGTAGACTTTTCATGCGGACTTCAAAGAAAGGCAAACACCACTCGCTCTCTTACTTCGCTCCACTATAATTTAAAACCAACTCTCAAGCATAATGGGATGTTACAGCCAATATTTATTTTTTTCCTTTCATTAGATAAATAGTATTAAATTGAGATCCTTGAGAAAATTGTACCAACGGTATCATATTTGAATGTATTTCGAGCTCAAGACTCACTCAGGCAAATTTTTATCATATGCAAATCACCATCATTATGCAAATATGAGCATCCTCATTGCCAAGCAAGTGTGAAATGGGTGTTTGTTTTATGGTGATGAATTACCTTTCCCAGTTGCAGTCTGTGGCATGCAGCTAGGGAATCTGTGTTGGGCTCCTGTTTGTTTTCCAGACATTTTTGTTGGTTCCAACATAAATCTATTGCCAACGTGGGCGATGTGGGGGTCTCTCTTTTTTTTTTTTTCCAGGTCTGGGATCTAAGTTTCTTTGTTGAAGCATTACTGGGGTTCTTTATTGCAATTTGGAGTTTATAGGTAACAGCGAGTCCACAGCCGACTTGAAAAGCTGTCACTCTGTGGTCAGACTGGGGACTTCCCTGCTTACCTTCAAAATCTCCTGCACCCCTATGAGAGCCACAGGACTTCCTAGAGCCCCTCAAGGAAGAGAGCAGTGCAGAGCGGGGGGTAATTTTGTTGTGCTCTGTCCAGGTTAGGCAAACTGGATAATATTAGTCACAATAAATCATTAGCCACTAATGCTTCCTGAGTGGACACCGCGTGCTAAGTACTGAACTGTGGTTTCTCATTTAAGCCTCATGCAGTCCTTTGAGGAAGACACCATCATCCTCCCCATTTCGTACACGAGGAAACTGAGCTCCGAGAAGTTAAATAACCTGCTCACGGTCACACGGCCAGTACATAGTAGAATCCGGGCTCAGACCCACGTGGCTGCTTCTACAAAGCCCACGCTCTTAGACACCATGCGTCTCTAAAGGGGGACTTGAACTCGGAAGGTTGGAGCCAGGCGTGCTGCATGCAGTCGGGAGCCAGTCTAGGAGAAGGCAGTTCAAGGGACACGCCGGTGGACATGTGAGTGGGGCAGCATCCATTCGGACCACTGGGGCCCCATCTTGCCTGAGAGGCGGAAGGGGACTGGGGGTGGTCTGAGTGGGCTGCAGTTATGGGAGGATGGACAGCGTGGGAGGACCAGCCAGGGAGGAGCCCTGCCCTCAGTCTGAGTGACTAGTGTCTGTGAGGGAGACAGAGGGAAGACTCGGGTTCCCAGGAAGATGGCGGGACAGGTAAGCGGTCCATTAAGACTCCCATCACCTGACTTAGCCCTGATGGGCTCTTTCTCCTCTTCCCATCTACTCCAATATCCCCTCCACCTGCAGGTATGAATTCCAGGATTAAGAGGGATAAGGCTGTGTGTGAGAATCCCAAGTGTTCTAGAACATTCCTTCTCAGACT
The DNA here is from genome assembly GCF_002201575.2 of Neomonachus schauinslandi. Lineage (NCBI taxonomy): Eukaryota > Metazoa > Chordata > Mammalia > Carnivora > Phocidae > Neomonachus > Neomonachus schauinslandi. The sequence goes on along the minus strand of NC_058416.1, from coordinate 90,229,133 downwards.
CGAGTTTATTCCCCTTGAAGTATCGTACCGCAGGAGATGCACACACCTGCAGGGATAGGACAGGCAAATGCACACGTTCCAGAGCCTAATATTCCATTTTTCCCCGCAGAAATGCACAGGGCAGGGGGCAGGTCGACCAGTCCACTGCTCAGGAGCCCCACACAGAAGGCTCCTGATTGTTCTGTTTGCTTGTCATTGGTCTCAGGAGATGGGGAGAGGGAGAGGAGAAAGGCAGGGATGTCTCGAGGAGGCCTCCGAGAGCATACGGCTGGGCCAGGAGCGTGGACGTGCATGGGAGCACGGCTGGTCCGGGGAGGCCTGAGTCCCTGACGCATCTCCTTCCAGAAAACCTCAGTGCGCTGCCTGCACCAGTCTGGCTGGGAGGGCCTTAGAAGGGCCCACGATCTGGCCTGAGCGGTCACAGGTAGGACTTCTGTCTGCAGCCGGTGTCCTGGGGCGTCCTGGTCTGAAGGCCCACAGGGACGCTTTCAGACACGCTTCCTGGCTCCTTCCCCGGAGTCTCTGCCGTGAAATGCCCCGAGGAGGCTCCAGAGCACAGTGCACCACTGGGTCGGCGTGTGTGTGGACGGTGCCCTGCAGGCGATCAGAAGAGCTGTTCACAAGTCAGGGAGCGTGAGTCCGAAAGGACAGAGGTGCACAGACCACCATCTGTCCCCTCCACACGGCTCCACCCCAACCATCTCCCACCTCCTCACCGAGCTCCAGAGACCGGTCCCCGGGAGACAACTTGATGCCTTTGGCCTGGTCACATGCCAACCGAGGCCGAGGCCACTGGAGGTCCTTCTGGGGAAAGGGGGACAGGGGGCAGGTCCCAGAGGGACGGGAGGGGGCTGGCGGGCCGCACCCAACAGCTGTGCACCAGGGCCTTCCCCTCGGGTCCCCAGCACGGCCAAAGGTGACATACTTCTGAAAACGAACCTCCCGTGCTCCTTGCAATCCTCCTTGGGGAGAAGGTGGTTACAACATGTTCACACTTTAAAGGGGAAAGTAATATTATGCAACTAGAGGATTTTTAAATCCTCACGAAGCCCCCTTTTCATTTCCACAGTAAGTTACTGTTCTTCAAGTAACGGCAGTCCGTCCCTGGTAGGGGCTGAGGTGTGCATGCCCCTCATTTCACATGTTAGGGTCTTAACCCCTGGACCTCAGTATATGTGGCTGTATTCGGAAGTAAGCGCTTTTAAAAGGTAATTAAGGAAAAATGAGGTCATTAGGGTGGGCCCCGATCCAGTATGACCTGTGTCCTAAGAAGAGGGAACGTGGACACAGACCCTCACAGAGGACGACCACGCGAGGACACAGGGAGCAGACGGTGTCTGCACACCCAAGCGAGGGGCCCCGGGAAGGAACGACCCTGCAGACACCCTGATCTCAGACTTTTAGCCTCCAGAACTGTGAGAGAATAAAATTTCCGATTTTTAAGTGCCCCCTCATCTGTATTACTATGTTATGGCGTTCCGAGCACACTAACAGTTCCCCCTAAATTCCTTATCCTTTAGGAATATACCGACAGTGTAACCTACCACAGAAATTTGGGGGAATATCCTGAAGGTTATTTTTTGTTTTTCAAAAGTTCTCTTGTTTTCCACCTGCAAGCAGACAGACTTTGAACCTTTCTGTAAGATTAATTGTCCGGAAAACTGTGTGGATTAATTGCTTACATCATTAAAAGGTCAGTAGGAAATGGATGAGCCTTTTCCGAGATGTGGGTTGCTGTGTGGGTTTTCCTGGCTGCTGGGAGGCTTCCCTGAGCTCAGAGCTGCCCAAGTGCACACGGCCGTCTCTCCGGACAGAAGCTCAGTGGCTGCCAGAGCTCCAGCACAAGGAGGCGAGAGCAGGTGATGAATATGCAAGACCTTCCCCGGGAACCTGCGACTTAGTTTTTAGAGGTCAAGAGCTTCACAGGAGCAGTAGCAAAAAATGTCCACGTTCAGGTTTTTTGTTTGTTTGTTTTGAGATTTGGGAGGTGATTTTGGTTTGGCTTCCCAGTATGCAGACCCCTGACAGGCAGCAATGGTGCCCAGATTTGCCTTAGGGTAGCTCCAGGGGTCCAGGGGCCAAGTGCCCGGCTGGACCAAGCACAGCATCCTCCCGGCGGCCACACTGCCAGGCTCAGCTGTGGGTGCATGATCGAAGCAGGTCCAATCAGAATGAGGCTCAGGGCTTTGTAAGCGCCAACAGAGAAGACTCTGAGCATCCTACACCTGAATCTGGGGGGACATGAGCCTGAGGTGCTCCCAGGAGGAGAGGGCCAGGCTGGGGATGAAGTCCACACCCAAGCACAATGGAGAGGGGGAGAGAGAGAAATCAGATTCCCGTGACATCATCTGACCTGACCTTGAGCCACGTGGAAAGCCAGCTCTGAGCCTTTCCAGTTATACTGTCCAATAAATTACTGTTTTCTTCACCTCAGCTTGGGTTGGGTGGTGAAAGTGTCATCTCTAAGCGAAAGATCAAATGGCCAAAGGTTCATGTTTGATGGGTAGCTTGAATTATTTGCCTCGTACAAAGGAGGGAAGGTGGCCCATTTATTTCCTACATGATTCTTGTGCTAAGGATTAAGAGAGAGATTTTGCCACCTGCCATTTGCAATCTTGCCCCTTGAGTTCACCGAGAGACCTAAGCATGGATGTCAATGTCCTTCTGGTGTTGTTTGGACAACACCAAGACACAGCCATCAGGCAACAATACCCAAATCTAAGTTTGCTTTCTCTGTAACTAGTAGGTGACATTAAGCTCTAGCTTCTCAAGACACGAAGGAGAAAATAATGGCTTCAGAAGGAAAAAAATGGTCATCTTCCTTCCTCCCTCTGTGATAGGCTCTCGTATTTCTCCCTTATATTAATTATCACAATAATAATTACGTCATTGAGAGCATTGTAAGTATAATTAATTTTCATGATTTCTCTCCTCTGCTAGAATATTGACTGCATAAAGACAGTTATGTAATATTGGTTGATGCTTTTTCCCTTGTCCAGCATAGGACCTCAGGAACAATTTGGTGCAGGAATGAGGAGACTAGGCTCGGAGATGCTAAGTAACTTGCTCAAGATCGCACACTCAACGAATAGTGGAGCTGGGATGGAATTTCCCCTTCATAACCCCGGTGGTGTGAGGGTGTAAAGGAGGACAGGGGACAGAACATCACATGAGGTAGAAGTTGACCCCAAGCAGTGGTGGAAATTATGGTAGAGGAGAAAGGCACTGGACCAGTTTCTCCATAAAACTGATGGAGTGTCTTAAAGGTCAGCACTTAAGAGACACCAAGATGGGCGGGGAATTTGCTGGTGTGAGCTTCAGCAGGGAGAAGTTTTCTGTCTGAGCACAGGGGAGTAAGGATCCAGAGGAGACAGCCATTAACCAGGTGATGCAGGACACCTGTTGAGGGTCGTGGATGGGGGTGGGAGATCAGTGCCCTCTGGAAGGAGTGAGGGCCCAGGGCAGAATAAGAAGCCTTAACAAGGCATTAGGAAGTACAAGGGAGCAAGTTCCCACAGGAAGACACAGGTGAATCTGTACAGCAGTCAGAGTCTGCTCAGGAAAACCATCTTACACCCAGTACTTGAAAGGAGGATGCAACTTGGGGCAGCAGTTAAAATTGTTGGAGAAGCAGAAAAGCCAATGGGAGAGTGGCAAGGAACCCAGAGGAACAACTAGCATCCTAGAGCCGGGGACACGGAGGGAGGTGACGGTCCTGAGGCCACCTGGTGAGAACAGGTACCATGGGGACTCCTTTCCTGCCACCTGCGGCCCCTGTTGGCTGACCCAGTCAGAAACCAGGTGGCCAGGGGTCTTGGGAAAAGTAAACTTCAAGGGTCGAGCCTCACTGATACAAGAGAGCAGGGGAGGAGCTGAGACTGGATGGGAGGCAGGGAGGCGGGATGGAGGGCAGCAGGGAGGGGGAGAGACCACAGCAGTGCCTGGAAAGGCTTGAAATCAGTTCTCTGCTTGAAAATAAGGGGCGTGGATGAAATGGATGCAATTAAAGATAAATTACTTTTGAAATTTTCATTATCCCAAATGTTTTGTTCTTAGATATTAATTACATAAAAAAAAGAAAATGTAGTGTTATGGTCATACATTATTAAAATATAAACAATGCTCCCAGGAATCTGAATTTCCTTCTTTTCTTACTTAGCTGAGAGCCCCTAAGCTTTTGGGATGCAAATGTTGTTTATCCAACACATTAGGCAAAGCAATTCAAATTATTTATTAATGGTGCTTATTTAATTTGATATCTTGGGTGTTTTCTGTGCATGTCTGATGTCATTTGGGAAACAGACCCTTGTTTACCATTTTTATTCCTATGAAACAGATTTGAGAGTGAATTATTCATGGAATTGCTTAATTCTGTGGGAGTTTGATGATGCTGGGGCCGTGTCATACCCCCCCACCCCCACACTTATTGGGACTGCCAGAAGTCAATTAGCCATCCCTAAATGAAATACAACAGATATCTCATTACCAGTCAGCTTAATATTTGTTTTTTTTCTAGATTCCTTTTCATTTATGGTAATAGCTTTTGTTAAGATAAATGATCTTACAGATGCTTTGAAATCCATATGTGGCTTTCTTTAAAGTCAATGAAAGATGACCATAAAATTGTTTCATGTAAAAAAACCCTTTCTGACAGTAAGCTGTTTGAGTGCAAGGAGCATGTTGTAACCCTCTTTTTAGGAACTGGTTTTAGGAACTGGTTAACATTTACGGGGTATAGACTATGTGTAAGAGACTGTGTTATGGGGGTTATAAATATGACCTGATCAAATTCTCTCAATAGCATTGTGATTTAGGGGTTGAGAAAGAGGTCCAAGCTCACAATTGGCACTGGCCATTGCAAATCCTGTTATTTTAACCATTGATAATCTCCCCTGAATCTACCATAGCGACTAACAAACCGTAAGTACCAGGTAAAACTTTATTTTGCGAATTAATGAAAAAATACAGCAGTAGAGAGCTGTTTCAGAGCTACTCCTGAAGAAAGGTACAACGTCACCTGGTGATCATATAATCCATTTTGTTTTTAATGTCCACGGGCAATTTGGTGGTTTGTTAGGACTCTTGGTTGCATATGACAACATCTCAACTCAAACTTACTTAAGCAAAAAAAAAATAATAATAAAAAATAAGGAATCTTGTTCCTGTCACCATAGAGGGGATGGGAAGTGTCAGCTTCAGGCACAGCTGGATTCAAGTGCTCACACGATGGCCTGATCTCCTTTCATCACTAAGCTCTCCATTCTTCTGAGCTGTTTCCATTTGTGGGCAGCATGTCCCCATGTGGTGCTGAGACACAGACAGCTCGAATCCACCTCCTAATCTCTTGGTGCCTCTTCTGGGGGCTCCAGCAGAAGACCCAGGAGGAGCTTTGGTCCACCGTGACCATGTCATATGCGCATCCTTCAGCCAGTCGCTGTGCAGAGGAGCGTGATGCTCTGACTGTCCATCCCCCAGGGCCATTTGCCCATCCGAGGACCAGGGCTGAGGTCAGCACCCACACTGCTTGGCCTGACTGGGGGGAGGTGTGCAGTCCACAAAGACTCCAGAGATGTTCATTCCTGAAGAAGGGAGAACGGAGGGCAGGCAAAACACATAAATGTTCACTTGTTGAACTTTGAGAAAGGTGTTTAAGATGCTCGTCACTTCTGATTACATCCTCTGCTCTCAATGTTTGAGTCACTCTTCCAGAAGAGTCCAGCATTCTCCATTGTCTTTGTGTCAAGCTCCAGGTAGGAGGCCTGGGGTGTGGGCGAGGAATTGTCTTACTTCTCTTTGGTTTCGTGTGCTTGGCATGTGATTCACCGCAGCTGATGTTCTTCAAACAGGTGAATGGGAGCCATGACGAAATCCCAGACTTGAGATGTTCTTTTCTTTCTTGTCGTTTCTGCAACTATCACTGAAAGACTTGAAGGCATCTTCGGGGAGAGAAGGAGCTGTAGCTACAGAGCGGAGAGCCTTTCTTCTTCCCCACCTGCTTCTCAGGGGCAAGATGTTACTATCACCCCATTTTGAGCCGGTTGATGACAGCACACAGAAATACCTTTACCACAGGTGTTCAGGTTGACAAAGACACGTAATATGTACAGGTAAACAGGCAGCCCAAAGAACCTGCCTTTTCCTTTGGATTCACCCCCTTTTACCACGAAATCCGAATCTGTTCTTTCTCTGCAGTGGGCCTTCCTTTGCTGCTCGGTTCATGGGGCAGGTGGAAGACGCGTGCCCACCTCATGATTCAGTTTCCGATCCCAGGGAAAGCTCTCTGACCGGTCTGGCTTGTGACGGTCACCTCCCCGCAGTCCAGCCAGCAGTGGCCACGAGAAAGTCTCCTGTTGTACCCACAGAACTGCCGGGAGCCCCCACCGTAGAGAGAAGCAAAAGCAATCTTTGGGCCATTGCTGATACTTGTGCACGGGAGGGAGCAGGGTGAGGAGGAACGGTGGAGGGAAAGGAAGCAAGAAGGAGGAACCGAGTGTGTTCGGGACTGAGGGTCTCCAGGGGAGCCTTGTCCCCAGCTGATGGAGTAGCAGGAGAACCTGCTGGGCCCTGAGACAGGGCAGTGAGTGAGAAAGTGGCCCGCCTTATTCACGAGGCTCCCTGGGCTAGCCTGCAGGTGCTCACTGCTCTCATAAACCACCATTTCCACAAATCCGTTCTCCACACAGATTAAGAGCTCCCAGGGTAGAAGGCTACTTTTCTCTGAAGCAAACATCACCTCAGTCCTATTTGCCAGTGAACGAGGAATAAATAAATGCACTTGGAAACATAAACGCACAATAAATAAGATAAAAACAGCAATAGGACACAGCTTACCTTCTGAGCTACCTCCTTATTTTAATGAAAGTTTTTTTATCGCACCATTTACCAGCCATGTGTCCAATCAATATGGAACCTTAATAACGTAACAAGATCCCACAGTGCTCTCTGATGACACTTGTAAATTTGGGGGGGTTACTTCTTGTTAGAGTAAGATTAAATATGGCTCTGAGAATTCTGCAAGAGGAATCTAGAAGGAAAAGCTTTATTTCTGCCATTGCACAAGAAATGGCTCTAAGTCTCAGCAACACACAAAAACGGGGGCCCATTGTGATGAGCCCCCGCTGCACCGCAGGGGAATGCATCACTTGGAACAGAGCACTTACTTTTAATGAGTAACCTTATACATGTAAGGGTAGCGAACTCCGAAGAGCAAAATGCTTGCTGTTTGACTGGCTTGCCAGATACTAAATAATTGCAGATAAGATGGACTCAGCATACATCCATCATTGTGATTCCTCGTGATTAGGACGAGGCTGACGCACAGTGGAAATGGTGACATACTGCCTCATAACACCTACGATCTCATGAACGCGGCTCCACATAAGTTCCCGTGCGCCATTGGTGCTTCCGTTCACGGGGAGAACCAGGCGACTCCATCCCTGCCATTGGGATGGAGGAGAAGAGAATTACATCCTCAGCCCACCCCTCAGAGCACAGTGATTTCCAGGTCGATGAGAGTTTAATTAAGAAAACGAAACCAAGAAAGTAGACGTGGTTAGTTTTCAGTTTTGACTAGAAAAACACACCCCCACAGACCATAAATACAGTTAAGAAGCTAGTGAACCACCAGGGGGAATATTTGCTGCGAACGACCAAGCTTTCACGTCTTCTGAAGGACGCTTGCCGGCCATCCTGGAAGACTCACACGCGATGGAAGTAGTAACAAGTAGGCAAGTGACACCAAGGACTAGAAAGTGACAAACTTGATGCTTCCTGGTGGCAACAACGACAAATAAAAGCAGAAACAATTTAAAACAATGAGATACAACTGTTCGACTCTAAAATGGCAGATCACTTTAAAAATAGTAGCACCCTGATCTTCTGGTAGACCGCATCCTCCACTGGGGCACTGTTGATAATTCTGGAGAATTCTTTGTGGACAATGAGTGTCTTGCATCCCAGCCTTCTACCCTCCAGATGTCAGCCACCCTCTCCCTCTGCTAGTGACAGTGAGAAATGTCTCCAGACAGTGCCAAACATCCCCCCTACCCCTGCGGTCCGAAGTTACCCACTTGGTCAGAATATGAGAAAATTTGTAGTCTCGTACATTTCTGGCAGACAGGATAGAAATATCTATCCAAAGGCTTAGGACGTACATCCTTTTTTATGTAGCAATAAACTCATAGTATTTATCCTAAGGAAAATATCTGTGCCCTAAGATTTTATCTACTATAATAATCACAGCCTTGTTTATAATTGCAAACAATTACAAATCGTAATCTCCAACAGCAGGGATTGGGTGGTTGTTAAAGAAGGTCATGTAATTTCTGGAATCTCTATAACTGCGACAACCATGACAAAATGTGCACAAAATGTCCAGCCATAAAACAGTAGTGAGCATGTGTGGGAGAAGAATGGGGTACAAATGGGCATAGACAAACTCCGCTAGGACAATTAGCAAACCATTTGGCCGGATGGCAGATGATGGTTATATCTAGTGCCGTAACAAACCCCAGACTTATAGCTGAAAGCAACACTGACTGTCTCCTTGTTTCTGTGAGTCAGGAATTTAGGAGCAGCTGAGCTGGGTGGTTCTGGCTCAGGATATCTCAGGAGGTTGCCATGAAGACATTGGCTGGTGCTGTGTCATCTGAAGGCTCATCTAGGGCTGGAGGATCCACTCCTAAAATGGCTCATGTGCATCCTTGTTGGGAGGAGGCCTCAGTTCCCAGCCCCCTGGTCCTTTCCGTGGGGCTTCTTGAGGATTCATTCAAAGCGGGTGTTCCAAGAAGGTGAGAGCCAGGGGCAGTGTGATGTCTGTGGAGATCCAGCCAGGGCAGTCACACACCGTAACTTCTGCCCCCTTCCAGTCATTTGAGGTTGTGACTGTGCACATCTGGCATTTGAGGGGAGGATGTGATGGGGAGGTCAGACAAGGATGGCACAGATGGCATCTAAGTCTTCAAGGGAGAGCTCACCAGGAACACAAAGGAAGAGCCTCTCTTTCCAAAAACGTGAGATAGTATATGCAAAAGCGTGGGGTTGAAAAGAGCCTGATAAACCCATGGGGCTGTTTTTGGAGCATTTGAAACTCAGAATATGTGGAATAGAGGTGGGGGAGGCGGTGTGGTGCGAGAGGAGGCTCACATGAGGGGTTAGGCATTGTCCAGAAGGCCTCAGAAAGCCATAAATGATTTTCAGCAGGAAAAGAACACAATCAGGGCATACTTTAATAACATGACCCTGCAGACTGTGGGGCCAGGGGAGGAAGCAAGGAACATAATCGAGAGAGCCCTGTGATACCCGTCAGAGAGAAACAGCATGGACCCCAGCCTCGGCAGTGGCATGCAGGGGAGAAGAAGAGAGAACACTTCATGTTCAGCATGATGGATCAGTGGAGTTCCACGACTGATTCTACGTGGGGCTGAGGGAGGGCTCGCACTGGGGGAGACTTCCAAGTCCGTGAGCAGCTGGGGAATGGTCAAGGACATTAATAGATATGAGACGGGACAGAGAAAGAGAATGAGGGTGTATGTATCTTGTGACATTACAGAAAAATTAAAGTTTAATTGTCCAAAGAAGATGCCCAACAGGCAGCTGGGAATTCAGTGTGGGTCTCAGGAGTGATTTCTTGGGTAGACATGGTTGCTGGTTGAAGTGGTCGTGTTGCCAATGTGCCAAGGAGAATACGTGGAATTGAAGAAGGACTACATTCCTAGAGGATACAGTTAAGAGGCAGGAAGAGAAACAGAAACCCACAGATTAATACTGAAGACAAATCATAAAAGGAGAAGAAACCAAAACATATGGTCACAAAACAACTGGATCACAGGCTCAGGAGGAAGGAAGTGAATGATGTCAAATATTACAGAGAAATAAGACAGATGAGAAATTCAACACATCCTTGAGATTTGCAATTAGCAGGCCACTCTCAACGTACTGGAAACGGGTTTCACAGATTGATGGGAAAAAGATACATTGCAGCTGGCTGAACAATGGAAAATCTATTTAGGATTGGCAGACAAAGATGTTCAACAGAAACCCTGGATCCTAACAATTAAGGATAAATGATTATTTGTACCCTATGACCCATTAATGAAGGAACTTTCTACTCATCAGAAGATTTAACATTAGACAGACGTAGAGATTAATGACAAAATGAGCAATCAAACTTTAATACTTGTAGTGGGGACAATGGAATGTCGTTGCTCCTCGAGGGAATTCGAGTATTGATGCAAATTGATGCCACTCACAGATGGGAAAAGCACAAGAGGAAAGAGCTAGCATTTATTGAATAATTCTTATGAGCCAGAAATGTTACATACCTTGTTTCCCTTGACTCATCCTTGTCACTCCAGGCTCCACGGGTTCCTGAGAAAAATACAGCCATGGACATCGATGCTCAAATGTATTGGCTTTGAGCTTTCCTCTTACTTATCACTACCTCTCTGCCTGGGTGTCATCTCTCAGGAAGGCTTGGAGACATCATTCCATGGAAACCCCGTCTCCAAACAGCTCAAGCAAAACGGCAACTCGCTGGTTCACATTATAAAGCTGCTCGAAGTGTAGGAACGGCTGCCGTGTTGAGACCAGCTGGAGCCAGTCTCTCAGATTCGCGCAGGGTTCTCTCTTTCTCTCTCTAAATGTTGGCTTAATTCTTTCAGTTGTTTTCTACTTGCAAATTCTCAGGGAGGTTATCGGCCCCTGAGTTCCACATTCACCCACTGGACCGGTCACTGCTGCCAAGGGAAGAGCTAGTACGGTGGGTCCAGTAGAGACCACAAGCCCAGTCCTGTGTCTGGGGGTTTGCAGCGAGGTGCTGGGAAGACACATCTGGGAAGACCGTCCCTGCAAACAGCTTCCCAACTCTACCATCAGAGGTGTGCTCAGAAAACCTTCCTCGCCAGTTCTGCCCCCCTCACCACACAAACCAACCTGCGCGAATAGATGCTCGTATCTCAAACATCCCCTGCCAGTGGTCAAATCTATTGTAAGAGACAGAGGTTTCAGCCGTCTGGGGGCACCAGACACTCTGCCCTTTATATACTGTGCTTTGCAAGACTGGAGCTTTAATCATGTGAGTTTGGTGGGGTGGAAGTCAGGAGGAGGAAACAGAACTTGGTCTATTATCCTGTTCATCTGACGCTGGAATCAATAATCCTGAGCCTAAATCCCTTCAGTTGGGAGAAGTCAAGGTTGCGCCTGAAGTATGTGGTTGATGGTCTGTGGTGGAGCAGCAGAACGAGTGGGCGCTGGGTGCGTCTTGACTTTGCCACGGTCTCGATGTGCAACTTTGAGTCATGGAAGCATTTGTGTCTTGATTTCTTCATCTGCACAGTGAGGAGGCTCCCAGAATTTTTCAGTGTTTATCTTCTTGGACGTTCTTGACTGCTCTCAGGCACACGGCTGCTCATTCTTCCCTTCAACAGAGCAGGTGCACAGGGCTTGTGCTGTGTTTTGATGCCCACAGGTCATCTTCTTTCAATGATGTCTCTATGGTTTTCCTCGGTGAAATAGCCCTACCCTCCCTCCCACCCAGTACATGTGGTTTGGGTGGGTTCAACACCTCCGCGCAGCTCAAATCTAATTCAGCTGGACCGTCCCCAAACTCTAGTGACAGGAATTAGCAGAGGGCCTGTGGCCTTATTTGAGATGCCAGTCAGACTGGGAACCATTGTTGGAACAATCAGAAAGAAGGAGTCAGCAGAGATGTCAACACTGAGGAAAGCTGAGTTGGGAAGACGGAGAGAGGCTAGGGCCATTTGACCACCTGGATCCAGCCATTCCTGAAGGATCTACTTGAAAATTGTCAGTTACTTGGGTCCACGAATGACCCAGGAGCCAGGGTGAGTTGGTTTCTTCAACTTGCACGTTAATGGGTCAAAACTAATACAGGACAGGAACCATTTGTGGCTTCTGAATCCTGACAGCCCAGCCCAGGGCCTGGCAGACTGTAGGTGTCTAATGAGTGTTTACGGAGCTGAGCTGCAATGAACAAAGGGCTACTTTGCTCCTAGCAAGTGTTCTGGTAACTACTGTTGCTTACCAAACCACCCAAACTTAGTGGCACAAAAGAACAACATTTTTAAAATTTTAGGTCACAGCAGGGAGGGGTTTTCTCTCCTTCGCCCGAACTGGGAACTCCGTTGGGGAGCCTTGAAACAGGGGGTGACCAGCTGGCTGGGGACTGGCATTTATCTGAAGACTCCTATACTCAACACGTTTGGGGGGCTCTACTAAGGGCTTGAGACCAGAACTGTTCGCTGGGTCACGGACACATGGCCTCTCTCTGTGGCTCTGCAGCCCCCACCCTGGGGTAGTCAGACTTCTTCCATGCACCCCAAGGCTCTATGAACAAGGGATCCAGCACCAGGTGACCTACCTTCTCTGACCTAGCTCGGAAGGCACAGGGCATCACCTTTCTGTGGGTCCCTTGTGAGGCACAAGCCCGTTTAGATTCTCGGGAAGGGGACAGAGACCCACCCCCGGATGGGGCAGTGTTGAGATGGTGTTGGGAAGAGCTCACGGCTGGGAGGCATGGATGCGACCATCTTTGGGAACTACAGTGTGCCACACTTAGCTCGTGAAAGGACATTGATTTGGTCAGTGGTGGGGAGAGGTTGACATTATTGGATAAATTAAATGATCGGAATTAACAATGGATTATTTATTACTTATTCGCACTAGTTCACATGGTCTCGGTTTCCCTGCCCAGCCTGAAGGCATAGTGTGGTGGACAAGGGTGCCCTGGAGGAGGAAGGGCAAAGGGCACACCCTCACTGGTCTTGGAAGGCGATTGGGGGCCTGCACTTTCTGCCACAAGGTCAGGTGATTGTAGGCACGGGCTGGGGCTGGACTCCGGAGCGGCCCCAGCGCTCCAGCTCAGGTGAGCAGCTCGCCTTCCTGCCACCACGCACAAGTTGTATAAACACCCAGCAACACCATTTTAAAACAGCAAGTCTGACACTCAACTTGAACTTGGAGGTGCAACAGCTCACAAAGAGAACCTGAAAATCTGGCACGACTGGTTTATACCCCAGTCAGCACTTTTTGCTAAGTGTGTGCAGCAGCACGAAAAATTAACAGACCTTACACCTGCAGATACCTCATCGTGGAAAATTTGCGATTATATAAGGTGTCTTGTGGGTTTTTTGTTTGTTCATTTCGGTTTTTCCCCCCAAGCCTTGGAATCTCTATGCAGAAAAGAAAAACTTTCAGAACAACAACAACAACAAAAAAGCAAGTTATTTTAAACTCCAGGATGAATAATGTTGATTTGTAGGAATTGTTTCTCTGACTTCTGGGTTATTGATGTTCTTAGAGGTCTAATGCGAGCATCATACCAACAAGACTTTCGCTTATGAGTCCGATCCCCATGGAGATCATTTAGTATTGTGCTAAGAAAATCTGTTTCTGGCCTTGACCCTGCAGAAACAGCATAAATTATGTGGATAGTCAAATAGGGAAACTGGACAAGGAAAAACACCACATTTAAAGAACACATTTCTGCTCCTGTAGAAAAGAATAACTAATGATCGCTCTGTGCTTGATGCCCTGTGCCAGGATGCTAGGTGCCACGTGCATGCTGCATGTGGGTATCCTGAATCAAGCCGAGGTCAGCCCAACACGTTAGGTGATAGCGTACTCTACAGTTTTGAAGATAAGGAAACGGAGGCTCAGAGAGGTTAGGCACCTTGGCCAAGGTCACACAGCTGTCGTCCAAATCCAAGCAGAGGCTTCCCTGTAACCCGTTCTACTGCGCTGCCTCAGAACGGCGCTGGGTGGACAGAGGAACTGGGTAATTATCAGTGTGGCGAGTTTCCCACTAACGAACCCCGGTCGGGGAAGAAAAATGTTCTAGAATGCCTGGTTATCCTGCATTGTTCTGGGCAGTGAGAATACGCAGCGAACAAAGCGGACAGAACTATTGCTCTCAGAGAGCTCACTCACACTCCAGGTGGGGGAGAACGCCATTAAGCCAACATAGTATTTAGTGTCTCGTGAACAGGATTTTATTTTAGTATTTAGTATATAGCATTTCACTGTTGACAAGCAATGTGACACCCAACAGAGGGTGAGGATAGAAAGCTATTATGTCCAGGGAAGGAATCTGCCATAGAGTGGTATTTAGCAGAGACCAGAATGATCCACATAGGTATCCAAAGGAGGGGTGCTCGGGCGGAGGGAACGGTCTGTGCAAAGGCCCTGTGTCAGGAGCGATGCCGGTGAGCTGGAGGAGGCAGTGTAGGTGGCTGAAACAGGAGAGGAGCAGGGGCAAGGTGGGCAGCTCACAACACCCTTGCAGAGCATCGTGGGGACCTGAGACTCTCACTGAGCGATGTGGGACCTAGAGTGACAAGAGCTCATTTGTGTTTCTCCAGTATTTCTTCAGCCAGGCTGGATGCAGGAGCCCGGCTAGCGGAGCGAGTTAGAGGACGGATGAAAGATGACCCTCTGGGAGGGAGGGCTCACCTGGACCTGGACTAGCGTAAAACCCTGGGGTTCACGTGGACACGAAGGGTTTTCCTGGAACGTGAGAAATGAGCGGGAGGAGGAACAAGGATGGCAGCCTGACTTCGTCTCAAGTCTGTCTCCCGGTGTTGCCTCCTCCAGAGCTCCAGACCATGTCGTGGGCCCCACGGCCAGCAACGTCTGCGCTTTGCAATCTATGCTCCAGACAACCAAAGACACATGGCTTTCCCCTCTCGCTTCAGGTGCAAAGGTCCTGGGGCAGGGCTGTGATTGGTCTTAGGTGCCCCTCTAGACCCGTGGTGGGGGTACTCCCGTGGGGGGGGTGCACAGTCTTACAGAGGAAACACAGCAGAGCCAGATGTGGTAACAAGGGACACAGTTGGAGAATCTGCCAGTTACTAATAAGGGAATAAGCCAGTTACTAATCCGCTCCAGGTGGGTGCATGTGTGACAAATTCCAGTTTTGCTAGGGTGATAATTTTAGCCAAACTGTAATTTTTTGAAGGCCAATGTTGGGGAAAAATTTTTGAAATATTTGATAAATATGTGTGCTTTAAATGCAGATTTTTCATGACAGGTTTTCTACAAATTAATTTCCAAAGCAGTCCTAGTACAGAAATGCCAGAATAAAAGAAAAAGGCAAGAAAAAGAAGCCCCAGTGACTTGAGTTTTAGTTTATTTAAAGCATGGAAATGAGTCACTGCTACACGTGGACAGTCCCCGTCTTACACCTGGACTTCCTACTTCTAATTTAATCTGCACGCCAGGGTCTTTAAAAGGCCACAAGCGTTGAGTCTATGACTTCCCCCTTTCTGGCTCTCATTTTCTCAAATCCAGCCTGAGGGATTGCACTGGGGGCAGGGATGGCTTGATGTCCCCCCTTCCCCCCCAGACTCTCTGCTTTAACCGGGCGCTGCCGTGGTCCGCGGCGTTGGTACGAGTCCATACTTCTTCCAAACTCACTCGTCTTTAAAAGGCACGTAAAATTACCTCCTCCTGGAGCAGGACGCCGGGGGTCTCTCTCATGCAGCCCTGCAAGGACCCCCCAAGGGAACCAGGGTCGTGCCTTTCCTGGAGAGACCATTTAATCCCGCAGAGCAGGAGGAAGAGGATGTGGGAACGCGGAGGAGGCCGTCGGCAGCGCCCTGTTGGGAAACATTCACTTGGATAACCAATACGGGTGCATAAGCTCATTTAAAAATATAACTTGACTAATTCAAACGTGACAACTTGTGTTCTTTGGTGACAGTAAGATGTGTCAATCATTGATTCTTTATACTTTGGGGAAACAGGTGTCTTGCGCTGCCATCTTCTCACCACTAGGGGTCGCTGCAGGCCCATGGATGCTGCCTTGATGCCCCCCCCCCCCCCGCCCCAGGACCACAGTCCTGCGCCAACTTGTCTCCCTGGCTGTGCAAGAGGGAATGTTCCAGAAAGTCCTGTCTCCAGGTGCCGCTTTTCAGCCTTTTTGATGCCTTGACATCATAATGAAAACACTGATCCGGTGCCACCTATTTTTTACTATTTGGAAGCAACAATTTAAAATGATCTTTTTGGGATGCCTGGGTGGCTCAGTTGGTTAAGTGCCTGCCTTCGGCTCAGGTCATGATCTCAGGGTCCTGGGATCGAGCCCCGCATCGGGCTCCCTGATCCCCGGGAAGCCTGCTTCTCCCTCCCCCTCTGCCGCTCCTCCTGCCTGTGCTCACGCGCGCGCTCTCTCTCTCTCTCTCTCTTGCTCACTCGCTCTCTGTCAAATGAATAAATAAAATCTTTAGAAAAACAAATAAAATGATTTTTTCAACCATCCCTCCAACCATACAGTGCCTCCCTGCCAGCGTATCCACGTTCAGACTCAAAGCTCACTAAACGGTCACAGGTCACTACTGTGGAAACAGATTTCTCTCTTGTGATGAGTTACAACTCGATTTACAAACAATTGATCCTATTTAGTCACATTGGGTTACTGCCCGTGGATCAAGTTAGCACCAAGCAAAGACCTTTGATAAAACGAAAAACTGGCATTGAAGAATTGTTAGAAATAATGCTTTCGAAAGACTTTTGGGATGATGTGGAGATGGGGGCCCTCCATTCTGCTTTGGACCAATACATCCGGGGGGAGAGGAGGGGGCGCAAGGAGGTCTCCCCTCCCCCATCATTAGAATCTATGTTGTCGGGGGAAGTTCGCTTCCGGGAAGAAATTGGAGTGTACACATGGTTTATGCGCTGGACGGGGAGGACTTTCATTAGGAGGAAAAACAGAGTTCTCCCCAGCCAGAAGTATTCCCAGCCCTATTATTTCCATTTGTTTATTCCCCAAAGCATCCTTAAATCATTTCCAAATTAGGC
Organism: Neomonachus schauinslandi; assembly: GCF_002201575.2. NCBI lineage: Eukaryota > Metazoa > Chordata > Mammalia > Carnivora > Phocidae > Neomonachus > Neomonachus schauinslandi. The sequence goes on along the minus strand of NC_058416.1, from coordinate 90,212,318 downwards.
CATTGAGAATGTCCTCAGATTTCAGCTTTGAAGCTGTTTCGCATTCACATGGTTTACAACAACCCTCTTTGATGTTGGCAAACTCCACAAACTGCCGGCAAAGCCTTTCCCTCCGTGGCTGCGCAGACCCCTCCAGGGCTGGATCAGCTCCCCGGGTGTGACTGTCAGAAACGCTCTTTCTGGGCAGGGCTGGGGGCCACCTTCTCAGTGGTAACACTGGGAGGTGCACGTGTGTGTCTGACTCAGGGCCTTGCTCACTCATCCCCTGACAGAGGCGTCTGTGTGGTCAGAGACCAGCCCTCCCCGGCCACGAGAAACACCTGTTTTCAGGGACTCAAGAAACCAAACCATCTGGGTGCTTAGTTAGAAAAGCAAATGGGTTGGGGCGCCTGGGTGGCTCAGTCGTTAAGCGTCTGCCTTTGGCTCGGGTCATGATCCCAGGATCCTGGGATCGAGCCCCGCATCGGGTTCCCTGCTCAGCGGGAAGCCTGCTTCTCCCTCTCCCACTCCCCCTGCTTGTGTTCCCTCTCTCGCTGTCAATCTCTCTGTCAAATAAATAAATAAAATCTTTAAAAAAAAAAAAGAAAAGAGAAGCAAATGGGTTCTTTCGACGCATCAGTCTTATGTGATGGTGTTTGGGGCCCAGGAAGCTCCAGGTTTCTCTCCTTTGTGGTCAGCGCTCTTGAGGACTGAAGCAGGGTTTGGGTCTTTCTCTGGATTGAGACCTTCAGCCCAACCCCGCCCCCCCCAGATGTTGATGGCCCAGCCTCAGGAAAGGAAGGCGCAGGTCCTGCAAGGTGCTGGCTCCTGATCACTGCAGAAGAGCAGACAGCTGTCAAACAGATTTCCCGAACCGGCCTGGACTGCAGTGTCCATCGACCCCACCATCCCGTGTTCTCTGCCCCCGAGAATAGCGCAGCCCAGGGCCCGGCACGCACAGACGCCAGACAACCCATTGCTATTGGGTGGGTAATGACCAGGGGTGTTTGTGGGCCGGGATAGAGAGACCAGAAATTAGAGAGGAAGGTGGGAGCAGGCCCAGCCCGTGGAGGGCCAGGAAGAGCCAGCCCCCCGGGCACCTGGGGTGGGTGACTGTTAGCTCAGCAGCCTCCCAGCTACCCGCGTGGCCCGGTGAAGGCAGGATGGAGGGCCCCCTTAGGGGGAGGAGAGCCGGCCATGCCCCCGCCTCTTGGGCACAATAGGACCTTCAGGAACTCTGCTAAAAATATGAATCAGCTCACAGGACATGACGTCCTGCTCTGGCTTCCTGATTCCCTTCTCCCCACCCAAACTGGCAAGGCCTTGCCCCTGTGTCTCCGGCCAGTACCTGTGACCTCACCTCCTCCCACTGGCCCCCCGGCTCCCTCAGCTTCAGCCAAGGCTTCTTTCTGACCCAGCAGCTTTGACACCCCTCGCACGTGCTGTCCCCTCCACTGGCACGTTTATGACTCAGTTCGCACAGAGGGTCCTTCTTTTCAGTAAGGTCCTGCTTTTAAGGCCACCTTCTCCGAGAAGCCTTGCCAGATCTCTCTCAAGGTAAACATGATCCTGTCCGAGTTTCTTCTAGGGTCTTTCTAAAAGTATCACGTTCTTTATTTGCCCTGTCCCTGTGAGAATACAAGCTCCGTGGTGGCACGTCCCCTTGCTAGGTCTCCAATGCCCGGCCAGGAGCAGGTATGTCATAGGTACGCTTTGTGTGCAGTAAGGGATCGTACAGATCCCTCCCCACTGAGTACCCAGCCCGGGAGGACCACACTTCTCTCAGGAAGGCCAGGGCCTGTGGTTCGGCTGTGTGTCTTGTAGGGAGAAGGGGGATTCAGCAAACAGCTAGCCGCCCCATCCCAGGCTCCAATGAAGGACAAGTGTACACAAAGCCCAGGAGAACCTTCTGCAGGGGAGGCCTGCAGCTTCTCCCCCAGCCCCATGGAATGCTCACCCCCGACTGAGGAAGGCTAGAGATGGGAATGCAAGATTCATTCGAGGAGGTAAGGCATAGAGCTTCAAAGAGGACCATGTAGGGTCTGTTGAACTTTGGCACGGACCCACAAATCAGTAAATTAAGGCAAACGGGGCATGATACTATCGACCTGTTCCTCTGGGTTTGCCGAGGGGTCACCCGGAGATGCCATGGGTTACTTGGGAGGCTGACAGGCTGGGTTCTTAGCGTCCCTCCGAGCAGAAGGAGGTTTCTTCTATTTTAAAAGCAAGGGCAGTTGCCACTGCAAACTGTTTGCGGCAAGCTTGAGCTTTCTCCCTGCTGTTATTGGAGGCACTGGAGGAGAACGGCTAGTCGTAAATACTGCCCCAGCTTTCAGCACCTAAACGCCCCTTCTCCAGCACCCATGGTATCATCCCCTTCCACACTGAGGTCCAGCAGGCTCCTTGCCACCTCGACCAGCTCCCGGACAAAGCCGGCACCCCGGCCCCTTGCTCCAGAGCCCTACGTGAAAGCGTAATCCACACAGCACAAACACTTAGTACTATTTAATTACTGACAAAATTAGGCTTACACACTGATTTAGGGCCCTGCAGATGAAACACATATTCTTGCAGGAAAGCAGATTTCTTACAATTAATTTGAGAGAAACAAGGCAGGTGCTTCGGATGGGATGTCGTCCCAGAGGCACGGGGTGCAGCTGGGGACCTGGCAGGCCTGGGACGCTTCTCCGGGGCTTCGAAGGCTCAGCTCTCCCCACCATTAGTTGTGCTAATTACCCAAAGAAGATTAGACGTGTTAGCTGGAAGAGCGCCCTGGAGAAGCCATTCTCGCATCTTATTTTAGCCACTGATCAGGTTTCTGGAGCTGTAGCTTCCCCAAAGGCTTCCACACCAAAGAGCAGAAAAAACTTTGCTTAGCCAACTATGCACAAAGGGAAATAGTTGCACATCCTGGGCAGGAGCTAGAAGCTGTCAGCCAACTTTCATCCTAAGGACACAGAGAAATCTTTTGCCATGACAGCCCTCCTCCAGCCCCTCCCCAAAAAGGGGCATCTGATGATTGCAATTCTGGGGGAAAACAATCTTAATTTGATTTGGGAATATAAAGTGATTGTTTTCAATAAAGAACAGAGACCATGAATTCTAGTCTATAAATTTGAGAAATGCTAAAAAAAATTTTCACATTAAGACTGACTGTGGCAACCTGGAGTTGGCGTTTAGTACAGACTTCCCCACTTTGGAGATGAAGGGCATAATGAACTAGGCCAGGGGTCCCAGGACAAGCCGCATCAGCTTCACCAGGAGCCTGTTAATGCAGAGTCTTAAGGACCATCCAGACCTGCCTAATCCGAGGCTTTGGGGGTGGGCTCCGTGCTCGGCAGGCGGGGGTTTTTAACAAAGCTTCCTGAGTGATGTTAATATTTTCTCAAGTTTCAGAAGTGCTAAAATACATAATCTCTTATGCTCTTTGCTGCATTAACTCTCTGTAATTTTATAGGAGACCCAAAGAGAAGAGGCCGAAGTTTAAGAAGTAAACAAAAGGAAAACAGAAAGATGGACATACATTGGGAAGAGTAAATGCAGAATAAAGGAGAATTGCACATCTCAAGGAGAGTGGAAGCCAGAGACAGTCTTTTGTAGAACCACACTTGCTTGTCTGATCTTCCTTGAAACTTTGAAAGCTAAAAACTCTTAAAGCTCTGGTATATTTTTGCAACCATGGGCATCTGGAATAAAACATCTGTTGCTCTCTTAGCCGGATGGTAATGACCCATTTTTACCTACTGGGTAAATTCACCTCATTTGATTTGGTGGTTGTTGTTTTACAATATTTTTAAAATATTCAGAATGCTTCCGCTCTCTCTGATTTTGATCTGGTTAATTCAAAGGCTCACATGGAGCCAGAGAGTCCTTGGATTAAAATCACAGGATGATGCTTAGTGATCTCCGTTTCTGGGTTGTCTTAATTAGGGATTCAGGAAGGTATAAAGCAAGAACCTTTTCTTTTTTCTTCTCAAGGCCACTTGGCCCTCCACCGGCCCTTTCCCAGTTCCAGAGGGGCCAGTGGGGGGCAAGATGGAATTCTTTCAGGATCCCTGACTTGGTGGCCATTCCGGGATCGGGGCTGGGGGCCGGGACCGCGTGGTCGGGGAAGCCCAGTGCGGGCTGAGGGACCCTGCGCGGCGACCTTTGTGTCCACTGGCCGGGGGACTCGCCCTTCGCCGGAGGTCTAGGGAGGAAGGGAAGGCAAATGGCCGGCTCGCCACCTGTTGGGGGTGGGCAGCTAGGTCGGGCCGCTCTGGCCTGCCGGGTTTCCAGCCGCC
>NC_058416.1:90108886-90207656 GCF_002201575.2 Neomonachus schauinslandi | reverse complement strand
CGGCCGGGCGACGACCGCGCGCGGCTCCGGACTCGCTCCCCCGAGGCGGCCCCCGCGCTCCCGAGGCGCCCCTCGCCCGCCAAGCAGGAGGGCCGACCCCGCGCGGACTCGAGCGAGGCGCCCGGCGGGGGCGAGGGGTGGGGTTTGCGGCGCGCGCCGGCCTCGGGGGAGCGAGTCCGGAGCCGCGCGCGGTCGTCGCCCGGCCGGCCATGGGCTGGCGGGCGGAGGGCGCAGGGCCCCGCGGCTGCTCGCGCCCCTAGCCGCGCTCGCCTCGTGCAGCCCGCTCGGCCCCGGCCTGGCAACCGCTGGTCTGCGCCCCGACGGCGCCGGGAGCAGAGGAGCCGCGCTCGGGTCTCCGGGATGTGCCCGTCTGAGATGGGGACGCCGTGGCACCACTGGTCCCCCGTGCTCATCAGCCTGGCCGCCCTGTTCTCCAAAGGTGAGGGACGCCGCCGCCACCTCTGGCCCGGGACTAACTTTGGCGCGAGCGAGGGTGTGGGGGTGTGCGTGGCTGGGGTGGCTGGGACGGAGGGCGTGGGTGCTGTGTGCGCGTGTGGACGCGCGCGGGCGGCCTCTTTGCAGCAGGTGCCTCCGCGGAGGACTTGGCGGGGAGGCTCTGGGAGACACTGCCAAGGGACACGAGGAAAAATAGCCCTGAATTAGGGGAGGGGGGCCGTGGAGAACCTGGGAAGGAGAGGTGGGCTCCGGGAGGGCTGGGCTACAGGTCCTCGGAGGGGGCTTGGAAGGACCTGGCAGGGCCGTGGAGTGTGCGCTTGGCTTTCCCTGCCGGCGCCGATTTTCAGAGCAGTCCCGTGTATGGGAATGTATTCAGCGCCGGAGAGGAGGCTGCAAACGGGGCCCGCCGCTTAGCTCGGAGCCTGACCCCGGTTCCCCTAAGGCAGCCCTGAGGGCTTTTCTGCGCAGGTTCTCCCCTCCCGCCGTCCCCTGTCTGCTAGTCCGCCCCTGCTCCCGCACGGTTCCAAGCGGAGTTTCAACCCTAACTTGTCACCTGAGTTGTGCCAGCACGGCCCTGACCCGAAGCTGTGAGCAGAGGCATTCCTCATGCGCCTCCCTCCCCGTCAGTCGGCACCCCAGCCTGTCACTGGCCCAGCCGAGCTGGAAGCTCAGGACGCTGATTCCTTGAAGAGAGATTATGTGATTCACGCAGGAGATGGTAGAAAGTACCAGCAATTCTTTCTCCTTATTGATCCGGACTCTGTGTGCGGTTCCCTCTGCGCGCCTCCTTTCCTACAAGGCAATCTGTGAGGAGGAAAGTGGAGATTCTTACCAGGCTCCGGTGTGTGCCCCCAGATCCCTGTAAACAGATTTCTCTGATGAGATTTTGGGGATGAGATCTCTCTCAGAAACGTCAAAGCCACTTGTCATGCACAACAGAGTCTTTTAATTACAGGATTTTTTTTTTGTGAGTTCTTCCAGAATCACTGGGGTCTGATACTTGAGGAAGACCTTTCACTTGCTGGGGTGTGTGCTGCTGTGGATTGAGGGAGGGGAAGCTTGCTCACCCTGCCCGCTGTCTTCTGGAGCGCTGGGCTAGTGGGTTCACCTCTCCTAATTAGGAGGAGCAATCCCGAGGACCAGAGCCTCCAGGATTTATGATGTGCACAAGAAACCAAAGAAAAGGTTGATGAATTCAGTGAATCCGAGCCAGGCAGACGTGAGGTTAAAAAAAAAAACCTAATCCTCGGCAACAGCAGTCCAGCAGACTTGCATATCTGCTGCAAGGCATGCTTTTTATTGGTTGTCCCCTGATTTTCTAATAGGAACAGGCTTCTCTGTTTTTATGCTGCAATAACAAGGTTTTATTAAGAAAGCTACAGAATAGCTTGGTAAATATGACCTAACTATCGTGTCTCCTCAGGTATGTACATCGTTCTGTTACTGATTTCTTTATTAGGCTGAAGAAAACTCTTATTACTCCTGATGCCTTTGAACTTTTTCAAGTGGAAACCCTGGAAATGTCTTTAAAGCGGGGGCCTCTGTGATGTGGAGGTCTCAGCTCATCTGTGATGCTACCAGCCCAGCATGTGACATATTTTGTGTGTTGAATGTAGAGACCCTAACTCAGCCACACTGTTGAGAAGTGACTCGGTTGTGTGTGGATTTTCGGACAGAGCGAGCGCGGTGCTGAGCCAGGGTCTGTTCCGAGATCCTTCACACTATACCCAGGACAAGAAAATGTTTGACCCCTCTAATGCCATCGTGGTGTATAGAACCTCCTGGTGCAGATGTGATTTCTAAATGCAGGGATGGTTCGTTCTGTTTCCCCTGTGTTTGCATCACTTTTCCCTCTAAGATTCTCTGACCGCCCCCCCGCCGCCGAAAGTTTTAGACCAGCTTGACATCAAATCTGGACTATATTTAAAAGGATTTTAATTGGGGGCCAACATACGCATACACGTGCACACATGCACATAATCCAAAGTGCCTAGTTGGTCTGGGGCTGATGGAAAAATGATTTCCAAATATTAAATGTCTGCTTCAGCATCTTACTGTCTTTATCGTATGGCCTTCATTCTTTCCAAATAGGAAACCTTGAATGAACAGAAATGCACATTTTAATTCCAGGCTGATTTCCTTGAACCTCACATATGTTTACATTTCATGAGCAGGAAGTGATTGGTCGCAGACCAAACCCACTCTTATACAGATCTTTTGAAAAACAAATAAAAAGAAATCTTCATTGCTTGTACTTCTACCGGCAGGGACCTAGAGATGATATTATGCAATCAGAAAGTTCCCGGCAACGTTGTCCTGTGGTCCCAACCTTTTCCGGAGAACGGCCTTAATGCGGAGCTGCCGGAGAGCTTGTGGCTTGTGTCTCCGTGTAGGGTCTAGTCTTGTGGGGAACTTTAATTTTTTAAATTTTAAAAAATGTTTTATTTATTTATTGGAGAGAGTGAGGAGAGAGAGAGCACAAGCAGGGGGAGCAAGCAGAGGGAGAAGCAGGCTTCCGCGGAGCAGGGAACCCGACGCGGGGCTCCATCCCAGGACCCTGGGATCATGACCTGAGCCGAAGGCAGACGCTTCACTGACTGAGCCACCCAGGCACCTCTCTTGTTGGGAACTTGGTGGGAACCAGAACCGGGCCAGCCTGCAGATGTGTTTTTATGCATCGCTGTTCGTTTTCAGGGAGGGACAGGACTATGGGAAGTAGGGGCTGACGAGACAAATGGGTAAGAACTGGACGTGGGCAGAGAGCAGGCGGTTTTCATACACAAGATTAAGAAGGTTGCCATGCTTAAGCTGCTTGTCATGACCTTCACCTGCATCCTGCAGAGTTAGTTTGTTTTCCTACAAAGGCCAGTGAGGAGCGGACGCTCAGAGCCCCGGGGAATCCTGGGAGAGGACCTGTTGCCCCTGTCTCACACCTGCCTCACGGACCCTGCCTCAGGGTTGTGCGGGCCAGGTGCTCTGCCTGCGCCTGGCGGAAGGTGGCGAGCATTCTGAGCCGTGGCTTTTTCAGCGTATCTTCCTGCAGAGTGTTTCTGTGTGTCTGGCTTCCATCTTAGGCCAGAAGGGAAGCATCAGGTGGCAGAGTACCACCTCTGTTGAGGGTATGTCCAGGAAAAGTCCAGTACAGCCCTGGACTAGAAGGAGCTTGGGTTTACGGTGACACCTTTTCCAGGCTTTCAGGGGAGGAAGAAATATCTAGGAGGGAGCTCACTGGTGTGTATGTGAGAGACAGAGAGAGACAGAGACAGTGAGACTTCATTGCTTGCATTTAAACAGTGTCACCATTAAAGGCCAGGGAACAGGGGGATCATTAACTTTCATTTTCTCTGAATAAAGTTAAGTAACAAATACAATTTCCTAAAAAATTCTTATATTTTTTTATGAAAGGTAGAATTCCAAGTATGAGGATCTGTTTAATTTAGTTCCATTGTGAAAGCCAAGAAAAAATGAAAAACAAATCAAAACTCCAAAAATACCCAATTGCAGAAGCTTATACTACCTATATTTGTCTCGTCTATCCATTTATCTACTCACCCTTTTATACAACCAGTCATCATCCATCCATCGTTTTGTTCATCAGTCTGTCCCTCCATCCATCCATCCACCCACCCCCCATCTGCCCATCTACCCATCGGTCCATCCTTCTATCCATCCACCCCCATCCATCCATCCACCCATCCATCCTTCTACCCATCCATCTATCCATCCATCCATCCACCCCCTATCCATCCATATATCCATCCATCCTCCATTCATCCATCCATCCACAAATTACCACAGACCTGGTGGCTTAAAATCAACAGAAATTTATTCTCACAGTTCTGGAGGACAGATGTCCAAAATCAGTCTCCCTGGGCCAAAATCAAGGTGTCAGCAGAAGGCTCCAAGGGAGAATCGTGTCTTCCCTCTTCCAGCTTCTGGTGGCTGGCTGCCTGCAGACCTTGCATCCTGGCAGCATCACTACCATCCTGCAGGCTGGTGGCTTCCCGCCTCTCTGCTCTGTCCTCGCATCATCATCTGCTCTCCCACCACCTCCCTTTAGAAGTCTTCTCTTGCACTGAGGGACCACCAGAACAATCCACATCGTCTCCCATCTTAATCACATCTGCAAAGATCCCTCTCTCCCTTTCCCCCCAAATAAGGTGACATTCAGAGGTTCAAGGGATTTGGACATAGGTATGTTTTGTGTGTCTTTTCCAACCTTTTATAGGGGTGACATCCTAAAACTATATTCTGCCTCCTGTTCTAAGTTTTAAGTTCCTCTAGGGGCCATGCTGTGTATTTTCCTATCTGGCTTCGATTTCTCTCCAGTACATATGGTATGCTTCTTTGGACATTGCAAGGGCTCAATCAATTTTTGAGTACGCTTAAGACTCTGGAATACCGCTAAAAAAACCTCTGCCCAATGGTAAAGTGACTTGATGCTGTTTTTCCTCCTGGCTAACCAAGGTGCTGTAGGAAATACTTTGGTCAATCATAGTAACAGCTAACTTCTTGAGTAGTTATTGTATGCAAGCCACTGCGCTGAGTGACTTATGAAAATGATTTTGGGGGCAATTTTCAGATAAACCTAACTGGGTAGAGTTTGTTATTAGGCCCATCTTACGGATGCAGAAAGTGAGGCTCAGAGAGTAAGTAACTTGTCCGAGATCTCACAACCAGAAAGTGGCAGCGTCTGAATTCTGATTAGCCCACGCTGCCAGCCCACCTCCATTCTGCCTGTGGTTATATGTCATCACTAAACACGAACCCGTTCCTATGCGGTGCCACCCTTGTGGTTGGTTCAATGCACAGAGGCTTCCATTGGAGTTTTGGCTCAGAGCCTAGGATATGGTCGGCGCTCCACGCAACACAAGGGCTGGGGCGCCGACCCCCACCCTGCAGAGTAAAAAGTCCACTTGTAACTTTGACTCCCCAGAACGTCACTACCTACAGCCCACTGTTGACCGATAACATACACGGTCAATTAGCACGTATCGTGCATGTTGTATGTGTTACTGTGTTCTCACGATACGGTCAGCTGGAGAAAGGAAAATATTATTGAGGAAACCATGAGAAAATACAATTTCAGTACAAGGCTGTATTTATCGAAAAAAATCCACATGTAAGTTCAAACCTGTGTTGGACAAATGGGTAAAGGAACGTCCCGTTCTTTAATTTCCTCCGCCTTAATTTTTCCAGTCGCAATCAGAAACGGTCCCTAAAAGGGGCTACAATGTAGATTTTTAAAAATGCCTTAAGCAGTTATTTGCTTATTTTATTTTTTAATATTTATTACCGAAGTGTGGTTGCCACACTGCGTTCTGTTAGTCTCGGGCATACAGCGCGGCCAGCCGAGCCCTCTGCCTGCCGCCCAGCGCCCACCGTGACCGAGGCAGTCCCCAGACAGCGTTGCGCCCACCTAACTGACTGAATTCCCCACGCTGTACTTTTCATCCCCATGACTTACTTACTTTATAACTGGAAGTTTGTACCTCCTAAACTCTTAATCCCTTAATCCCTTAAAATACAGATTTTAATTCCCAGACTGTCAGAGAGGGTGAGGGCAGTGATCTGATGGTGTGAAGTGTTAACTAGCATTCTAACACGCAAAACCAGCCTAACTAACGTGCTCGGGCCCCGGGGGAGGGGAGGACCAAGGTGTGGCCCCTAGGACTGGATGCAGGGGTGGCTCTTCGGAGAAATTGTAAAGAAAGAGAAAGAAGCACGTAGAATGAAGGCAGACAGGTACATGTTTCTTTGCTTTCAAAGGGAGAAGGATGGGTCCCGTGGACATGTGGACCTGTGAGCTTGACTCTGATGCAGACCACAAGCTTGAGTGACCTTGAGGGAGGTGGTGGTCACCAGGACCCGCCGTGCACTTGTCCTGGAATGAGACCAAAGGCTCAGGATATACCTATATCACTTTCCTCATTTATTAAAGAAAAACCTGCTTCTAGGAAGGAATAAGGGGAACACCCAACAGCCTGAAGCCAGGTCTTCTTCACTTCTGTTATTGGACGCTGGTTTTAAAGGTTCTTTTAAATAGAAATACTGCCCAAGACTCCCACCGCTTCCAGAAATTGTCAGACTCTGCAAAGGTGGAAGGTCCTTGAATTTAAAAGTAAACAAACTGCTGACAGTTTGATGTAGGAAAATAGAGACTCAAGTCCATGTTGTCAGAGCAGATAGAACAACAGTAGCCAAGGTAGAAAGTATGTTTGAAAGCAGAAAGAATCCGAACGTCCCTCCCTCCACAGTGAAGTGTGTAAATGGAGATTTGGATACGCCTTTGCAGAGACAGGCAGTCACAGAGTTTTTGGCTCTTGGTGACATGTTCTTTTGTGCATGTGAGAAACAGTAAGTTCTTACATTGATGGGGGCATCGCGGAGCAGGTTCACCAAGCGAAGAAGACGACAGTCAGGTTTCATGGGCGTTCTTGTGTTTGTTGATGTTCCTCGTGGGGAGAGCTCTCCTGGCAGGTGGAGGATGCTGTCATTAGCAAGGTGTGGGACACACTTTCTTAGGTCGTGGTGGCAGTGGGAGATTTTGATTCCACCCCCTCGATTCTCCCCCGCCACATTCCCGGTCACCCCGGATGCCTCCCTCCAGGCGGGTGCCACGCGGCAGCCCCCGCCCCTTGCCGCAGCGGAAGGCACGCCACCCCGGGAGCCGACGTCCAGCAACAGAGCAAAGACTTGGAAGAACAGATGTCGACAGGCATGTTTTCTTGGCCCCTCTCTCCTGCCTCACCGTAGAAAATATTTTTCATGGGGAGGGCGCGCGAGGAGAGTGTAGAGTGAGCTTAGATGTTGCTATGCTTCCGAGCTGCTCTGAGCCACTTCACTCCAATGTGAAGGAGAGACCGTGTGAGATTTTCCCAGATGTACCTGGGGGTCCCCACAGAGGAGCACCTGCCCTGGATCTCTGGGGGAGATGCAGAGGAAACGTCTGTGTGCGGAGACCAGGCAGGACGCTTCCGAGGGCTGCTGGGAGCCACAGAATGTTTCCGTGATCGGCCAGGTGTGGTGCAGATGTGACTGGGGGGTGGGTGGTACGGGTGACCCCAGGGGGCGCGAGGTCAAGACCGTGGAGGCGTAGCCGTGGTCCTCATGGACGGACCGCAGGACACCAGATGCCATGTGGACACATGACGAAGTCCAGTGGAAATGAACCCTTCCAGAACTTAGACCTGGTCCCCGGAATCATTGGGGGAGGTCAGTGTTGACAGAGCCTTTGTTGGAAATGAGGACTGCAAATAGGAATGAGGTCCCGTGACGTATAGATGGAGAAACATGCATTTCTGGCTCCCTGAGGCTGGGGACTGAGGTTGGCATTCTCTCAGCACCCCCCGCCCCCCCACCGAACACGTTGAAGAACACGCATGGGCCGCGCTCGGTTTGGTGCGTCTGGCGCTCGATGGCGGCAGATGGCGGGGGGTCAGCCTTGAGCACAGTCTGTGGGGGCTGGTCCCAGGGCTCCGAGGTGGTCCTTCCCAGGGGAGCTGAGAAAGCAGGCGGGATGCTCATTCTTGCCGGAGAGGGGCAGGTGCACAGCACTGCCATCTGAACACGTCCCGAGGTGGGAGCCGTCTAACATATGGGGTAAGCGGCACCTGACCCCAGGGCCGGCAGCAGGTGGCAGCCGGCGAACTGCAGTAGACAGGTGCCGGGGGGGAGAAGGCTCCGGCTTCCTCTGAAGATCAGCTTATGTGGCCTGGCAGAGTGGAGGGGGATTTTAAGGATTTTTGTCTATTAGAACACCATCCTTTTCCTAAGTGTCTTTTCTAGGAACTATTTCTTAAGTCTTAGTACCAGTCGGCGGGGGAGGGGGTGGGAGCGGTGTTTATCCTGAGAAATGGTTTGCACTTTATCCTGTGAACACCACGAATTTTGTAAGTGAATTTCTAAGTGTCTCTCTTTGCTTTAACTCCTAGGACTCTCTGAGCCAGATTTGCCCTCGTTAAGTGTAGGAACTTAAGAGATGTGTCTTATGCATCAGCTTTATCCTTGGCCCTATCTTATTTTCCTGCCCCTGTTCTTCTCTTCCCATCTGCCTCCGTGCCTGCTTCTTCTGTCCCACAGCATTGCTGTTTTGTAACCTACTTCAGATTAATTTTGAAATGAGGGAGAGGTAAAAATAATCTCTCTACCCAAGGATGACTGTCTCCCATTTTGATGTGTCTCATTCTTACCGTTTTCTGTGGATTGTTTAAATCGTTGTGTTCATACTGTGGATGGTCCACATAATTTGGGTTTTGGACTTTTTGAGTTCATGTGTTTATATAAATATTCATGTTTTAAAAACCTACTATGAACATATTTTTAATGTATGTACCATAGCTTAAAGTTTTAGCTCTTGTTGGGCATTTCCATCATTTATAGTTTTCCACTATTATAAGGAAGTAATTACCTTTGTGCATGATGTTTGCTCTGAGTTACATTCTTAGATAGATTCATGGTTATTTAATGACTGGGCCAAAAGAGTATGGGTAGACGTTTTGCTGCCACGCTCTTTCCCAGAAGGGCTGTATCTTTTTGCAGAGGTCTGAGCAACATGTGAGAGCATCAGTTCCGTGGAACGTTGACACTCTTGGTGATGGCAGGTGTCCGTGTCCGTGGTACCCCACGACCTCTGCTGAGTGTCTGTGTGTCCCTGGAAAGTATTCTCAGTGCGTCATGGAGAAAGTCACTCCTCTTTGAGGAGGTGACTCGTAATGCCCCGAAGCTCTGTCCGTTTTCCCCAAAGTGTGGTCCAGCGCCCTGAGGTTGGGGGCTTTGCCTCTCGGAGGCTGAGGGGTTGCTGTGGGTGAGGTGACAAAGTCTGTGGCCAGAGAAGATCTGGAATTGCTCACGGCAGGCACTCCCCGGGCTGCAGGCGAGGACCTCAGTCGGTAGGTGGCGTGGACATGGAGAGACCGTGGTGTCAGGCCAGGAGGGACAAAGAAGATGTGTCTAAGAATGGGGTGGGGAGGAAGCTATTTAGTCGGAGGGGAAGAGGAGGTCCCCTCTAGGACGTGCTGTTCGGGAATCAGCACCACAGCGGGGAATAAGAGCAACAGCTGGAGGTTCCAGTTTGGAATTCGTGGTTCTGTGACTGATGGCATCTGAGAGACCCCTGCTGCCCACACACAGCATGAAATATTCCAGTTCAGCCTACGATCTACGTAGTTCTGAGTTTTTATATCCAGCAAGGAATGTCACCGGTCCTGGGCACGGAGGGCCGTTGTTTATCTAATGGCGAGGTAGGTTCCGAAGGCACAGAAAGGAGTATGAAATCAACTCTGCCCTCAAGGGGTTGCAGTGCGGTGTGGGAAAGGGTCCTAATCCTGTTCTGGCCCAGCGCCCTCCTTCAGGCACCCGGGGTCCCAGGGGCTGTGTGCTGCTGCTCCCCAGGGCTCCCTCAAGAAGCAGACAGCAGCTCCTGAGCCAGCCCCGGAACCCTGGTACCGAGAGATGCCTGCCAGTCTGGTTACTTAGACTCTAGCCTCTTCAGCTCGGGAAGGCCCCTCGGAGGGCATCTCGAGTTGCTGATACACGTTCCCGCCCTTGGGATCCAGAGTGATTCTCATCTTGTTGGAATCGATGCATGACACCCCTGATGTTGCAGGAGTCATGTCAGAGCGTCTCACCTTTGTTCTTTCTCTCTTCCCAGGGGGACCCTTCCTGGTGTCTCTGGCATTCCTTGCCACGGTGTTGGTAAAGAAGTGCTCAACTAACAGCTGATTTGATTTTGGTTTTTCTAGGTGATCCCTTTGCCTTCTAGGGTTTGAAAGTATTCCTGGTATTTCTTTGAGCAGGAGACCCTCAAGAGCTACTGTTCCGTTTTATCATCCCAAAGGCCTCTGGATTACCGTCCTCAGGCAGCATTTAACAGATGCTGTAAAGGACGAAATGAAAGCAGGTCTTCGGCTGGGAGATCCTCCCTTGGAATATAAAGCACAGTGTGAGACCGTCTCCAGGAAGTTAATGACTGACTGGACACCTTCCACCCGAGTTTTATTTGTTTAAAGAAACATTTTGTAGCAATAAATAATTAGGCATATTTTGGTTGCAGGCTCGAAATGAAAATCGGAGATGGCCCAAGGGGTACCTTAGTGAGGATAGACCAGCTCTGGTGCAGGAATAAGCAAGTGCCTATGTCTCAGGGGCTTCACTTGATTGAGAAAGGTTTATTGCTTATCCACTGAGAGTCTAGCTGACCCACATCCACCTTGTTGTACCATTTGGGGCACACACACGGTTTCATGGCTTATGCCCACATCCCACTGATCAGCACTTAGAAACACGTCCCCCATCTAACTGCAGAGAGGACTAGAAAGTGTAGAGCAGCACGTAAACATTTGGTAAACGCTCACGGTCTCTGCCAGAAGGGAGAAGGAAACATGTTGGTTCACATAACTGAAATTCTGTGGGCACATTGGCATCAGGTAAGGCTTGATCCAGGTGCTTAGGGGATGCCAAAAGGACCTAGAGTCTCTCTGCTCCTCTTTAACTGTATTGCTTCTATTCTTAGAGACAGTGCCCCTCATTTAGGCAAGACCCTTCCCAGCTCAGAATTACATCTTGAAATCCACTGAAAAGAAAGCATTTCTTTTAACAATTCCATTAGAGTTCTGGACCTGCTCTGGATAGGCCACATTGCTCCATGAGCCTTCCTGAATCAGTGGCTGTGCCCAGGAGGATGGGATAGGTGTAGGCTGATGGGATCAGGCTGAGGCAGTGAGCTCCCCCTTTGGAGCCTCGAGTGGGAATCCACCCAGATCACCTGTATGAGAAAGGGGAGGGCATGATATATATCATTTTAAATACTGTTACCCAAAAGGGGTCGTGGATGCTGGACGTTTGCCATGAGAGCAATATTCCAGTCTTAGGGTCGTTGTAATTCTAAACCTACTATGAAAATATTCTCTAATATTTAACCCTGAAGGGCATTTTGTATGCCTGCTCAGGTGACCGCTCTCAGTATAGAACTGTACCCTCTCAGAGAAGTTACTCTATCCTTCCAGTGTTTCAATGTAATGTAAGCTTTGGTTTCCAATGGTTGTAATTTTTCAGAGTCCTTAATTAGATGTAAAAACTATGCACAATGGAAATTGCTGTGGTTAAATATTTGCATTATGTGTTGTTAAAAGCAAGCATCAGAACATGCAATTGCTTGTTTTACAAGCATTCAATATTTTGAAATGTGAGGTCCCTGAAAACCCTGGGAATTCTCTTGGAAGGGAGAGAGCCACTCAGATCACATCAGTTACATTTTCAGGGGAGCAGTGTCAGCATGGGGAGGGGAACGGGGTTTTGACTCACGGCCAGTTGAGGCGCAGCTCAGCCCGTCCCCGTCCCAACCAGGTGAGCCTTCTGCTTGATTTCTGGGCTTCCGGCTTCACCTTAGGGGGTCAGGTCGTTCAAAGAAGTATAACTTGCAAACGATGCACTGAGACAATTTCCAAGGTGTCCTGAATTATAGATAGCCCAATATTTACATTTTGGAAAGGAAAAAGGGTTGTAGGGTCAAATATCTCATTTTTACTCTTGTGCGGTAATTTTCCTGGAATTGTTTCAGATGTGGTAAAGAGATTTTTGATACGGAAAGGACATGATTACTATTCTTTTACAAGTTAAATTGAAAAGCAGGCCTCGTGAACCTAAAGGATGTAAAACCGAGAAAGAGGGCGCATTATGTCTTCGACAGATAGAGAAGCCAAAGACTGGCCATCCCTTTCCTTATGTGCTTTATGTCGGGTGTGACTTTCGGCCAGGTGTCAGGCAGTGGACTGTGGCTGCCGTAACGGATGTCTTGTCAGGATTTTGAAATTGGAGACTTTCATAAAGATGTGGATTTTCCTGCTCCCGTTGATGGATGTGCGTATTTCTGTGCGGCGACAGGTCGTTCCAGCTAAGCAGTGGCCGCGGCCACCGGAGGGTGGGGCCTATTCCTGTCACCATTGTCGCGGGCTGGAACTGTGTGTCGTGGGGCTGAGCTCCGTGTCGGCCAGAGGTGGGGAAATGAAATGCAGACAGCAGTGCCCACGTTCCTTGAAGTGTGAAGACGTTCCCTCACTCGTGTGATCTCCCTGGGCCCTGGCAGCCCGGGGATGTGTGGCTCTTGCTGTGTGACGGTTACCTTGAATCTCGGGGAACTGCGGGGTTTTACGTAACGCGATGATTTTACCTCGTTTGTTTGAAGCAGTGTCCTGGAAACAGGATGTGTGCGTGGAGGAGTGTGAGGCAGAGACCTTCAGAGATGAATTTCCTGGGGGTGTTTGAGAGCTTATGAGTCTGCAGATCCTTCTGTGTGCGTTCGCTCTTAAGCGTATAAGTTTTTTGAGTATAGTTGACACACAATGTTCTGTTAGTTTAAAGTGTACTATTCACTCCTTAACTTGATCACTCTAAATGCATAGTTGCGCCGCTCATCTTTTTTTTGTCTGTCTGCCTGCCTTTCTCTGTCTCACCTTTGATTTCATGGTAGAAAGGTACCCCCCATCTACTGTCTCACTGTGATCCACTTCCCTCAGGTGTGCAGACCTCCACTGTCCCGCATGTACGGTCAGGCAGTTCCTTTGATCCGGACAGTGGAACACTCCCACCCCGTAGCTCATTAAGACAAGTACATTTACAAGAAGAGAATTGCTCTTTGTTAAAAGAAACTATGAAAGTGGGGTGCATTTATGTTGTTTTGCTTATGCCGCAGTCGTAATTGTACTAATGCCGACTTGACGACCTTTCTGAGGACTGAGAATCTTACAGGAAGAGGAAACAAAAAGGTTTATGTTCCTCGTGTACCCGCGTATATTTTTGCTGTAAGAAGGTTTAGTGGGATAACGGATACGTTACTTTCAAGCTTACGCTCTGTTATGTTAGGATACAATTCTCAGAGAGACCCAGGACGGAAATAGGGAGTTCAGGAGAAAGAGGAACAAGGGCACATTTCTGATTGTTAATGGGGACTTTTTCATGGGTTTTATAAATGGATGGTGGTGGGTGTCAAGTCATTCTGTTATTTATATTCCAATGGATATATTTAAGAGAGTGATTTAACGGTTTAATTTTAAATGTCAGGATTTACAATACACTAGAAACTTTATCCTTAGCAACTGTTGAAACTCGGATGAGAAACAATAGGTAACAATTTTTAAATGTGCAAGTGGGTACATCGTTTTAAAAGGTTTCTCTTAGGAATTTAAGGAGAAATGCTCTTGGAAGACCCTTGTTTGAGAACAGGCGCTGTCAGGCCGGGCTCCATGTGCGAGTCAGCTGTGCACATCCTGCCGCCCAAGTTCCACGGCAGACTAGGGCATCAGACTAGCCTGGGATCAGACTGGGATCAGACTGGGCGCCGGCAGTTTTGGAAGGGTCCCCAGGGGACTCTGATGTGAAGTCAAGTCTGAGCGCCCTGAAACAAAGCCATCAAAGGAGGGCATCTGTCAGTGTGGGCAAGAGGTAAAGCAATGATTCTGAATCCGGGCTGCACATTAGAATCTCGCGAGAAGGTATTTTTGGAGCGTTGTGTGTCTGGTTAATTGAGGTAAATTTGTGTAGAGTTTGATTCACCTTTTTATGATACAAGTTCTATGAATTTTGGCAAATGCGTATCGTCTTGTAACAATCAAGATGTAGAACATTTCCATCATCCCCCCCTCCCAATTTTCTTTTACCCTTCCTAGCTGGCCCCTCCTTCGGCCCTCATCCCCTGGGAGCCACGGATCTATAGTTGTGCTTTTTCCAGAATGTTATATAAGTGGTGTCATAGACCACGTAGCCTTTTGAGTTAGGCTTCCTTCACTTAGCATGATGCATTTGATATTCTCCCAGATCTTGGGGATGTATGAGGAGTTCACTTCTTTGCGTTACTGAGGAAGATACTATA
Organism: Neomonachus schauinslandi; assembly: GCF_002201575.2. Classification (NCBI taxonomy): domain Eukaryota; kingdom Metazoa; phylum Chordata; class Mammalia; order Carnivora; family Phocidae; genus Neomonachus; species Neomonachus schauinslandi. The sequence continues at coordinate 90,193,333 of NC_058416.1, read as the reverse complement.
GTATGGCAAACCAGAGTTTGTTTTTCCATTTGCCAGATGAAAGACACCCGATTTGCTAATAGTTTTGGCTATTATGAATAAATCCACTCTAAGTATTGGTGTACAAGTTTTGGTGTGAATGTATGTTTCCATTTCTTGCAGGTAAATACCTGGGGATAAAACGGCTGGGTCATGTGCTGATTGCATGTCTAACATGATAAACTCTCAATCTGCTTTGCAAAACGGTTGAACCATTTGGCATTTGTACCAGGGATGTATAATGTTCTAGATGTTGCACACCCTTGCCAACACTTGATATTTTCACGCTGTAATTTTATTTTAGCTATTCTAACACGTGTGTGATGATATCTCATGGTGGTTTTCATGTGCATTTCCCTAATTACTAATGATGTTGAACAGTTTTTAGTGGCTTATTTGCCATCTGTATATCTTCTTTGGTAAAGTATCTTTTCAAAGCCTTTGCTCTTTTAAAACAGGCAACTAATGTGGGTTGTCTTATTCCGTTTTGGAGATTATTTGTATGGCTTGGGTACACATCTCTTATTGTAAATGTGATTTGAAAATAGTTTTTTTTTGGTCTGCAGCATGTCATTTCTTCCTTTTAACAGGTCTTTGGCAGAGCAAAATTTAAATACATATTTATATATATATATGTATCTATATATATATAGATGAAGTCCAGTTTCCCTTTGTCTTTTATGGACTTGCTTTTGTTTTTATATCTTAGAAATATTTGCCAAATAAGGGGTCACAAAGCATATTCTTCTAGAAATGTAATAGTTTTGGGTTTTACATTGAGGTGTGTTATCCACTTTGGGGTCAGTTTTTGTGTGTGGTGCGATGTATGGGTCAAGTTTCAGTTTATTTGCATATGAATGTCCAGTTGTTCCAGCACAATGTGTTGTAAAGACTGTTTGTCTGTTTTTGTGGAGACCATTTGACCATAAGTTGAAGGCATATTCTCAACTCTCAGCTTTGTTCCCCTGAACCCTGTGTCTGTTTCTTCACCGATACCACCCTGCCTTGATGACTGTTCTTTATAATGAATCATGAAATCAGGTAATGTGAATCCTCCAAACGTTTTGACTGTTCTAGTTTCTTTGATTTGCAATATACATTTTGGAACTAACTTGTCCATTTCTTTAAAAAAAAAATTCCTGCTGGGATTTTGATTGGGATTGCATTGAATCAGCAGAAAATATACCTTTGTAATAATGAGACCTGCCATTTTTTTTTTTTTAAGATTTTATTTATTTATTTGAGACAGAGAGAATGAGATACAGAGAGCATGAGAGGGAGGAGGGTCAGAGGGAGAAGCAGACTCCCTGCCGAGCAGGGAGCCCAACGCGGGACTCGATCCCGGGACTCCAGGACCATGACCTGAGCCGAAGGCAGTCGCTTAACCAACTGAGCCACCCAGGCGCCCATGAGACCTGCCATCTTAACCATAATGAGCCCTCTGATCCATGAACATGGTACATCTGACAGTTTATGTAGGTTTTCTTTGATGTTTATCATCACTCTTATCATTTTTAGCATACAGATGCTGCACATAACTTTTAGATTTATACCAAAGTGTTCCATGTTTTGGGGGTGCTATTGTGAATATTCTTTTTAAGATTTGAATTTAGTCTTTATTGCAATTATATAGGAACAAAATTGATTTTTGTATATTGACCTTGTATCCTAAACTCATTTGTTTTAGTAGCTGTTTTTTTGTTTTTTTTTTTGTTTTTTAGACTCTTAGGTATATTTTACATGGTCAGTCATGCCATTTGCGAATATAGTTTTAGGATATCCTTTTCGATCTGTAAGCCTCTCCCCCCTGTTCCCTTTGCACAGGCCAGAAACCCTAGGATGATGCTGAGTAAGAATGGAGGTAGCTCCTATCCTTGCCCATTTGCCAATCTTACACCATTAACTGTGACATTGTGGGTTTCTTGTAGGTGCTTTTTATGAAGATGAGGGAGTTCTTCTCTATTCCTCATGTGTTGAGATTTTATCATAGATGGATATTGAACTTTGTCCGATCCTTTTATTGTGTTGCTGCCACAATCGCGGGATTTTTCTTAGTTAGCCTGTTGGTACTGTAGATGGTGTTGCTTTTCAGATATTGAATCATCTGTATTCTTGCACCAACCCAGCTTAGTGGTGGTATAATTTTTTTTATTGCTGTATTGGATTTTCTAATATTTTGTTGAGGGTTTGTCTGTCTAAGCTTTTTTCTATATATGTATATATCATTTTCTATATATCTGTAAAATATATATATATATATATATATATATATATATATATGTACGTATATAATATTGCCTTTAACTAGTTTTGGTGTCAGAGTCATCTGGTGTCATAGAATGAGGTGTGGAGTGTTCTCTCCTGTTCTGTTTTCTGGGAGAGACTGTATAAATTCAATGTTAGCACTTCTTTATGTATTCAGTTCAAATCATCTGGTGAAACCACCTGGGCCTGGAGGGTTTTTTTAAGAAGCTTTTAAATTGCACGTTTTATTGAATGGGTTTAGGACTATTCACATTTATTTTATATGGAGTGAGTTTTGATAGTTTATGTTTTTTTTTGATGAGTTGGTCCATTTTATCTAAATTGTCAGATTTATGGGAATAATGTTCATCATATCCCTTTATCCGCCTTTTCATGACTGTGAGGTCTGTAGTGATGTCCCCTATTTCATTCCTGCAACTAGTGATATGTTTCTCTTTTCTCTTTGTTCTTGGTCAGTTTGGGTACAGATTTATGAATTTTATGTGCTTTTTCAAAGAACCAGCTTTCCTTTTCATTTATTTCTCTTTTTTTCCCATTTTAATTGAATTCTACTCTAATTTTTATTATTTTGTTTTGTGGTTTTGGTTTTAATTTTTTCCCTTTTTAAAAATCTAGTTTCTTCACATGGAAGCTAAGATCATTTTGTGAGATATTTCTTCTCTTTTCCTTTTTTTTTTTTTTTTAAGATTTTTATTTATTTATATGACAGAGAGCAGGAGAGCGCAGGCAGGGGGAGTGGCAGAGGGAGAGGTAGAAGCAGGTCCCCCGCTGAGCAGGGAGCCCAATGCAGGACTCTATCCCAGGACCCTGGGATCATGACCTGAGCCGAAGGCAGTTGCTTAACCGACTGAGCCACCCAGGTGCCCCAAGATATTTCTTCTTTTTCTGATAAAAGCACCTAAGGCTATAAATTTTCCTTTAGGCACTGTTTTAGCTCTGTCCCTCAAACTTTTATGGTATATGTTTATTTTCATGTAATTTACAGTTATTTCCCTTAATTTCGCTCATGACTTCCTTTTTGACCCATATGTTATTTAGATATTTGTTGTTTACTTTTGAAATATTTGAGAATTTTTCCAGATATCTTTCTGATACTGATTTCTAGCTTAATACCAATTTGGTCAGAGAACATACATTGCAGGATGACAATTCATTTACATGTTTGAGTATTTTTTATGTTTCAGAGTAAGGTCTGTCTTGCTAAATGCGCCTTAAGTTCTAGAAAGGAATATTATATTGCTTTTGTTGGGTGGAGTGCCTTGTAGCTATCAGTTAGGTTGCTTGCTTGATAGTGTTATCCAAATATTCTATATTCTTACTGATTTTTTGTTCCTTCCATAATTAAGAAAGGAGTGTTGACCTCTCCAAATATAATTATGGATTTTTCTGTTTCTCTTCTTAGTTGTGTGAGTTTTTGCTTTATGTATTTTTGAAATTCTTTAGTTAAGTGCATATACATTTAGGATAGCTATATATTGTAGGTGAATTTGCCCCTTTACAAACATGTAATACTTCTTTTTTTCCCCTTTATATTATGGCTTATTTGGAGGTCTGTTTTTTTTCCTCATCTTAATATGGTACTTCAGTTCTTTTGTTACTGTTTGCATGGTATATTTTCCCCATATGACTGAGTATTGCTTTTATATCCACCACAACAATCTATGGTTTTTAATTGGTGTGCTTAGACAATTTATGTGTCCAAAATTATGTGATTTTACATATATTTGGGTTAAAATCTGCCATTTTTTTAGTTATATATTATTCTGTCTGTTTTTTGTGCCCCCCCCACCCCCGCCTACTTTTTAGTTAATGGAATATTATTTACAATTGTATTTTATCTTGACTGTTGGGTTATTATTTATACTTTTAAAAAATCATGGCAGTAGCTGCCCTAAGGTTTTCAATACGGACCTCTGCTTTATCACAATCTAATTTCCAAGCAACGTTACACCACTTAAAATGCAGTGTGAAAACCTCCCAATGGTAAATTTCCAATTTCTCTCTGTTACTGTTAGTTTCATTAGTGTCATTTATTTTTAATTTTAGACATGGGATAAACCCACACTATATTGTTATTATTTTTGCTTTATACAGTCAAATATCTTTTAGAGCAATTGAAAACAAGAAAAAATTGTATTCTATATCTACTTTTATTTTAACCATTTCCAGGAGTCTTCATTTCTTTGTGTAGATCCCTGCCTGATATGTTCTTTCTGTCTGAAGATCTGTCTTTGCCCTCTCGTCTCAGAGGTCTCATGGAAATGCATCCCTCCCTAGCTTTTACTTTTCCGGGGATATTTTTATTTTTATTTCTGAAAATATTTTTATCTCTTTAAAGATGTTGCTTTATTGTCTCCTGGCTTCTGACAGGAAGCGCACCAAAATCCTTATCTTGGTTTTTCTGTGTATAATGTGTCTTTTTCTTTGGCTACCCTGAACATTTTCTCTTTATTTTTCTTTTTCCGCTATTCAGAGATGGTGTGTCAATATGTGCTTTTTCTAATTTATTTATCCCATTTGGGATTCTCGGAGCTTATTGGTCTGTGGTTTGATGTCTTTCATTATTTTTGGAAAATTGGCACTCCTAATCTCTTTCCAGATACTTCTCTTCCTATTTTTCACCCTCTCTTTCTCTTGGGATCCCAGTTCAAGTATGGAAGACATTCCTGTACCATCCCGCAGTCTGGATGCTCTGATTCTCACTCTTTATTTTTTTCTTGTAGCCTGTCAGTTCCAATAAGTCCTATTGGCCTGTTTTCCTAACACCAATTCCTCCTTTGGCCCTTTTTAGTCCATGAATGAGCCCACTGAAGATTCTGCTTCTGTGTGAAGTTTTTGTTATTTTCTTACTGCTCCTGTTTCCATGATATTTTCTTCATTCTGGATCTCTGTCACAGTCCCCCATCAGGCCACGAGGCTGTCACCTTTTCCACCAGCATCGACTTGCAGGGCACCTGGAGTCTCTTCCTCAAGCTCTGGCCCAGGTGAGCCAGTGCCCAGGTCTTGTCTTCTTGAAGGACATTTACTTCATGACATGTATGTCTCTGGTGAACTATTTTATGTATCCCCCAGGGTCTAACCTGAAAGACAGAAAGCATGTCAAATACTTTCCACAAGGGGTCTTAAGTACAAGCCTTGAGGAGAGGCTGACAATCGGCACGGGAAGGGGAAGGAGGCAGAGATTCCTTGCAGCAGGAGCCCTGTCCTCTCCAGGTGAAGAGACGAGGGGAGGAGATGATGCTCCCACAGTCTGGTTTCCTGGACAAGTGTTTGCTGCTGGGGCTGCCAAGAACAAAGATACAGCTGACTTCTAAGAAGCACCCCCAGGGGCGCCTGGGTGGCTCAGATGGTTAAGCGTCTGCCTTCGGCTCAGGTCATGATCCCAGGGTCCTGGGATCGAGTCCCACGTCGGGCTCCCAGCTCAGCGGGGAGCCTGCTTCTCCCTCTGACCCTCTCCCCTCTCATGCTGTTTCTCTCTCACTCGTTCTCTAAAAAATAAATAAAAAATTAAAAAAAAAATTTAAAGAAGCACCCCCAGACATAGTGTATGGGGGTAGAAGCCGTGGCCCCACTCTTCCCCCCCTCAGCCTTCTGCTAGGGGCTTTCCAGCTGACCTGGGAGCCTGGGGTGCAGGCTGCAGGGGTCAGTCCCCCTGAGGTGCAGAATAGAATAGGGACTGTCAAGAAGAGCTTGGAGGTGGCAGCCATCCATCTCCCAGAGACCTCTAGTGTAACCATCTAATTAAGAAAAGCTGATTTTATTACCTACTGCAGTAAGGAAAACACCTGTGGAGAATCTCAATGGTCTCCCAGAAAAGGGAGGTCAGGAATGGAAGTTTAGAATTTGGGGGTCTGAGCCCAGCTGCTTGAAGGTGAGTCTTCCGTGTGGGCATCAGGTGCACATCAAAGCGAGGGGCTTGAGGAGAACGTGCATGCACAGTTATTTTATGAGGGAGCTTTGCATCCAGGTGAGCCATCTGTTCTGAAAAGGGGGCTCTTTGCCCAGATGAGCAGTATCTTGTTTATATAAATCAGTTTTCAGGAAATTTCCTGAAGCAAACAGTGAGGTTATTTATTATTTCACAGTCTTATCTTCCCAAGTGGGGATTTCCTGGCACGGTTTGTAAAGTCATTTTGACATAGATGCTCTTAGTTTTGAGTCTTGTTGGTTAAACTTTGTGGCTACAGATGGTCTCGGTTCCGAGGGCACAATTGACAGACGCTGACCTCAGTCTGTAAAATAGATCCCAGCTTCCCTTCGTCACTCCGTGGTGGAGGATAAATGCGGGCAGTCCCACGCGTGTATTTTCCGTGCGTGGTTAATATGAAGACATTAGAAGAGCTTATCCTGGCATGCTTGGAGGAGAAGCAGTTACCTCTGTGCCAATTTACAGACTCCCAGGAGTCAGCTTTCTGAAACAGGTTGTCATCACTGCCTAACAGCTCTGTGGGGAGGCTGCAAGATGAAGCTTGAGGTGATAGCTGTGTGCACGTGCGTATGTGTGCATGTGTGTGCCTGTGTGTGTGTTCATGTACGCGTGCCCGTGTATGTGTGTGTGTGCGCGCCGGTGCGTGTACATGCGTGTGCATGTGTGTGCCCGTGTGCATGTGTACACATGTGCGTGTACATGCGTGTGCCTGTGCGTGCACATGCGTGCACATGCGTGTGTACATGAGTGTGCATGTGCGTGCCCGTGTGCATGTACATGTTCATGCCTGTGTGTGCATGTGCGTGCCTGTGTGTGTACATGTTCATGCCTGTGTGCGTGTGCATGTGCTTGCCTGTGTGTGCATGTGCGTGTACATGTTCATGCCTGTGTGTGCCTGTGCATGCCTATGTGTGCATACATGTTCATGCCTGTGTGCGTGTGCATGTGCGTGCCTGTGTGTGTGCGTGTGCGTGCCTGTGTGTGTGTGTGTGCATGCCTGTGTGTGCATGTGCGTGCCTGTGTGTGGGTGTGCCTGTGTGTGCGCATGTGTGTGGTAGCAGGTAGCTTAGGCTGCTGTTGTTGAATCGCTGTTTAACCCATGTCTATTTGCAGGCTGACTGTAGGAGGCAGAGGGAGGAGGCCCTCTGTGACCTTATTTGTCCTGAGCATTTAAGGATGTTTCTCAGCCAAACAAATAGGAATGGATGCCTCCCTCTGCTAGCAAGCGTCTCGGAGTGTCAGCTGTTGATCAGGTGGATTCGCGGGTCTGACACGTGCACGAGACATGGTTGGGATTTGGGAAAGGGCACAGAAATCTCTGTGTACTTCCTCCCACCCTAGCGTGGCTCTCCAGATGTGTCTGTGTCTTAGTCATGGTGAACATTCTTCGTTCCATGTCAGCCCTGGGATCATGGCGGCAGTTTGTGTTCCTCTCCTGATGGGGACGGAAGGAGCTTGTTTCTTCAAAAGCTATGCCTCATCCTGGGGCCAGGGAGAGGATTCAGTGTCGTTGTGGTGGGCGCCAACTGTGTTTGCACACTCAGCTTCCATTCCCACATCTCCTACAGCGTCCTGTTTCCTTCGGGAACCACCCCCTTGTCCGTGTCAGTCCGTATAGTGAGTGTGGGCTGAGCTCACCTCTGAGACGGTCACTGCAGTCCGTCCTCCTGGCTCAGTGACTGGCTCTAAGATTGGTACCCGATCCGGTTCTAGTAAAAGAGAGGCAGGGCAGGCTCATGACTTTTGGTGGAAACCACCAAAAAGATAAGGTCACACTTTGTGGGGATGAAAAGCAGTAAGAATGATGTGTGCTAGAGCTGCTGGGACCCACCTCACAGAGTGCGGGAATGCAGCCAACACAGAGACAGGGAGAAGACAAGCATGGCGGCATCATTTGAGGCTTGATCCAGTTATGCCTGAAACTGTGAGCTTCAGTTACATGAGCCAATAAAGCTTTTTTTTTTTTTTTAAGCTGTTTTTATCTAGTTTTTTCTCATTCACTGCTGCAAGAATCCTGACTAATGTGCTCATCAGAGGAGTAGAGTGATAGCTATGGAAATAGTCATAGAAGTGCCAGCCAAGCACATAATCTCCACTGAACCTCAGAACAACCCTCTCAGTGGAGACCTCTTGCTGAGCTGGCAACAATGATGTGTTTGCTCTTCCTCTGGACTATGCTAGCGCCACTAAAACAATGGAAGTCCTGTTCTAAAGGGTAGAATTTAGTGATGGGGACGCTAACAGCTGAGTTTAAATCAGCAAATAGCTGAGAAGCAGCGGCCTGCCCTTTGGTCGTGAGAATTCACACACGACATCATGGACCCCACATAAGTTGACTTGCTCGTGCTTTTACTTATTCGTCTACTTTCTGGAGCTCCGTGGTGGGCCATATGAGGCCAGGGGCTGTGTTTTGGGTCTCTTCATGCTGAGAACATAGTCTGAGAAAGCCTTCAAAGCTCTCCTAAATAACGAATGAACAAGTGAGTGAATACGGCCGTGTTGATTCATTTTGAAATCTCCAGGCCAGAGTTAACAAAATGGCAGCTGACAGGTCGGACGTAGTCTCTGGACAAGTTGGGTTTGATCAATAGAATCTTGCTGTTGTTTTCTTAATTGACTAGTCAACATTTCAAATCACAAGAATTAACATGAGCTTGGATTTCTGGCGTCTCTTAAAGGTTGGCAGCCCTGGCAGGGCTGGGATCCCCATGGGCCCTCTTCTCTGGGGCCCAGTGCCTCTAACAAGGCACATGCCCTTCTGTTTGCCCACCAAGTCTGCCCCCCTCCCTCTGATGTTTGTCCCCCACTGAACTGCAGAGCCAGGCCCCAGAGCCGGCAAGACATCAATGACTCCCTTCTGAGCTGTGCCCGCTGAACGCTATGTATTGTCTTCTGAACATTTGTCCTAATTTGGATGTACCTTTTCATCACCTTTTGTGTCTGTTATTACGTAGAAGACGAAGATGGGAGATAAGAAGCAGAAGAAGAAATGCCCAGCAGAGCAACCCAGATTCTTCATCAAATAAAATTAGTGCTTCTGGCACATGTGCACACGCGTACATACACGTAACGATCCTTTAAGATCTCATTTGTAAACAACGTTAGATGTTTGCTTTCACAGGAGGTCCTTTGGGAATAAGAAGGTAGGGCCAGATCGTTCTCCTGGTGCTTCCTCTGCTGTGAATCCATCCCTCCCTCCATCCATCCATCCACGCACCCACCCATCTGCACACCCAAACATCCGTCCCTCCCTCCCTCCCTCCATCCCTCCACCCATCCCTCTGTTCATCCATCCATCCCTCCATCCCTCCACCCGTCCATCCACACACCCAGACATCCATCCATCCATCCATCCGTCCACACACCCAAACATCCATCCATCCATCCATCCTTCCATCCACACACCCTAATATCCATCAATCCCTCCATCCATCTATCCAGTATTTGGGAGCACCTACGGTGTGCAGGGCACTGTACCAAACAGGAGGACAGGGGTGTCTGCCCACATGGGGCTTGTGTTCTGGTGGGGAGGTAGATAACAGAAAACTGGTAAGTGGAATAACCTCAGAAATGCTAAGTGCTAGGAAGGAAATACTACTGTGTGTCCAGAGTGAGAGGTGGTGTTTGGATGATGAGGTAGGGAAGCCATCCCAGTGGAGGAGGTATTTAAGTAGTAGACACCTGTTACATGTGTGTTGGGGTTCCTAGGTTGAAACCTCACCCTTAGTGTGACGGTATCAGGAGGTGGGGCCTTTGGAGGTGACCGGGATTAGGTGATGTCATGAGGGCTGAGCCCATGTGAATGGGATCTGGAGGGCTTGCTTCCTCCCTGTGCTTTCCGCCCAGTGGGGACACAAGGAGAATATGGTGGTGGCAGTCAGGAGGTGGGACCCCGCCACAGCCCATCCACACCAGTACCCGGATTCCACAGCCTCCAGAAGTGTAAGAAATACAATTTATGTTTATTAGCCCCCAGTCCGTGGTACTGTGTTAAGAGTGGCCCAAACAGATTGACCCTGAGGCAGTTGTTAGGATTATCTGGGACCAGAACTTTCTAGGGTCCAAGTGCGGGCCCTGTGCATGGAGAGCCTTGGTGTTGTAAGCCGCGGTTCGGCAAATGCGCGCTTTCATCAGACTTTGTGGTCCTTCTAGTCGCTGTCACAACCGATCGCCTCTGTCTTCATGCCACATCAGCCAGTGTGTACACACAGTGAGTGTCCCCGCCTCTCTCCAATAAAACTTATTTATAAACGTCAACAATGGCATTTCATATGCTCCTCACGTATCATGAAATACTATTCTTTTATTGATTTTTGGGAGCCATTTAAAGATGTGAAGCCATATTCACTTTGTGGGCTGTAGGGAAGCAGGTGGCCATCTGGGTTCGGCCCCGGGAGCCATTGTTTTCTGACTTCGTGCGCAGGGCGCTGGCGCTGGGATGTAGCAGATGAGGGTGGTCAGCAGTGGGATCTGGGATGTAGGTAGGAAGCAGGCCGTGTAGGGCAAGTCAGGGGGAGGCCCTCGGCAGGTTTTAAAAAGCAGAGTAACATGATCCAATTTACATGTAAAAAACATAATCATCTCATCAACCCTCAGTGCAGGGTGGAATGCTTTTCTTTTGCAAATTCTATGAAATTCATCCTCACAAAGAGCCCCCTTTTTCTCACCCATGAAGAGGAAAACAAAGGGTACATTTCTGCTTTTGTGAAGTCGGGTCTGTGTGAGTTTTATTTCTGGCGGATTTGCCTCTGCCTGGTTTACCTGCTTCTTCGGTAGGCGGGTAGCAGAGGCGGTTGAGACACGGTAGCAAAGTCTCCACGAGATGCACGGATCTTTGAGCGGGGCTCACGCCGGCTCGGCGTCCAGCCGTGGTTGCAGAGCCAGGATTTAAGCAATTCTGTTGCTGACATTTCCTGCTGCTTTGGACAAGTCAGCTTAAACTCCTATTGTTTGTTTTTATACTAATGTAGACGACAGCCGTCTGGTTCTCTCTTAATTGTCTTCGTTCCTGCCCGCACTTGAGTTGCAGCAAATCGGGGACACGGTGGGATCCTGACAATCAGAGCGGCCTCTGCCCTCCTGCCAAGCAGTTCATCACATCAGAGTCTGCATCTGCTGCGAGCCCCTCTCCTGTCAGACGAGCCCCTCTCCCGTCAGACGCGGGGTTGGGAGACAAAGAGATGGGAAAACAGTCTTTGCTGCCTGGGTCGGATGTGGAGCATTCAAGGCGGCGTAACCCCCTGAGCCCCTCGGCTAGATGGCGGCGTTCTAGGCTCCCGCGCGGCACCAGGATCCCTAGCACGCGCCCCCTGGTCTGCTGGGGAGCCGTCGAGGCCGGCTTGCTTGCGGTCTTTGCAGGAGAAGGCATTTAGGTTTTCCGAGGAGAGCTGGCTGCCTCACTATGCCAGGAGGAGCGTCCGCAGCCTCGCTTTCTGATGCTCTCTGTCCTCACCTGCACGTGTGGAGGAGGGTCTACGCGGTGCATATGCGGCTCAAGCTCACTCGAATTTGCACAAAGCACACCTTGTAGTGATGAATTTGTTGACATGATAGAAATGACCTCACCCATCCAAGCATGCACAGTCGGCATCCTGCTCAGCATTTAACCCAGAAACTTCCCTTTGAGATTAGTCCCCGCGGATGCTGAGGCTGTCCGCTGGCTTCTGCTCTGCAGGCGTAGCGGGTCTGGCTCTGCGGTGGGCACACGGCTCCAACAGCGGGCTTCCGAACAACATCCCTGTATTTGTTTTCTTCCCCGGGGGGAGCAGGTTTGACCTTTAAAAGCTTTCAGACCGAGAGGGAGATAAGTTTGTAAGTTACTCTGCAGTCAGATAAAAAGTCTTTTTGAGCAGCTGATCCTGAGGAGAAAACAGCCGGTTGCCCCCCTCCCCACCCTGCCGCCCAGCCAGGGGTGCATCACAGTGGATCCTGATGCTCAAGCTAGACATCAAGACAGCCCTTTGATCAGAAGGTTCACATGCCTCGTGCTATAAATGTCTCCCTTCTTTCCACTTCCTGTACAAACTGGATTAGGAATTCTGTGCCTCTGATCTCGCACTTTTGCTCGGGGAGATTTCCTCGTCTCAGGGAAAAGAGGTGGGGTATTAAAACGGGCCCTCGGCTTGGGAGGGATTTAATCCTATCTGTGTAGGCTCTGTTGCCACCGAGAAGTCGCCAATTTAGAAGGTGATGGTCGTTGATTGAAGTTGCTGGAAGGAGCTTGCAGGATGCGCGCAGGCAGCATTGAAGGGTTTGATAACCTTCCGAGCCCGGATCTTTGTGAGTCAAGACTGTGAATTAAGGACGGTGGCTCCTTGGGGAATGTAGACATGTAGACGCACACTGATGTGGATGGGGAGGCAGCATCCCCAGCCCATCCCCGCCCCTCCGCCTGCTGGGCCTGGCCTTTGGAGGCTGGGAACAGAAGGCACCCCACAGCAGAGGGCCCGGGGTGTTAGCGGGGACTCGGAGTCCGACGGCCTCTGAAGATCGTTTTTTGGTCCAAGAGCTAGAACCAGAGATTCGCTGTTAATGTTTAACAATTGGTTCTCACACCTGCACGGCTAATTTCAAACTGCTAAGAGTTTAACAACCGACATGCAAAATTCCTGAAGATTTAACAGTCTGCTCCTGAAAACGGGTGTGAGCTGATGGACGCTGGTTAGAACCAGCGTTCGGGGTTCCCAAGTTGCCTCTGTTTGTGGGGAGAATTCAGGTGGGTTTCAGCCTGGTGTCTTTGCTCAGACTGGTTAGCTGAGAAGGGGGTTGGGGACTTTCGTCACTGCACGCCGGGTGCTCTGCCTTTGACCTGGGGGACAGAGACGGTGCAGAGGACACCGCTAGGACCCCGGCTCTCTCTGCGTCTTGGCTCGGCCCTATTTCACGGAGGACCTGCCCCCCGGAAGCAGCGTGACCATTCACAGCTCCAGGCTTGCTTCCTCTCTGCCCGGCTACGTCAGCAGAAGAGCAAGAGGGGCTTCTTTGTCCCGAGAGTTTCCAGAAAGTTTCAGATTTTGCTCTCCTTGGATTTGCAATGGCTTATTATGGGCTCGCGTTGAACTCATCATTGGTTAGTTCCACAAATAACTGATTGTCTTTGGCCTGGGCCACCAGCTCATTCCCAGGGCAGTGGCTGTGTCTCTGGGGCCAGGATTTGGGGGATGCCAACAGCCTTGTGGCAACCAGACAGCTCCCTGTCTGCCGTCTCCGAGTCTTTATGTAGACAGAGATACTGGCTTTGTTTCTGACACCAGCTGGGTGTCCTGCAGTTCAGCTCAGTCCTGCCAGTGAGGGCCCCGAACTGGCATCACACCCCGCAGGCTAAAGTCCGAGCGCTTTCATTCCCGCAGCAGCTGCCCAGGGTCAGCCCAAGACCGCCCTCGTTTCAGACGCCCACACTTCTGTCCGACTTGTGTACAAATCCAGGGTTCCCAGGACCCCCTTTCAGGTATCCTAACTCACCAGAACTCACAGAACTCACTGGAACGCCATGCTTACAATTTCAGCTTCATTGTAAAGCGTACGAGTCAGGAGCCGACGAATGGAAGAGATGCACCGGGCATGGTCTGGGGGTGCAGGTGGGATTGGGGGGGTGGCCCCAATGCGTTCACTGCGTGAAATCCTGCGTGGATGGAGTGTGCCTCCACCACAGGGGCTGGAGGAAGAAGGCTTTGCTCATGCTTGGATCTTCTGGGAGGCTCTGCAGGAGGCTCCAAGGTGGCTTTTCATTGTGCACACAGACTGTGCGCTTCCATAAATCCAAATAAGAAGTTAGTTACCTCAAGTGAATACATACTCTAAAATCATTCTAAATCCGTTTTCTTGGGGCGTAATTTGCATACAACAGAATGCACCCCTTTGATGTCCACTCTACGTCAACCCCCCCCATCCCTGGAGTCACGTGACTGCTCTTTGAGACCTTTTAAAGCCCCAGGCGTGTGAGAGGAAATCAAACCCCGCCCCTCCTAATGGGGGCTCGGTTGTGAGGCGCCCCGTCTGTCTGTCTTTGTGATATCTGGGGTCTCGACTCAGAGGCTGGAAGGCTGGAGTGTGGACTTGGCTGGACTGGAGAACCGTTCCAAGGTGGCTCCCTCCCAAGACAGGCAGGTCGGCTTGGGCTCCTCCCGAGTTGGCCACGCGTCAGGGCCGCTAGAGACTCCTCGCAAGGTGGCGTGGGCTCCCCCAGAGCGAGCGATCCGGGAGGCGGGGATGGGAGCAGCATGTCCTTGGGGCCTCCTGCCGTCCCCGGGGAGTCACACACATCATCTGTACCACAGGCCACTCACTGGAAGCTCACGGTGGTTCCAGCGTGCACGGGGAGGGGTGGTGGTTGTGGGCTTCAGCTCACGCTTCCAAGGAATGGGTGGTAGAGAATTCTGAAGCCATCGCAGCCCTAAACTAATCTCCCTTGCAGGAGGGGTGGGTGCAGCTGATGGGCAAGCTGCAGTTGCTCATGGGGGCGCCGTCCCCAGGAAAGGACACAAAAGATTCTGTGATGCTCTCCTTCCCGCCCACCATCCCCCGAAAAATCCAGCTGCCACCACAGTGGTACTTTATGTATTAAAATATGCTGGGCATATAGGAGATCTTACCCGAGGAAGGCACTGATTCCGCCCTAATCCCAGTGTGGTTGCATCCTTGTTTTTACCGGCCCTTAGGACACAAGCATTACCCTGAAGGCAGGGCCAGCTAAGGCTCACGAATGTTCCTTGCTTGAGTGGGGATGTGTTTAGGGCTGCTTTAGCAAGCTCAGTATACCAAAGAAAAAATCCGTTGTTGTCAAGTGGGAAAATTAAGCTGTGTAAAAGGATTTTTCAGTTTTACAAAGGAACGGACCAACAGGTTACTTAAAATACTAGGTTCCCCATTTTAATGTGAAACGGCATGCACTCTGCCCCCGAGTCTCAGCACGAATGACGACGCAGGAAGGCAGGTGGGTTTTCTCCAGTCCCTGGGGAAGGACGCGGGTTTTGCATCGGGGCACCTGCTGGTTTCTGCTCCCGTGGGCTGGTCCTTCAGTGGGGGTCCCCAGCAATCCTCACTGTTCTGTAAGGCCTGCATCATCATGTTCCCTGCCAAGCATTCCCATAAAAGAGCCGTCTCCTTTTTATCTCGGCTCCTAAGACAGACACAAAGGTCTGTGGTTCTTGCTCTCGCCTGAGAGTGTCCTGCCACACAGCCCGGATTTGTCTGACAGCCAGCCTGGGTCCCTTTCCAAGACCAAGCTCCTGCCCACCTCCCAATGCCTCAGGTCTCCGAGTGAAGTGATGAATGGCCTCGAGTGCCCATTGAAGCCTCTCCGGGAATGTCTCCATTGCTGCAGAGGGTGGGTCTGCGGCGGCCAGGCTGGCTCCTAACATCAGGATGCAGCGTGTGTCGCGGCTGTGGGGTTTTTATATATATATAAACTATGTGCATCTCGTTGTTCCTTAAAGCATCACGCTTTATCCTAGGCTGTGTCAGCGTTCGGTGGCGTTTTATTTTATTACAGTGGAATGGTTCTGTTCAGCATCGGGGTATGTGGCTTGGCTAAGTGCTTTTGAATCACAGACCATTCACTGATTAGACTTGTGTCCCCTCTTGATGGAATTCAAGTAAACGGTTCTCAGGCGTGAAAGGCCCTCTATTAGATTTATTTCTAAATTCTTTTAAGGATGTCGGCGTGGAGCCCCCAGGATGTAACAGGAGAGGCCCATCAACCTGTGTGTCTGCTGTGAATCAGTCTGAATCTCTTGGAGATGAAAAGCTCAAGAGGGCACAGAGGGGATGGATTGAGCCGGCGGCCCTGAGAGCATGGAGAGGGCAGGTGTGCTCTCTGCTTTGTGGGCCGAGTGACACCTGTACGTCAAAGGGGCCATGCATGTGCGGGGGGGGAGGCGTGACCGGACTCTGTCCTGTTGAAACGCTTGTGTGTGTCTTGATTGCTCATAGAGTCGGTCAGATGCTGTTTGGATTGTGGGATGGAGCTTCGCAGTCCGTGCACTGACCCTCCACTTGTGTGCTGAATCGAAAACCATCCCCTCCCCCAGAACACGTCCCCAGCCCCACGAGATGCCACTCCTGAGGAGACAGAGACCAGTGAACAGGGTGGAAGCATCCGGCTGGTGGTAAAAGCCAGTTGCAAAGGGGTTCTCTTCCACAGCACTTCCCAGAGCAGAGGACCGGTTAGCGTGTGGCCCTCTGCAGAGCTCAAATCCAAGACCAGCAGCCCAGGACCTCCTGTGAGTTAAACACGGAGGGAGGGCTGCTTTCAAACCCACGGCCCCTGTGAAGGCTTGCCTTAGGAAACAGATCCGTTACCGTGACCTTCGGTTTTACGGAAGCTTTGGATTAAAGCAGAACCAAGTGAAACTTAGAGGCAAGCGGGGAGACCCGAGTGTCGGTCACCCTCTGTGTTGCCCAGGTGGAGCGTCTGCGCACAGACCTGTCTTTTCCTCCAGCTCTGTGGTCCCTATACATTCAAGGCAGAGTTCTGTACCACAGCGTGCACCCGAAACCCATGTTCTGTGCGTCCTCGGAAGCTGAAGGGATGTTCAAACACAATTTTGACTATATGCTTTTACCGTGGGCCCTCACTTTGGATCCCCTTTTCTTTCTTCCACACATTAAGCTTGAGGTGCACTGGACACACAGATGTCCTGGTAACAAGTAAATGGAATCTATTCTCTCCTATCCAGTGGCAGACATTTTTAGGAACATTGAAAGTCTGGGGTCTCCAAGAAAACCAGAAAATAACCCAGAAAGATGTACGAAAGCTGCAAAGCAGAAGGTACTCTAGGGATGCCTTGCTTTTGATAATTTTCTTATACTTCTTCCAAACCATTTCACCCGCATCCACACACTGTGTGTTTGGTGGAGTTAACACATCACTCATTCTGAAAACCTGTAACGAAACATCTACCTTGGGACCTTCAGTCAGTTTTTTTGCTGGTTCCTGTAAGTATTTCGTCTTGAGTGGGGCATGGGAGCTCAGGAGGAGGAAGAAGAGGAGAAGGAGCGAGGGGTGCGGGAAGAGGCAGGTTCACTAAGGAAGAGCCTGAGCACTAAACACAGGCATAGAGAAACAGATGCATACAGATGCATGCAGAGAGCAGGGTCAGAATTGGAAACAGGCTGAAGAGACAGAGGGAAACACTAATCAAAGGTGCAGAGAGAAGAACAGAGTTAGCAACCTGAGCGTGTTTGGGGTCCTGTTGATCCTAAACCTACAACTGAGATGCCCAGAACGTAATAAGCAGCCACCAGCAACGGAACACTTTATGTCCTTTTTGGAAAGAGATAAGGTAAATTCTTTAAACAGCTGTAATATAAGATGTAAGTACCAATGAGTCTGGAGTTATTTGTAGAAATAAAGGTAGAGAACGAGATGCATAACTACATCCAAAGGAAACAGGGCAGGACAGGGGGCAGCTGAGGAGGGGAATCCTTTGGAGCGGGCAATAGGTCCTCTGCCTACCCTCACGGATGCTGATGACCCTTCTGAAGAGATCACATCAACGGAACACCAGAGACTCTTGCTCTTAGCAGCGATTCCCCGGTCAGCCCCAGAGCTGGCCTTGCAGGGGCGAGGCACCATCTGCCGGGGCCTGGGGAGAGCCCACGCTCCCTTGGGGCAAGAGACTTTGCCCATTGGACCGCGACTTGTCCTTCCAGCTGGCCGGCTCTCCCCGTTACCCCTGGCCTATGTTTCTGTCCTTCTCTTCAGGGATTTAGGACACCCCGGCGCTCACCTGACCACCCTAGGAAGCCCTTATTTCTCATTTAAAAAGAACCCGATTTCCAAAGCTGGATGTAAACCAGAGTGGCTTCTGCACATCAGCATGTCCCCTTTTGTACTTGTGAACCCAGTGCGCAGGCTCGGACGGCGATTGTATGAATGACAAGGAGATGTTCTTACAGTACAAGTTCTCACCAGGCATTTCTTAAGCTGTGATCGGGTCCCCGATCTTTCTGCACAGTTTAAAGTAGAGCATGTTTCCATTGGTCTTTCGTCACCCATTCGTGGCAGCCAAGTGGATGAAACAGTGGTATTTTAGATGTGATATTTTATTAGAGCATATTTTGTTTTAATCGGTGGTGGTCAAACTCAGCCTCCTGACTCAGCTTCAGGGGGGTCTGAAGAGTACGTGGAAGAATGAAGATCAGCGTGTCTTCAAAGACGATACACATTCCGGAAAGTCCGTAAGACGGAAGTGGCATTTTAAAGAACTGCTGCCAAGGGCTGGGCTCCCTGTGAAACCGCCATTGGAGACAACACGTGAAACCTTGTCACCACCCCACTGCGGTGCTCCCTACTCGAAGCTCCTTCTGCACCACAGAGCCAGCCGCTTCTACCCGAGCACACGCCCCTCGCAGCGGGCTTCGTGCCTCGTTTTTAGTCTTTGAAAAGAAGCGGCTCTGCATGTCTATTGAGAAAAATGTATACACCCAGCAGAAATAAGGTGCAGTGTGAAAACACTTCCTCAGCACCTGCCCGCCACCCCCAATCCCAGAAGGTCTTATAGATGACACCTGTTAGAGCTGTTAGCCGTTTGCTGAGGAATTTTCAGCCCTCATGCATTTGCTCTAGATACTAGTGAGGGAGTGCTGGTTGTCGAGGGCACAGCTTTGGTGGGTGACATTCATATAGATCAGGGTCAGCAACTGGTGGCTCCCAGTCCAAAGTCGTTTTTAGCCTGCCCCCTGTTTTTGGGTGGTCTGTGAACTAAAAGCAGTTTTAACATTTTTAAATGGTTTAAAAAGTCGAAAAAATAATATTGCATGATGTGTGAAAATTATATGAGATTCCAATTTCAGTCTCCAAATGTAAAATGCTGTTGGAACACAGCCATCTGCATTTAGTTGTGTCCTTGGCTGCTTTTTGCCACAGTCCCAGAGTTAAGTAATTGTGGAAGAGACCCTATGACTCTCAGAGCCTAAAATATTTACTGTCTGATCCTTTACAGAAACATTTTGCTGGTCCCTGACTTCGACTGATGTGGACTTCCTCCCTAGAGTTGTGCAGTGCACAACATGCATAGCTGTACTGAAGCAGTATTTCGTACACAAATGTACACATATTTTACAAAATAAAACAATGCTATTGTGCGGTAATTTATTTTATCACTGCTGACATTTTGGTTGCCTGTAATTTTTCGTTCTTACAAATACTGCTGCGGTAAACATCCTTGTACTTTCATCCAGCCTTCTGCATGTTACTAAAGTTACAATTATCTCCAAGTGAGAGCCATGTAAATGCTGGCATGTGTACAATTTAATGAACAATGTGGCAACTTGTGGTAAATGAACAATTTTTCAATTTAATATTTATGATGGCAGCCTAAGAGATGAAAATCTGTTCTGGTTAAGGAAAAAAAAGTCTATAATGAGTCAGGAGGTTTTAAAATCCTAAATGTGAAAAGCAAGTCAACTAATTTCCAAATAATTGGGAAACTATTCAGCATGGAGAAAATATAGCTTTTCACGTGCTTGGATTAGCTGTCTCTGCAAATATGATCCTGATTCACTTGGTAGAAGTCGGTTTTCCCCGTGGATAGCAACATCTGCCTTTGTCTGCATCTGTGCTAGTATTTGGCCAAAAACATTCAGAGTAGAGGCTGTGTTTTCCAAACTGAGCCAGTATTTGCATGGATATTGAGATGTTCCCTCCCAAGTAAATATTGACCTCAGTTTTGCTCTGATTTGAGTGCTCAGATCAACACGCACCAGTAACTGTTTATGACATCCGGTTTTCGTCGTGGAATCTGCTAGAACCAATAAGTGTCTGGCTACTGCTGTCTCTTGATGCATTGCTTTTAAAAGAATCGGATGAAGAAAAGTACTTTGTGTTTTTGCATGAAAAAGTCCTCAGTGGGTGTGGCATAGTGTGCATATTAATAACTCGTAGTTGGGGCGCCTGAGTGGCTCAGTCGTTAAGCGTCTGCCTTCCGCTCAGGTCATGATCCCAGGGTCCTGGGATCGAGCCCCACATCGGGCTCCCTGCTCCGCGGGAAGCCTGCTTCTCCCTCTCCCACTCCCTCTGCTTGTGTTCCCTCTCTCGCTGTGTCTCCCTCTGTCAAATAAATAAAATCTTAAAAAAAACCCCAAAAAACAACTCGTAGTTGACAGTGATTGACAGTGTGTGTCCTGAATACGTAGAGAATGTAGCCTGTGGATACTCTTCCCTTCCTTGAAGGTCCAGATACATCTGCAGAAAGTTTCCCCGGATTGAATGACACCAACTTCTGACCTGTCAGCCTCCTTCCTCAGTTCTGGGAAGTATTTTAGAAAGCATTCTGGTTCCTGCAGAGAACATGTTTGTCAAGTGTCCTGTTCACACCTAGACCCTCCCAAACAAACAGAAATCACAACCAGCCATAGCTCACCCAAACCACCCCAAGCCCACACAGTGTGCATCTCATATGTACACGAAGCTGGATGTCACTATGGCTGTTTTTTCCCCCCTCTTGTCCCCGTAACCTGTTTCATATTTGCATGTCATATTTTTTTATAAGCTTTAAAATAAGCAACTGGCGTATGTCCTTGGAGAGGCAGGATGGGCCCATTCCAAAGGCATATTTAGTGACAGGATCAGAGTTGAGTTCTTAGTTAGGGCACTCTGGAGTGTTCTCTGCCTGCAACTGGAGAGAACCCCTCTGATTTGCGCCCTTCTCTCTCTGAGTCTTGACTTCACTGGCCTCCCGGACTGTGGCCCCACCAAGACCAGTGTGAGCAGGAGAGAGGATCCAGCACTGTTTTCACACCTGAGTCTATACATTTCTCAGCTCTCACATTAAAAACCTCCCCCAAATTAAGTCAGGATCGTAGTTTTCAAAACTTTAATTTAGTGTATGGGAATTTCACGTTTCGGTGGAAGCTCTTACCAAACAGAACACACACATTGCTGTGTGTGTGAACGTTTTTCTCTTGCTGTTATGAACGCTCCCAAATACCCTGTTTGACAGGACAGGTAAGGGGTCTGCTGCAGTGTGGGGCAGAGCCTACGGGTTTGTTAGGTGATCTGTCGGCAAGGAGGTAAGTCTTCAGCTCTGGGGCACCTGGGTGACTCAGTCGTTAGGTGTCTGTCTGCCTTCGGCTCAGGTCATGATCCCGGGGTCATGGGATCGAGTCCCGTGTTGGGCTCCCTGCTCCGTGGGAAGCCTGCTTCTCCCTCTCCCACTCCCCCTGCTCGTGCGCTCTCTCTCTCTTTCTCTCTGTCAAATGAATAAAATCTTTTAAAAAAATCTTCAGCTCTGCTCGTGTATTAACTGTTCAGTCTGAACATCCTCTGATCTCTTTCCCTATCTGCATAACGGGTGACTAATATTATCATCATAGTAGTGTTGCAAGATTCAAGTGGGATAATGTGTATGAAATAGCAAACATCGTGCCCGGCAAGGAGTTGACTCAATAAATTTCTTCCTGCAGTTTTGTCCCCAGCTTCCCTGATGAATAACATTCACACAGTGACCAACTGTTTTCTCTACGTGATAAAGCTGTATCATTTTTGTCTGTGGTGTTGTAATTTAATAATCATCTTGTGCATGTATTCATTCTGTGTAGCTTATTAACATAACCCAGGTAGATTCAAATCTAATTATCCTGTAAATAAGGCAATTAGCTGCTTGTAGAATGAAAGTGAACTGCATCCCAAGGTTTTGGTTTTGGTTTTAGATTGATGATTCAATCTAAGGGAGAGATTTGTTTCCCCCCGCCCCCCCTAGAAAAACAGTTTGGTTTTATGCTTGTACTTGTTTGGTGTTGAGTTCTACATTTTAGGAGGGCTCATTGATATCCTTCAATGTGAGGTTTTAAAAGCTGTATTTTTATATAGGAAAATACCAAAATGGAATAACTTTGGGTTTAGAAAATGGGATTTGATCCAACAGGGCTATAGCACCATGTGGCTTGGAGGTGTCCCTTTGTACAGGTGGAAAGTAGGAAACCAGAGGTGCGTAAAGTGTCCTTTGTGGCTTTATAAGATGCTGTCCATGAGTGAATGCACGTTTCTCTGGAGCATTTCCCTTATAATTATTGAGTCTGCACTCAAGTCTGGGAGTGAATGATTTGCAACGTGAACATGACACTTCGCAGTTAACCAGGGCAGGAAGGGGAAGGACGCTGGCCTGGGTGCAACCAGAGGGCGTTACCAGGAACAACGGGGTGGAAGTCAGCAAAGCAGAAGCAAGGTGAGCCAGAACATGAGAATTCATTTCTTCTTCCTCTTCTCCGACTCTCACCTGGTGAAGGCACCTTGAAACTGGTGGGTCCGTTGAGTCTTTGGGAGTAGTGACTGAAATGATCCCTCAAAATTATTTTTAATCATCACAGTACAAAATGAGAAATGGAAAAAATTGAAGTGACTAATCAAAGGGTTTTCAAACCTAACAAAATGCCAATGTGCCCAAATTTTCCTAAAAGTAAAGTCTTGGGTTTTTCTCTACCCACTGGTTTCTATCTAATGCCTGGTAGTTATTGCTAAAAGTAACATAGACTATTTTACCTTCTTAAGATATTTTTCTACCTTCTTCCTCATTGGAAAAGGTGTTTTTTTTTTTTTTTTTTTTTTTTGGTTTTCAAATCTCCATTACTACTAGGACCAACTTACCAAAACAAGCCGTTTTTGTCTCAAGACTAAGCTCAAGTATTTATGTACTGGGTAACAGTTCTCTTTACGTATCAAGGAACAAAACTGTCGTTTCTTTGTCCCAATTCCTCCACGTTTCATTTAAGGGCAGATCCTTAAGGGGCCATTTGCCACAAGTCTTTTTACAAAATTGCTGTGATAATTTTTAAAGGAGCCATTAGGAACTTATCTTTGGGTATTTCAGATGTCGAATACAAAGAAGGTACCCGCAGCTCCCAGGGAAAATCCTCCCGGAATGACAGTAATGCTTACTGTCTGGAGGGTAGTCAGCTCTCCCTTATTTGAGTTAATTGAGTAGATTCATAAGCTACTAATAATGCGGAGTCAGTGCTAAGCTGCAAATTATATATAGTGCTTCTAATTTGGGCCAGTGCACCCCCATTTCAGATAATATTCATTCTCTCTTCTTTAAAAACATGATAATTTGGGTGAGTTGAAGGTGAATGGCTAGCCTTGGAGAGAATGTCAAGTTTGGATTATTATTTAGCTATGAACAAAATCTAATACAGTGAAAGTAAACATGGGGATAAATGATTCTCTGTGCAGTGGTGTCACGGAGAGAATGATTCGTGATCGCTAAACCTTAGTTATGTCTTAAATAACATTGGGAAGAGAACTCTTGAGTTTGTTGGCCGTGGTCAGATACTTAGACACGTCAGCTCTGTGCGCTAAGGCTCTGGTCCCCGGACGAGACAGTATCACAAAACATTCTGCTCAGTGTAGTCAGGATGGGCTGTGATATGCTACGGTAACAAAGAGCCCCGCATTCCTAGTGTTTAAAGCAGCAAAGAGTTATGTCTCTTCATTCTCCGTGTCCACTGAGTTTCGGCTGCAGGCTCTGCCGGGCGCTCCGGTTTCCCATTCTGGGACCCAGGCTGATGGAGGCAGCGTCCGCACCTGGAGCATGGCTGGTCGGGTGGTGGAGCAGACACAGGCTGGGGGAGGTGCTCTGGCTCACACAGCTTTGTCACTTTTCACTGGCCAAAGCCAGGCATGTGGCCGTGCCTGAGCACGTGCTCTAGGAAGGACAGTGTGTTCCTGCACGTGCCCAGAAGGAGAAGCTGGTGTTGTGCTGTCACGCAGCACTTGTAGAAGTTATTGTTGGGGGGACAGAGGCTGGCGTGTGGTGTGGAGTTGTGGTTGAACGCCATGGACAGAGGTGAAGATGGTGAGAGGCTAGGAGATGACCGAGGGTGTTGTCCAACAGGGCACGGTCGGGAAGGGGATCACTGGTGAGGCAGCACTCCTGCAGAGGTCTGAGTGACGCCACCAGACCAGCCACCGGGGTCTGCGTTTCTTGGACCCAGCGGCACTTGCTGATTGCTGATTTTTAAGGCTAATGAATGATTTTATGCTTAGAGTGGGCACGACTTCCATGTCCAGCTCTGATAGGCTCTCTCGGGTTAGACCAGACCTTTTACTGAGACCGAGTAGTGGCATGGAGTACAATTTCATACACATAGTCACACACACACAGACAGACACACACAGACAGACAGACTCACATGCACAGACATGCACGGACCCCCCCCCCCCCCCCCCCCCACTGGAGGCTACCAAGCAGCCAAAACTTGAAGAAAGGAGGTGTGGTTATATATTACAGAGAAGCAAACCACCCCAAAGTTAGTGTATTAAACTTATAATTTATCAGAGTGTCCTTCATGGTTCTTGGAGTTGAAGGGCTCAGCTGAGTTCTTGTTTGGGGCCCCTAACACTACTGTAGGCAGATGGTGGCCGAGGCGGGAGCCATCAAAGGCTTCTCCAGGCTCACGTCTGGCCTGGGGGCTGGATGACGCTGTGCAGGCTCTCCAGCTGCCTCGGGCTTCCTCAAAGCTTGGTGGCTTCAGGGTAATCAGACTTCTTACATGGCACCTTCTTTCCCAGAGCAAGTATTCCAGGGTTCAGGAAGGAGAAGCTGCCATTCTCTTCAGACAGGGGCCTCTCAGAGTGTCCCTTCACATATTCCGTAGGTCCCAGTGGTCCCAGAACCTGCCCAGATTCAAGGACAGGCCTCCCCTCTCTGTAGGAGAGTCAGAATGTGCAGGTTCCTGTCGTCCACCACAGAGGACACACACCTTGAGCGTTCCTGAACCGCCGTTGACCCGGTGCATTTGCTGATGTGAAGCTGTGGCTGAGAGGAAACAAAGTGGACCAGAGCCATTGGAAGTCTCTGAGATCTGGGAGGACCAGAGCCGTGGTTCAGGGTGGCACAGCCAGCAGGGCTGATGTAAGGGGCACAGAGGAGGAAGAGGCTCAGGAGTGGGCCCAGCATTCTGCATCAGGGTTTATTCTGAAGTATTTGCCAGGTAGTAGCAATGTGGGAACACTTAGGAATTGAGCAGAGTGGCAGCTACGAGGCTGCTGAGCTGAGCCACTGCCCTCGGCGGTCTCATGGTACAGTTTTGCCAGAGACAAAAATGGGGTTTGGGACCTGCCCATGGGACCTGAGCCCATTAACCCCCAGGCTTCTGGTTGAAACTCCCCAAGGGCCAAGAGTAAGGGTGAACCAGAAGCACAGAAGCTCAACATCAGCTTTGAAATAGCTCAGTGGCAGACTGGATTAAGACAGTTTCCTCTAACTTGAATTGCCCGCTGGAAGCAAAATAAGTTCTCTCTGGGGAGAAGTCAACCTAAACCATAGCGTTTATGGTTTTTCATACGTGTTGTCCGACATTCAGTAAGCAATTGCCCAGGCACACCAGGAGTCAGGACTCATGGGAGAGGGGGCAGAAGTAGACCCTGGGGTGATCCAGGTACTGGAATTTCCATGATGGATTTAAAAATACCTATCCTAGGATGACATGATGGGGAGATTCAGCAGGAAATCAAAAATATGTTCAGTAGGATCAAATGAAAGTGGTAGAGCTTAATGGTCGAGTAATTGAAAATAAGTGTAATAGTTGGTTTATGAGCAAATTAGGATGAATGAACTGGAATGGAGGTCAGTAGAAAATACTCTGAAGTGCAAAGAGGGGGAGAGAAATGAATGGGAGAACTTCCCCAAATTGGTGAAAACTATCAAGGCACAGAGTCAAGACCTGTGACCTCAGCCAGCACAAATGCAAAGGGAACCGCATCCAAGTAAATCATTGTAAAACTGCTCAAAAGAGACAAAGGACATTTTAACTTCAAAGAAGAAACAGTAAGACTGACAATGTACATTTCAGTGGAAGTAATGAAACTCAGAAGACAATGGAATCATATTTAAAATGCAGAAGGAAAAATATCTGTCAAAACCTAGAATTCTATATATTAAGAAAGCATTGTTCAAAAATGAAGTCTAAATTCTGATATTTTCTTTATATCTTCATGCTATATTTCATACAGAACCATAGTGAATGTGTCCCAGAATCCTTCCATGGAAGGTATGACAAAAGGGAAGGAGGCACAGGCGGGAAAGGATAGAGGGTAGTGGTGAATGTGTGGGCAATTGATTGAACGAAGTAATGATCAGATAAACTATTTAGGATCATTTTATTTGGATTTTAATAGAACCTGTTTATGACATGGTGATTCTGTGCTTGGGAATCATTTTAATTTGGGAAAAATCTGATACGAACTTGTAGCTAAATTGTGGGACACCTTACTGGCGGGGCTGCTGATTGGGCTTTGTGGGATGATGTTGAATGCGGTCGATCCATCTCAAATTTGAATCTAGTCAGACAGAGGGGGAAATTATGGGGATTATAGGCATGGTGGTTCCAGTCTCAAATTAAACATTTTGCTTTCCCCAAAAAGTTATAAATGTTTTTGCTGTTGTTGATTTCTGACTCATATAGGACAGGCAACTCTGGATATGTCAATAACTCTGGAAAAGGGAAAAAACACTCAGGTTTTCTCTGGGTTTTAGAAGCTACTCTTACACGAGGCCATTTTCCAGCAATTTGTTCTGCCTCTGAACACTCTTATGGGGAAGCAATGTTTTGATTATGAGCCAACGCTGGAATATGAGCCACAAAACATTTTTACTTCACATGCATGTTTAAAAAAATATATATGTATTTCAATTTCATGTTTATTTCCCTTGTGTAGTTTGCGTATATTTTCCTTCTAGATACTGAAATATAATGAGCAAGAAGAGTGGCTGATGTCACCCATTCTGTGTCCACCAATAGGTAAACTTCTTGATTCAAGAACACAGGGAAAGTTTTCGTCACTAGGTCCCAACCATTCTCCCTGAACTCACATCAGAGGTGAAGGAGGGACATGTGAGCAGACTATAGAGCATCACAGAGCCCGTCTCATGAATTAGGTGATTCCATCCTTTTTCCAAATGTGTAGTGCTTCATGTGACTTCCAGCATGGAAAGCTAAAATAGGAAATGCATTCTAAGTCAACATCCTATTTGTTCCTCGTCCTTGGGGGCCAAGAGTCAGCCCCTTGGCGGTGTAGAGGAACCGTAGAGGGGAGAGCTTTGGCTGAGTCGGAGTTCCAAGTGTGATTTCACTACTGTGGCCTAGGACAGCTGCTTATACTCTAGACATTTCCAGTGGTGCAGTAGTGTTCCGTCGTATTTAGACGTACATGAGGGGCTCACGTGCCTTCCTCGGTGAGGCCGGTACAGGAAGGTTGTCTTTCAGAGCTAGGAAAGGTCCCTCTGTCTTCAGATGACCATCAGGGAGAATGGCTTGGATCTTTTAATAGGGATAAATGATATTGGGGAACACTGGGATTACACTCGTCTTATCAAGATGCTTGTGTTAGGAGAGGTGTAGGGGATCCAGAGATCTGAAGGAAGAGTAGGTATGCACCCCGTCTCACGCTCCCTCCCGGTGATAGAGTAGTTTGCAGACTTAACCTGCATTGTTTAAATTACTCTGTCTCTCCCTCTCTCTCTTCCCCTGCTGTCCCTTCCTCTCAATTTTTACAAGCACATAAATTTGACTTGGTTGAAGTTACTGTATTTGACTGAAAAGATGTCATCTTGCAAGACTAATTCCCTCTTCAGATTTGTTAAACCACGCATCCTGATACAGACAAGATACAAAGGCTGCCTGTTTCAGGGGACTGATAAGTTTGGAGAGATTCCAGATAAATGTTACTTAGATGGTCCTTAAAGTATCTTTCGATGTCTATTTTATTAGTTTATCAGTAGTAATTTTTTGTGTATTTGGTCTTGTGCTTCTTCAATTACAAAAGCAATACGTTTGCATCATAAAGATTGTAATAATGTAACAGCCCACAGAAATCGTCGCGTGGGCTCATCCTGCATGCTCACATGGGGCTCAGCGCCTCTTCATGCCCTCTGCAGAGCATCCGCTCACAACTACGCCAGCGTGCACTGGGCTAGATGTGCCGAAAGGAGGGAGAATGCGGGGTCTGAAGCACAGAAGCCGCAGCGCCCCCTCCCCAACTCCATGATGAGCCTCGCCATCCTCCTCTGAGCATCTTGGAAATGGTGACTCCCCGCCCCCCCACCCGCCAGACTGTTCTCTCTTTTTTTGTTTCTTCAGGTAATTTTGATCCTTTTTCCTTTGTGGTTGTACAAATTGTCACGCACATCAGCCTGTGACGATTCTCAGGGAATAATTTTGGTTTTATTCTGTGTTCATGTATTTGATTTGTATCTTCTGTTTCCACGGGAATTTTAATTACTTATGAGCTGGAATCGCATCATGATTTTGCATATTCCATAAGAGTGAATATGGCGAAAATTTGAAAAATTCAGCATTGGTAGAATATTTCAATTGTTTGTATTCTTTTTTTTTTTCAATTCTTATTTTTTATTTTTTTAAATTTTATTTCATTATGTTATGTTAGTCATCATACATTACATCATTAGTTTTAGATGTAGTGTTCCATGATTCATTGTGCATAACACCCAGTGCTCTATTCAATACGTGCCCTCTTTAATACCCACCACCAGGCTAACCCATCCCCCCACCTCCCTCCCCTCTAGAACCCTCAGTTTGTTTCTCAGAGTCCATAGTCTCTCATGGTTCGTCTCCCCCTCTGATTTCCCCCCTTCATTTTTCCCTTCCTACTATCTTCCTTTTTTTTTTTTAACATAGAATGTATTATTTGTCTCAGAGGTACAGGTCTGTGATGCATCAGTTTTACACAATTCACAGTGCTCACCATAGCACCTACCCTCCCCAATATCCATCCCCCAGCCACGCCATCCCTCCCACCCCCGCCACTCCAGCAACCCTCAGTTTGTTTCCTGAGATTAAGAATTCCTCATATCAGTGAGGTCATATGATACTTGTCTTTCTCTGGTTGACTTATTTCGCTTAGCATAATACCCTCCAGTTCCATCCACATCGTTGCAAATGGCAAGATGTCATTTTTTTTTTTTTATGGCTGCATAATATTCCATAGTGTGTGTGTGTGTGTGTGTGTGTGTGTGTGTATATGTATATATATATATATATATATATATATATATATATATATATATACCACATCTTCTTTATCCATTCATCTGTTGATGGACATTTTGGCTTTTTCCATAGTTTGGCTATTGTGGACATTGCTGCTATAAACATTGGGGTGCATGTACCCCTTCAGATCACTACATTTGTATCTTTGGGGTAAACACCCAGTAGTGCAATTGCTGGATCATAGGGTAGCTCTATTTTCAACTTTTTGAGGACCCTCCATACTGTTTTCCAGAGTGGCTGCACACAGCTTGCATTCCCACCAACAGTGTAGGAGGGTTCCCCTTTCTCCGCATCCCCGCCAACATCTGTCGTTTCCTGACTTGTTCATTTTAGCCATTCTGACTGGTGTGAGGTGGTATCTCATTGAGGTTTTGATTTGGTTTTCCCTGATGCTGAGTGATGTTGAGCATTTTCCCATGTGTCTGTTGGCCATTTGGATGTCTTCTTTGGAAACATGTCTGCTCATGTCTTCTGCCCATTTCTTGATTGGATCATTTGTTCTTTGGGTGTTGAGTTTAAGAAGTTCTTTATAGATTTTGGATACTACCCTTTATCTGATATGTCATTTGCAAATATCTTCTCCCATTCTGTCGGTTGTCTTTTGGTTTTGTTGACGGTTTCCTTTGCTGTGCAAAAGCTTTTTATCTTGATGAAGTCCCAATAGTTCATTTTTGCCCTTGCTTCCCTTCCCTTTGGCAATGTTTCTAGGAAGAAGTTGCTGCGGCTGAGGTCGAAGAGGTTGCTGCCTGTGTTCTTCTCTAGGATTTTGACGGATTCCTGTCTCACATTTAGGTCTTTCAACCATTTTGAGTCTATTTTTGTGTGGTGTAAGGAAATGGTCCAGTTTCATCCTTCTGCATATGGCTGTCCAATTTTCCCAACACCTCAATAGTTGTATTCTTAAGCATCTTTATCATTCAGTCACTTTTTAATTAAGATGCATTTTTAACTTTTTCTTATTCTGAAAAAAAGTCTTATGTGGACCAATTAGGGATCATGTTTACACCAATCTTTTTGGCAATTCTTCTTTAAAAATTGGCCCTTGCAGGGGCGCCTGGGGGCTCAGTTGGTTGAGCATCCGAATCTTGGTTTCGGCTCAGGTCGTGATCTCAGGGTCCTGGGATTGAGCCCCACGTTGGTCTGTGTGCTCAGCATGGAGTCTGCTTGAGGATTCTCTTTCTCTCACCCCCTGTCCCTCCCCTGGCTTGCGTGCGCTCTCTCTCTCTCTCTCTCTCATAAATAAATAAAATCTTAAAAAAAATGGGCCTTGCATTTAAATACACTGAAGGAATTCGGCCAAGATGAAAACATGTCTGATGTTGTTGATGTCACAAGCTAGTGAGCACCGCCAGGATTTCCAAACACAAGTCATTTATTTGCACTTTACCTTTACAATTGCCATATCTGTAACCAACCATACTGTTATTTGCTTAATGTTCTTTTTCTGTAAAGGGACACTTTTTAAATAAAAAGACTTATTTTATAGTAGAATTTTATATTATAAATAAAAATAGGAAGCCAGAATTATTTATGAAAAATAGAAGTAACAGTTAAACACAGTGAAAATGAATGGGATGAATATTGTCTCCCTGGATGCTCTGACCTGTTCTGTCACCATCCAGAGGGGAGATCAGTAATGCTGAAAATTAGATAGACCAGCCTAACCTGCACATTTTCCCCTGACGTCATCAGATGGAAAGAGTGTAACTTCCTTATGTATGGTATGACTGTGTCCTTGATCCGGTTTGTGAGCCTCCCAGAATCTCTGAGTGGGCCGGCAGGGTGTCCCTCCGACTCTTTGGGAAAATGGGATGTGGTGATTGTGGCAAGAAACATTTTCAAGTGAGAGCACGATAGTGCCCTTGCTCTTAGTAAGGACAACAGATATTACCCATTCTGCTCCTCCTCCTTGTTTTTTGTTTTCTTATATCTGATCTTAATTTTTTATTAAAGGGACCAGATACTTACTTTTCCTGTTGAATATTCCTGAGGTCGTTGCTTTGGCACCTTGGGGCAATTCTCATTTAAATATAATTGATATTTCAGTGTTGATGGACTCACCTTTAGGTCTGATCTTCCCATAGTATTCTATCTTTGCCTCTCCCTCTGGGCATCCTAACTCTGTCTGTTAAAGGGAGGGAACTTAGGGCAGAAGTTTAAGAAATAGTTTAAATGGGAATTCCAAACAGCATTAACATTTCAGGGCACCTCATTATTATTATTATAATAGAGAGCAGGAAACACAAAAGGTAAAATCAACACACTCTTGGCTGAAGTTCATGGGTTTAAGGAGAAGTTCCCTCCAAGGAGCTGTGGGACTTAGGGTTGATTAAACTGGGATTTCACCATCTCTCAGCCCTGAATGCCTTAGATGAAAAGTCGTTTGATCTAATTAGAGAATCTTATGCGGGCTTTGAAATACCCACCTATGGTGGTATTTCTTTTTTTTAAACTTAGAAATGGATTTTCAAAAGTGCGTGACTCTTTTTCTTTCATTTGAGGTTTGATATTTTCCAAGAAGGAAAAGCCCGATACCTAGCACCCTGAAAAATGTTGGTGACTACATTATTGAGACTTTAAAAAAAAATCATAATTTTTTCTTAAATATCGTAATTTTATACGTATACATATAAATGTGTGTGCACGTGCATATAGCATATACACCATGTAATGTGTGTTAGGTAGGTGGGTATATATGTGCATATTTACTGTTTCCCCAGACCGCACCTCTGCATTGTGATAAAGTGGCAGAAATCCAATCTATACTACTCTGTGGGCTCCCGCCGCTTTACAATCCAACAGCACACTCAGCTGATGATTATTTCTCAATGTAGTCACGTCGTCAGCAATCACACGTCTGGGTCAGCCATTGTGCTTGGGTATGGCCTTGTCCACTGTCACAGCGGTCCTGGGGGGCTGTCTCTGTTGTCCCCGTTGCAGGTGAGGGATGGGCACAGAGAGCTTCCGGAGCTGCCCAGGCCCCCAGGCGGTAACAGACAAGCTGGAATCCCCTGGTGTTGGCTGGAGAAGGGTTCTCTTCACTCCCGAGGGCTTCACGGGGGCACAACCCAGTGAACTGAACGTTTTACTTTGAATTGGTGCATTTCAGAAGGTCTGGATTATCCTTCTGTTCTTACCTTTTTCTAAGTGGAATTTGCGTCTTAGGTTGAACTCGGCAGGTCTGGCTTTTTGAGTCCCATTTATATATACTGAGAACTGGAATACATTCAAAGACAGGATTTCAACCCTAGGCCCCAAAAACCTGACCTAGGCTCTGTGGTTCATCCTCACACCGGGCCTGTGCGGCAGGTGTCCCCAGGGCCCCTGCAGGTGGGGGGCTGAAGCTCTGGGGGTGTCCCTGCCCAAGGTCGCCGATAGTCAGGTCTGCCTTCCTCCCAGCCGCGCCCCCTTTCCTTGCCACCAGGTACATTCCGAAGAGGGAGAGTGGAGCCTCTCTGAGCAGGGGTCTCCAGAGAGGGTGGTGCCACCTGGGGGTGTGGACAGAAAATACTGGAGCTTCTCCTTGCATGTTTAATGTAAGTTTTCTCATAAGCAATGCTTAAAGAAAGTGTTGAGATTATATTGTATAATGCACATAATATATTATTAGAGTAGTTTGTGTATATAATTCGTACATAAGGAAAAACATGTAAGTATATATGTTGTATTATGTATGTGTATACATATATGGTACGGTATATGCGTGTATAAATATGTGTGAATTCTGTATGCATACTACTGTACTAATATGCTACGGTATCCTATATGTGTTATCTAAGATACATAACATGGCACATTGTATATCTATGTTCGAATGTGGGTTAGCATGCCTGGTCACACACATGTGAGTCCGAGCCCTGGGAAGTCCTTGTGTCCTGTGCCTGGCTTGTCCCTCCCCTCCCGGCACCGAAGGCTCTGGACGGCCTCAGGCCCCTCTGCCACCAGTGTGATTCATTTGGGTCCTGGGCTTTTTGTTTGATTATCTTTGATTAAAACTAGGTCGCATCATGTTCTTGTTTGTTTGCCCCGTATTGTCTTTCTTTTTGAGAATCATCTTTGCTTTGTTTTTCCTATCTTGTGTTTTTTTATTTTAATGTTGGGGTGTTCATCCTTTTAAAAAATTAATTTCTAAGAGCTGTTTCATATGGGGGGGTAACCTTTACCATATGTGACAGGTAATTTTTTTTACAAAGCTTTAGCAATAGCTCCTACACGCAGAGCCACGTCCGTGTTAAGCCGGCCCTGTTTCACTTCCCTGCCTTGGAATTCAGTGCGGAGGGGCCCGATTTAAAATTTGAGTGAAGGAGGAGTCAGGCCTGTGGGAGAGGGAGAGCCCTTACCTGCTGACCTGCAGACAGGTGCGTGGCCTTCTGCCCTATACCCGGAGGGGTCCTGGACCTCACTCAGACTGGGTCTGGACAACATACGCCATCATTCACTTAGGGTTTTTAGGGAGAAGTTTAGAGAGGAGTTTCTGTTCTCGAGTTTCCCTCTCGGCAGTCTTATTTACTTATTTTTATCTGAGCTGAAGAGAGATTTAGGGAAGATGCCATTGGCCTCTCTGAGTTAACAGCAGCTTCACCCACGGCCTTTAATCCTGATTTATGGCCAGGGTTTCAGAGCAGGAATCCAATGTCACACTTTCTGTAATGGGGAGAGCCACTCTTCCCGAAAAGCATGTCAAATGATCCCATTTTGTTGGTTCATGAAAACGTCAGAGGGTTAATATCTTTGTTTGGTGGGACAACTGTTTAGCGTTAAGTCTGGGAAATTGCTTTATTTTTTGTTTGAAGAGAGAAAACGTAGATGCTTTGGATTGCATCTTGTGGGCGGTCATGTAAGAGAGAGGTATTAAATTAGCCTTACCAGGGCTTTTGGAGATCTGCCTCCAAACTCTTAAGTTTTACTTGACATTTTCATCTGCAGGTGGCAGGATGCCACGTCATGTATATTTCATGGGCTCCCAAGAGTCACGGACATCTGAGGACCAACGTGAGGCTGGAGCTCATTCATTCGGAAGCATGTGGTGGGGGACCACGTGGTCTACACTGATGTTTTGGGTTAGAAATACGAACAACAAATCAAAACCACAGAAACACTAAAACAGAGCTTTTCATTTGGTGGGACAATGCCTATTGCGAAGACCTGAGCAAATGTAGAGTCAGAATACGTTTCTTCTTTCCTTTTCCATAAAAGCGTAGACGCTTCTGTTTGGAGAACTTGCCTCATTGTGGAAGACAAAAATCAAGATGTGATTTTTTTTTTTTTTTTACCTGATTCTACTACAGAAAGTTTGATAAGGCGTTTTGTTTGTAAATCTAGTAATTTAAGTAAATCCATTTGCATGTGTGAATTTGGTACAGAACTCCCCACCTTGTAAAGAACACTCAGGAGCTGAAGTTAGTTTGCTTGGGTCCAGGTGTACTTCCCATTAAAAAGTAATACCCTTGAGAATAAATTGTTTTTTGGGGGAGATGTCAGATGAAAAAATTATCAAGATTTGCCACAAATGTTCATTTTTCAAAAAAAATCGAGCAGCGCCTATTAAAAAAATAAAATTTATTAGATTTAGGCAGCACATCTCTGTTATTGCATAAATGCCACTATCTTTCCCTTGGAGACGTGGCCTGGCGGCCGTCACACACGTGGGTGTTTATGGACAAAGACCAAAGTCACATTTTCTATTTCGTAGCGAGTGGTCTTGAAACAAATCCCTTTCCCCTGTAGGTAAAGAATAGATTCTCCCCTTTTATTCTGCTTTTTCTTCTCTGCTTTGCAAAATTTGGAATCAATTAGAGAATAGATTTGTTAATGGTTGCCTTAGTCTGCTAATAACTAGAGCTGCGAAGTGATTCTTCACAAACTGCCCGAATCTCTTAAGTCTGTGGAGATAAAAGTATATTAATCGTTGCCTCAGACTGCCATGTTTTACTAACAGTGTGTGTAAACACCAGGAGACAGCGAGGGAGTCATTTTACTGCAGTAATTCATCTCTTTACGGTGTTAGGGAGGAGACCCCATTTCTGATTTTAATGATTCACGGGAAGCGTTTATTTTATGTGTGTAGAAGGAGAACAGTGTCGTTACTTTGTTACGCGAGCCCTACATTTGCTTGGGAAAGAGCTAATATAGATACATCCTTACATTTAAGAAGTGCAGAATGTGCTTGTGTGGTGTAACATGCTCTCGGGATTCATGTGCACGCACACGCACGCACGCGCACACACGGTCTCCATCCCTGGAGACGCAGGCCGTCCACTCGATTGTAAGAGTCCTTCAGCGCACGCACAACAGTCCTGCAGATGGATGAAGCCATGCATGGGTATCAAGAGCCAGCAGACGGAAAACCGTCTCTCTGCTGTCCCCAGAGGACCCCGCGATCGTGCGGCCGCAGGGAGGCGATGGCAGTGAGTTCCCCCAGACCTAGCTCAGTGGTGGCAGCCACGGCCCCTTGGAGGGGCTTCACGGCGTCCCTCCTTTTAGAGGCTCCAGGTGGGTCCCATCCCGCGCATAAATGTGCTCACTGCACATGAATACGATTAGGTGGTGACAGTGTTGGGGGCACCGTGCCTGCTGCAGCGTCAGGACAGGTGAGCGCCGGGAGGGGGTTTCGGACTCGACCCGTGGTTCCACTCCTTGCTCTGTGTTAACGCCCCCTGCGGGACGGCAGAGCCCCCCGCACGGGAGCTCAGGCTGGTGGAAATAGCATCAGCGGGCAGCTGTCCACCCCCACCCCCCACCCCAAGCAGGAGGGGACAGCAGGATGACCCCCCGCCCCCCAAGGCAGCGGTTCCGAAACCGGGCAGGGCGGCAGGATGTGAGGGATCCTGGGCACCACCTCCCTGTAGCTTGCAAGAGTTGAAAAAAATACACATGCCGTGAGTCTTAGGCAGGCAGTTGTGAAGAACGGTCGAGATCCACAGACCTGGTTACTTCATTAGCCCGAGAAGTATTTGTCGAGGACACACCAGATGCTCTGATGGCTGGCCCGTGGGGAGATGAGGTTAGGCGAACGGATCTGTGTGACGCGGTGGGGAGTTCCCTTTGGTATAATTAGCTTCTTCCTAAAAAGCACCAATTCACATAAAAATATAAGTGAGTCCAAAAAGAAATATTCTTTAATGGGGGAGTCAGGGACTGAAGGGGAGGTAGGTTTGTGTGTTTGTGTGCGCATGGGTGCCGTTTCCATTAAAAACAACTCAGTTACACGTTTTGAGAACTCTGTGATGATTTTAAGTGGAGAGGTCTCTCGGGAGTCTGTGAAGGCCACACTGAATTGTGTTTTGGAACGGACACCCACATCTCAGGACAACCTGAAGTCAGGCACGAGAATGTGGATGATCGAAGCCTCGAGGCCTGGGAGAGCCACGTAGACCCCGCAGGTGTGTGTGGATCGGGTGTGTGAGCCCTGCCGTCGGAGGACCTGCTACTTCTCTGGGAGGTCGGACCAAATGGAATAAGGCTCCCTGAAGGTACAAGTGGGGCCTTCACAGGTGTTGCCTTTGTGGGACTTCCCGCGACTCAGAGACGTGACAATTCAAGACGGCCTCCCTTCTGGATTGTGGCGGGGTTTGGGGTGACAGGCTGCGCAGTCAGGCCTCCGTGCCGCAGGGGACGGATGGGGACACAGAGGAGAGAGGTGTTTACCCCGTTGTGCACAACACACAGTCCTTCCACGGACAGCGTCACGCCTGACCCCCCAGCGGCCCAGCGAGGAAGACTGGACAGACCCCGCCTCCATTCCCCAAGCAGACAGGCCGGCCAGGCCTTAGAGGTCGGTGCCCCTCCCTGTAAGGGGCAAAGGCAGTGACCTTTTTTTTGCAAATCACGTAACGCCTCTGTCACATGCGTCCCCATGTGGGGGGACACGCTGGCCCCTCAGAGGCCATGGTGGGAGAGGGGCCCCTGCGGTGGGCCGGGAGCGAGGGAGAGAGGATGCGGACACCGCTGGACCCCTGGAGCCCTCTGTCCCTTAGACATCTGAGTCGCAGTCTCTTCTCAGTCCAGTACATTGACTCTTGTCCCCAGTTACTGGAAGTTCTGACGAGACACTCGGGATTGCGTTTCTGTCACAGTCAGATTGTGATTCTCCTGTGTGTCAAGCGCTGTTCTGGGTGACATGCATGTGCGCGCCATCCACCCGCCTATCCATTTGTTGCGAGCCTCTCGGTTCCTCCCTTCTGTCCTTCCAATAAGCGAACGGAGTGGACGCTGCCCTTCCCGGGTGGACAGGTGGAAGTTGGGGTGCAGGCAGGGGATGCAGCCTGAGCCTGAGCCCTGGGCCACTCTGTCCCCAAGAGGCGTGGGGTGTAGTGACTTCATGCTCGGATGCTTTTCCACAAGTGAGCCATGAGATCCAGCCCGCAGGGAGACAGACAGACAGACGTGGAGCCTGGCATGCCAGCTGGAGATTTGAATGGGGTTTGATGCCACAGTCCATCGCTGCCCCCATTAGTGGTAAAACCCCTGCTTCGTTGGTCTGAGACCTTTGATCATTTCAGACTCCGTGTTGAGAGTCACCAGGCCTTATTCAGGTGGCAGGGTTCCTTCTGGGATGAACCCTTCCTGCCTGCCCCCAGGTCACAACTGAGACCTCCCTCCTCCCTCCCCTCCCTCCCTCCCCCCCCCCCTCCCTTCCTCCCTCCCTCACTCCCTCCCTTCCTTCCTTCTTCCTTCCCTTCTCTCCCTCCATCCCTTTCCTCCCTCCCTCTCCTCCCTCCCTCCTTCCTATTAGCAGAGAGGATTAAGGTCTTCACCTCACTAACCAACCATTGTCTGCCACTGATAACCACTTGGATTTAATTTCCATGCTCACACTGTATCCACCCAAAGGTGATTGGTTGTAATTTGGTGGGGCAGCTGGGGTTGGGGTGGGGGGGGGGTGTAGGCCTGCTGTGAATGCTGATAGATATTTTGAGATTTATGTGCATGGATAAATTAGAATTGTTAACATTATTTATAAAGATAATAATTATATAATTTCTAAATTCACAAAAATAGTTTGGCTTAATGCTTTCTAAATGCGCACAATAGAACATTAGGCAGGTTTTATTAATTCTATTTATGTATGGAGAAGCAAAGACTAAGGATCCTGAATCTTAAATAGGCCCAGAGAGCATGCTGTAGAATATTCCCTTGCCCTGTGAGATGGATTTCCAAGCTACAGAAACGGGGGCAAGATCATGGCAGGAACCTTTGCCAATAATTCCTACTTCCGAGGACCCCCACTTTGCCGTTATTTGGCTACTCTGGGTACCTTTGCATATAATTTGCATACAGTCATTTTCACTGCGGTAAGAGAATATAGTTATTAATGTGCCCGCTGTAAACTCGGGTGAACATAAGCTTTCATTTACAGAGTCTGTCTTTAGGGCACACTTCATTTCACTTAGAATAAATTATCATACATTTATCATTAGTTAGCAAGTTATTAACATTAATATAAACAAATATGTGGCACATTTCTTCAGGAAGATTACGTTTTTAATCACTTAGTGAATGTAGCAGGCAACTTATACATATTTTATTTTTTAATGGATGTGCTTTTCCCAGTTTCCGTGTTCACATTAAGAACACGACTCCAGCACTTTGCATCTGTTAGCTCGGAACGAGCTTCATCCAGGTGAGGGGGTTAAAAATTAACTTTTCTCTTCCAGTGACAAAGGAACTTCCCCAGACACATTTTTGCCCTTGGGACTCGCTGTATAATTCTCTGGTTGGGGACGGTTCCTTCTCCAGCGAGGCAGGCTTGGAAACGTACCTTCAGTGAAATGTCAGAACAGGAAACGAGGCGTCCTGGATGCTCGGCTGTGCCTCCTTCAGAACGCGGGTTCTAACAGCAAGAATTAGAGAGGACAGAAGGGACTGTGGGCCATGTCTCATAAGCTCTGAAGCTAAACTAGCATCAAGTGATCTTGTCCAACTTCTGCTCTTTGCTCACATGAGCACCGGCTACAGGAGGAGTGGCCCCGCATTGGTACAGCTGTTCGTCTTCGTATCTGCCCCAGGTCTCCGGAGTTCTCCGTGATCACCGACTTCACAGTGTGAAAACAGGCCCTTTGGGCCAAGACGGACCAACAGTGCTCTTCGTTAGCCAGTGGCCAGTGGGCAAGGTCCATACTTTCTTCACCCTTCCATTTCTTCACCTGAAAATGGGGATGGTAATAATAGTACTTATTTCACAGGCGAGCAGGAAGGTCAAGCGTGCAAAGAGCTCCTGCAAGACCAGACAGAAAGAAGGGTTCAATTATCAATTGCCATTATTAATATTTATTGCTGTGGGATACGTGCTTGCCTTGTGAACCGCCAAATCATGATGTTGTATTCACTAAAACAGCTTTGCATTTTTCACGTTTTGTCATATCCTCATTTTTAGAATAAACCTGTTAGCATAGCCCTGTTTGGGTTTTGCATCTCAGTTCCAGACAGAATTCATTTACTCTGCTTTCTGGAAAGAGACACCTTCAAACCGCGTCTGGCTCGTTGTCTCGCACGGAGTTCACAGCCGGGTTTCTGATGTCCTGGGATCCCTCCAGTCTAGTCTCATTGCCAGTGCAGCAGGGTGGGAGTGGGGTGGGGGGGGGGACGGGGAGATGCTGGTCAGAGGCTGCGGGGGAACGCAGGTGGATGCAGGCTCCTTGGGGGCACCTGCCAGGCTCCCTGTGGAATCAGGCGCTGGCCTTTGAAATTCCTACCCGGAAATGACATCCAGCACTTCTGCTCGTTCCGCGAGTGAAGCAGGGGACGAGGCCTCTCCCGACCTTAGGGAGCATGCCTGGAAGGAGACCTCTTTGTGAACAGTCCTGAGGATGACCCCAGGGCCATTCCATTTGCCCTGTCTGCTCCCAAAGCACCTGCCCCTCCTGGGCCTGGTGTCTGTGGTGTCTCGGATCCGCCAACGCAGCAGCACACACGATGCTCCTGGGACGTGGGGAAGAAAGAGACCCTGGGCCCCATAGAGGGCTTTCCCGCACCGCATGGTACAGCAGGAATGCTCGTGTATCCTGCAGGTGAGAGGTCATCCTGGGACACGGCCAGAGCTTAAGCACCTTGCCAGCAATCCACTGACAGAGCAGTCCATGAGGAGGTGAGGGATCAGCAGCAGCCGGAGGGCGCCCTGCCTGGGATGGATGGGGGCTGGCGTCACCCCTCCAGGAGACTGGGCCGGGTGGAGCGCCCTGGGACACTCTCTGTCCTTGGACACAGGAGACCGGAACTCAGAGTCTGTGTTAAAGGAACAAGGTCCACAGTTGTTGAAGACCAAGCGGAGAACGGCGGGTTGGCCGGGGACAGTCCCTCGCAGAGAAGGGCCTCCCTCGCTTGTCCTCCTCTCTGCCCTGACAGTGGACGGACTGCTTGCTGGGCGGCAGGAGTGGGGTGAGCCAGCAGAGCCCCGGAGCCCATCCAGGCCGCCAGACAGCTAGTCTGCCTGAGCCAGCTCGGGCCGCTGCGACAAAATACAGAGACAACAGACCTGTAGTCTCCAGGCGTGGGGGCTGGAAGGTGCAAGGAGGTCAGGGTCCCGCCTTGCAGATGGCCAGTTTGTCCCGTGTCCTCGCATGCTGGACAGAGAGCATGCTGGGGTCTGCCCCTCTTCTTCTAGGGGCGCTGACCCTGCCACGGGGCCACCCTCACCACTTCCTTGAACTCCGATCGAGCACCTGCCACAGCCCTCACCTCCGAGCCAGCATGTTGGGGGTGAGGCTGCATGAATTCTGGGGGACACTAACGGTCCCCGACATAATACAACCTTCGCTGGGGGCTGACGGGCTAAAACACGATTGAAACCTAAAAATGGACGGGATGGAGTATTCAGAGCAACAACGAACGCTTCTTAGAAACAAAAAGTAACTGAAGAATTATGGAGTAGCCCTGAGGCCGTGATGCGGGCGCGTGCTTGCTGTCTGGTAGGGACGCCGTTGACAGAGCAGAGTCCGTGAAAAAATAAAACCGTCTCGCGTCCTTTGCTGTGAACTGAAGCGCTTTGATCAACCCTGATGCTTCGGCAGGTCCCGGATTTGAATTCCTGCCAAACCCCTGGAGGCTCTGTGACCTTGGGCAAGGCACTCCATCTCTCTGTGCCTCTGTTTTCCGGTCTGTAAAATGAGAGCACAATACACCGTACCTCGCAGCATTCGTTGCGGGAATTAAAGGCGTTAAAAAATGAAAGGCAGTTTTTACACTCATGCCTAGCTCATTGCAGGGCCACCCGGGTTGTCAGTTGTTTGAAGCTAGATTCCCTGCTAATGATGATATAGTCCTTTGCCGTTTTGTTCATAGGTAGGCTGTCTGCCTCTCGCTTGGCATTAAGCCCACAGTTACCAAGCTGAGGTCTAGAGAGGTTAAGTGTGACGTAGCCAGTGAGTGCTGGAGCCTGGGATGTGCTCACTCGCCCTCTGGGGATCTTCCAGCCCGGGAAGCTCCGAGCAAACTGGCCTGCTTCCCTTTTCATGAGGGGGGCTGGTTTCCCTTCCCCAGGGCCCTTGTTCGGAGCCCTGGGGGCAGGAAGACACGGGTGCAGAACTCAGCTCCCGTGGCGGGCCTGGCATGGTGCTCGCTGCTAGAGGGGCTGCTTGCAAAGCTGGCCTTGGGTGTGGGGTCTGGGACCTCAGATCGTAGGAGGGTCCTCCCCCCGATTCCCTGATTGATAGGAGGGGCTCGCTGGGCCTCACTGTCGGTACAGATCATGGGGTTTATGCCGAGCACCTGCTCTCCTTCGGGCAGTCAGGACATTGGCAGGTGCTGGTGGAGGGTGTCTCTGTGACTGGCCCCCAGTGAACGCCGTGGTGCTGAGTCTCTGATGGGCCTCCTGGTGAAGCTCCTCACACGTGTTGTCACAGGTCCTTGCTGGGGAAACTAAACATCTCTCATGGGACTCCCCTAGAGAGCATTCTGGCAGCTTGAGCGGGGATCCCCCAGACCTCACCCCCTGAGCCCCTTTTCCCTTTGCAGGTGTTGCTTTGTGTCCCTTCAGTGCGTCAAAGTCATGAGCATTGCTGGGTGCTGAGTCGTCCCCCAAGTCCCTGAGCCTGTGGTCACGAGGAGTCCTGACTCATCTCAGCTTCTCCTCCCCTCCAGCTGCAGCTCCGTGTCCAGTCCTCAGGCACAGCACCGGGTGTCCTCTCTCTAGCTGACCAGCCCACTGCTGTGCTCTGTCCCCTCACATATCCAGCCAGCTTTGGGTTGTTTTTTTTTTTTTCCCAGTTTTCCAGCATCTCTCTGACGTGTTGATTTCCTGTCTCCACAGCAGTTTGCTCTGTGAGCACAAAGACCACATCTTTCAACCCTCCTCCCAGATCAGATCTGATTATTCCCTAAATCTTTGCTGGTCCCAGTTGTGGCCTGTGAAGGCCTCAGGTGTCCGCAGCCCCTGGGAGTCTGATACAAATGCAAAATCCCATCCTCGCCCACCTCCCAGACCCACCTCCCAGACAAAATCTGCATTTCAGGAAGATCCCAGCCTGTTCATCTGCAAGTTCAAGTGTGAGAGGTGTTGTCCAAATGGCCCGTGTGTCTTTTCCTTCACTTTTGTCCCTGACCAACACTGTTCCAAGGGATGTTTTTACATTTTTTAAAAAGATTTTATTTATTTGACACAGAGAGAGAGAGAGAGCACAAGCAGGGGGAGGAGCAGAGGAAGAGGGAGAAGCAGGTTCCCCGCTGAGCAGGGAGTCCCCTGTGGGACTCGATCCCAGGACCCCGGAATCATGACCTGAGCCAAAGGCAGTCGCTTAACCAACCGAGCCACCCAGGCGCCCCTGTTTTTACATTTTTCCAGACCAAACAGGTTATTCAGACTTGCTTGCAAACCCGCTTCCCCTCTGAAAAATCCTCCCCTGAACCTTATTTTTGGCAGGGAGCGTAGATACCCATATCCTGAAATTAAGGGATGGCAGACTGCCTGCCTTCCAGGTAAATCGGCCCATTTCCTGATGATGGAGGTGCCAGTTCAAGCCCCCTGGAAGACCAGCCCTTTGACTTCTTTGATCATTATTGGCTACCCGGTTTTACTTGGCACGCATGTTTCCCAGGAAACTGACCCTGCAGAAAAACTTTATTTCGGTTCTCCGTGGTCAGATATGTTCCAGAAGTGCAAACTCACAGCACGCATCCTCATTTAAAGAATCTAAGGAGTCTCTGAGAAGATCTTTCTCCACTCCTTGAACACAGTGTTTCCCGAATGACTGACTAGGGACTGTTTTTACTATAGAACGTGTAAGATGAGGATTGGAAACAGAAAATGCCACCTTAGGGTGGTTAATTTCAATCCATTCTTAAAACCGGCTTAGGTAGGGTGGGAGGGTGGAGGGGAAGGGGAGAGAGGACAGTGGAGGGGCTGAGCAGAGACTGAAGTCATGTGTGCCACTTCTCAGATTTATCAGGGCTTGCTTTGTGCCTTTCCTGAGTCCTTGCTGATTTATTAATTAAAATTTGGGGGACACTTAATCCAGTTTTGTTTTTTCCTCTAGCTTTGGCATGCGCATATGGTGTATTTTGCACCCCACATATGAGCCCCTTTATCGGGAGCCCTTGTGGGTCCTTCTGAAGTGCAGCTCAGTGCAGTGGGCATAACACAGAAGCATGTGTAGTTGGAATTACATGGGTTTCTGGTCTACCTCCGATGACGTGTGAACACTGCACTTGAAGAACCCCGTGGCTCAATCTGAGTTTGGGAGATTTGTAACATACGGCTAAGTATTCCTGGGTGGAAGCCAGTGCCAGACCCGGGTCAGAAGCCCTGGCTGCGTGCCCCAGCTCCACCACACCTGTGTAAGCC
Organism: Neomonachus schauinslandi; assembly: GCF_002201575.2. Classification (NCBI taxonomy): domain Eukaryota; kingdom Metazoa; phylum Chordata; class Mammalia; order Carnivora; family Phocidae; genus Neomonachus; species Neomonachus schauinslandi. Next base: position 90,149,339 of record NC_058416.1, on the reverse strand, counting down.
CCAAAGCCTCTCTGTGACTCCTTACCTGCAGAAGGCACCCACAGTGCGCACTCCCTCCCAGGGTTGTTGGGAGGGGCAAGTGCATGGTGGTTGGAAAGGGCTTTGTCAGTACTTAGGATGAGGCATGCATGCTTTCCTGCAAGTGGCTCCGGAATTCCTGGCACAGGGAGAATGGCCTTTGAAATCAAAGTCCTGAAGGAATTCAGGGTCCTTGAGGGCGTGGTCTCTGATGTGGCCAGGATCTCAGAGATGGGGTGTTTGCCTTAGCTTCAGAGAGAAAGGGGGAGAAGAGGGGAGAGGGGAGAACAGCCAGGAGAGGGAGGGACGCTGGCTTCTCGCTGGGACAGGGAAGATGCCCCCCAGGGCATCAGGAATATTCCAGAGCAGGTGGCCCCAGTAAGTGCCACGATCCTCCCGCCCCGGCCTCGGCTCCCCATACCGCCTGAGCCCCGGTGAACACGGAGCAGAGTGGGGGATGCGCCCCGAGCCAGAGGAGAGCCTGCAGGAGGTGACACCGATGGAGTCGCAGCCGGGGCTGTACTGGGACCAGCAGGAGCCAGGCCAGCAGCCGTGCTGACCACTGACCGTGCTTCATGCTCACGGCGCGCCAGGCACACTGTTGGGGCCGACGTGCACTCGCTCTGGAGGATAAGGACATTCTTCCCATTTCACAGGTGGAGGGGGTGGTAGAGGGAGAGGCGATGGTCTCTCTGGAGCTTAGGTTTCCCGGACTCTAGAGTTTGCACAATTAATCAGTGAGCTAAATGCACAAAAAACCTCTGTACGTGGTGGCCCTGGGGGATTGCGCTGGTTTTATCCAGATTTCACCCAGCATCGAACTTAACGTGTGTGAGGGGTTACGGTTTCTTAGCGTATTTTATTTGTCCAGCAGGACGAATGTAATGGCAGGGACCGTGAGCCCAGAGGCCAGCTCTCCTTCCCAGCCCTGCTCCCGATGCCCTTTCCTGGGGCACGCCGCTGCCGCGTTGGGCACTGCCGGGTGGGGTGGGCGGAAGAAGGGAAAACAGGCTCCCTTGTCTTTAAGGAATGTGTGATCGAGAAAGCGTTCTTGCACTTAGTAGCGTGAATCTGTGTTTTTGTCTAGGTTTTCTGCCGCAGTTGGCAGGGGAGGGAGGGGGGCACGGTCTTTATGCAAACGTCAATAGCTCCTGAGAAAGGAGAGCGACCCCACGAGCTGCCTTGTGCGCTGCAGATACGGTGGGTACCAAGCACAAGGACATCCATCCTTCAGGACGCTCTTCCCGTGATGGGCAGCCTGCCATCTTGGAAAGACCTAGAAACACAATTCCATCTTACCTTTAATGTTTGACTTGATCCTTCCATTCTTCCTGCTTGCTGACATTGGCCTCCTTCGCTTTCTCTGATGGAGTGAGAACCTTCCAAGGCTTTCCCCACAGAGCCTTCAGAATTACATGTAGCTCGTACGTGGATGTCAAGAGCCAGACTCTATTTCCCCAGGCTCTTAATTGCAGAGACTAAATCTGTGAACTCCTCCTCCTCATTACCCGTTCTGCTTCCGGATGTTCCCAGTGGAGGAGGATTACCTCTTGTCACCTGCGGCTCTCTCTGTGTGCTGGTGAAGCATTCAGTTCGTTGAACCCAAAAGCGTCCCACACCTAGTAGGTCTTCAGTACTTACACGTTGATTGGATGAACGCATCCAGCGTTGGTATAGGAGGTGTTGTCCAGATCTTACTGCCAGGAATTTTAATTGCAAGTGTGGCGTATTTGTAAGAAGTGAATTTCTGGCCACTCCAACTTTGTACAATACCATACCAGCTTTAACCATTCTTTCAAAGTCGTGAAGAACTTTTCCTATAATCCGTTTCTATTCTTATTAATGTCAGCTAGTCATTAAACTGACTCCTGTCTAATTAGCTGAGTGCTATTCTTGGATAAAATTGGACAGCTGTAATAAAAGCTGACTCATTATCAGAATAGGGAAATATGGTATCTGTTTATATTCCTGTTTGTGATTATATTCCAGAATTTTCGTCTTCGATAAAACTATCTTAGTATTTGAGAAATACTCATTCAGGCCTGAGAATATCATTTGCCTTCGTTTTAGCAAATGCTGTAATCAGAGGCCTCACATGGGAGAAGCAGCGTCAGCTTCAGAATAAACAGGCTTGGGGTGAGCTCACAATACGCCTCTGACATATGTCTTCCAGGGAAACCTTTTCCCCGGCACTTGGGAGGACAGGTGATTATGAAATGGGTCTTTCTTCCATCTCCTTGTAATTGTGGTGTTCATCACTTTTATCTGCCATTTATGGGCTCAAAGATAGAATTTGCGTCTCTTTTGTTTTGACTTTTCCTGTTTGTGAGTGTTTTATTTTCTTTCTGTTTTTCCTGGAATTAATATTTAGTTTTTCCGTGGCACAAGCCACACAGAAGATCGAGGGTGCCTTTTGCAATCAATCGGCCCCACGCTGTCTGAGAAGGGACTGTGGGTTAGGTCTCCTGCCTAGTTAGCGACTCAGTGTTTCTGTCTGCAGAGGGGAGCCCATGCCTACCCGTGTCCCACTCTGACACAATTTGGGGCGTACAGATGGCATTTTTTTTTAAGATTTATTTATTTGAGGGAGAGAGAGTGCATATGGTGGGAGGAGCAGAGGAGGAGGGAGAATCCCAAGCAGACTCCCGCTGAGCACAGAGCCCAAGTCAGGGCTCGATCCTGCAACCCTGAGATCATGACCTGAGCCGAAATCAAGAGTCGGATGCTTAGCCGACTGAGCCCTCCAGGTGTCTCAGTGGCAGACGTTTTAACACTGTTTAAGAAATGCGAACTGTAAGACATAGGTGTTTTTATTTGTAGCCATGTGTGTGCAGATATTCATATTCTGGCTGATCATCCTTTTCTGCGTTCTCAAAAAGGAGGGCCGTGAAACGTTTTCTGAGAAAATCCAGAAGATGTATTCCGAGGTGCTGAAGTGGGAGTGGGGTGGTTTCCCAGAAAGTCTCCTCCCGATCAGCTGCCTGGCAGGTGCTGCGGTTGGAGGTCAGTGTTGGGCGAGCGCTCATCCTGAGCAGAGCAGACACCCCGCACACACTTTTGTTCGCCTTCGTATCCCAACGATACCGATGAAGGGAGGAGGGAGGCAAAGAGCAAACCCCATCAGTGGTCGGTTTGCACCTGCCATGTGTTGCTTCCTTGTGGTCAGTGGCCTTCCTTCCCTTTCACTGAATTCATACCGCGTCTCGGCCTTGCGTCTGTCTCTCTTTTCCAAAGGAAAACAGCTTTGATTTCTAATTGCAAACAGAATACAGAATAATCGTAGAACCTTCAGACGGTGAGGACAAGCCTAAAGCAGAAAATCAGTAGCGCCTGAAATACCACCACCCAGAGAAAATACCTCCTGTTTGGGGGAACTTTCCTTTCTGATGGTCACACACACACCCCTTTATAAACAGAAACTAAGCCCACTGCATGTGCATCTAACTTGAAAAGAAATGCTTGGACTGGTTTGAAAAAATATCAGCCATTGGTATATTCTAGAAATGCAGCAGGGGCCCAGGATGTGGGCCAGCGCCTGGGACACGTGGGTGCTTGCTGCCCGCAGGGGCTACAGGCCGGCACGGCTGGGACTAATGCCCACACATGCATTTCTGCCCTGGCCTTCCACCCTGAGACGTGGCGGGGACTGACTTACTCATTATGTTGTGTAACGATTCTCACAAGCAGGGCCTGGGAGAATCATATTATTACGCTATTTTAAAACCTGCTATTTTCACCTCACAATATATCCTGGATTCTGACGCGTTTTTATAGAACTAAGAACCACATCACTCTTTTAATGGCTGCGTATTAATCCGCTGCATGTATGTATTAATCTTTATTTAGCAAATGCCTTTAGGTTCAGTACCGCACAGTTAACTTGTATCTTGTGTATGTCTTAAAGTGTTTTTCCAATAAATATCCACGAAGCATCTAATATGTGAGGATGGAATTGCAAATGGAAAGAAACGGAAAAGATAATTTGAAGGAGAACAGCGGGGGATGGAGCAGCTTGAGGCAGGCTTGTCTGTGGCAGCCGTTGTCCCGTGAAGTTTAAGCGGGATCATGAAGGATGCTAAGGTGTTGGTTAAGGGAACAGCAGGAGAAAGGCATCCTGGATCGAGGGGACAGTGCCCGGTCCTGGGTCAGGAAGAGTGTGATGTGCAGGGACTGGAGCACCGGCTGGAGCACACTCTTCCCTGGCTCCGCTGGGAGCCCAGCTGGAGTGCCGTCCACACAGGATCCCCAGACCAGGGACTTCAGCTTTCGTTCACAGGGAAATAGGAAGTAGGAAGCTGATGAAGGTTTTACACGGGAAGTGAGTGATCTTATTTCTTGTTTACGTTGTTACCCAAGTTCGCACGGACAAGGGATGGTGCGTGAATGGGAGGCTGGGGAGGGAAGGAGGGAGGAAGCCAGTGGCCTGGGTTCGCGGTGGTTCACGGAAGAGGTGGGTACGGCTGGGGCTGGGATGCTGGCCGGGCCTGGAGGGACGTGGACAGATTCGGGAGATACTTAGCAGGTGAAATGAACCAAAGTCACTGAAGGTTTGAGCGGGGGGCGGTGAGGGAGGGAAAGGAATCCAGACTCGAGTATTTCAGGCTTGCACAGCTGTTGAGATGGTGCCCTCGAGACAGGAAGATGCGGAGAGAACAAGTTTGGGAAGAAGTGCGTCATCCCAGTGTCCAACGTCGCGGACACTGAAGAAGCTCGTACGACGTCTGAGCGGGTATGTCAGGTTGTCATTGGATCTGCCAGTCTGGGGTTTAGAGAGTGCAGGCCTGGAGGCGCATGTGGGAGGTGAAAACCTGCAGAGGACATCTAGGGCCAAAGGAATAGTGGGGCTGTCCGAGGGGACGAGTTGGAGGGAAGTAGAAGGGACCAAGGCTGGAGAAATTCCAGCGTTTATAGTTGTGGGCCAAGGATGACCGGGAGAAAAGAGAGAGTGGCCAGAGAGCGAGAAAAAAGTCAGGAGCTGGTCGTGTCCCAGAGAGGACGTTGGGATCCAGGGCGAAGAGCCAGCCTGTCGGACGCTGGGGAGAGGTCAGGATGGACGCACAGGGACTGCCCCTCTGACGCGGAGCCCCGTGATGTGGTCTCGGCCCGGGGCAGCCGCGGTGATGCGGGGGGCATGGAACCAGGGTGGAAACCTTCGTGGCCGAGGTGCAGGACCCGGAGACTTTCCAGAGCCGCTTCTCAGAGAGGTCCGAGCCGTGGGCCGAGATCGGAACGGTGACACCTGTGAAGGGAAAGGGGTCTTTTTCTCGGTGCACGGTGGCGGAGTGCGATTCTCTCAGTCAGGTTCTTTGGTGCCAACGAGAACATGCATGCTGGCAGATTTCAGCAGAAGCGTGGTTTCGGAAAAGGACGGTGTGTGGTTCACGGGGACTCAGGGAGGGTGGTGGGGCGGCTGCCCCACCATCTGGGAACTGTGCCCCCGATCACACAGAGGCTCCTCCTGGGGACCTGCAGCGGTCGGGGGAGGAGAGGGGGCGGGTGGGGCTTCGTGGTGAGAACGTGGGCACCAGGCGTCGGGTGGTGTAGGGGAAGACCCAGCCCTGTCCGCGCCTGTGGACTGGATGGCGGGGACCTGCTGGTTTTCTTTGGCCGCGGAAGAGGTGGCCACCGACGTCACAGCACCTGTGGATTAGCTCAGGTCTACACGTTAGATGTCCAGGTGGGCTCCGTTCTCTGCTCAGGGCCTCACTGGGCTGACAGCAGGTGTCAGGGGGCTGGGCTCTTCGCTGCAGGCTTTGGAGGAGACTCTGCTCCCAGGCTCCCCACGCCGTCAGGAGAATCTAGTTCCTGGGTGTTTGAGGACTGAGGTCCCTGTCTCCTTGCTGGCTGTCAGCTGGGTCTCCCTCCTCCCATGGCCACCTCCATCTCCAAAGCCAGCAGTGCCATGCTGGGCCCTCTCACTTCTCAGTCCGTCCGGCTTCCTCTCCCAGGTCCGCTTTCAAGGGCTCCCATGGCTGCACTCCCCTCCCCGGGCAACCCAGAATGACCGCCCTGCGTCAAGGGCAGGTCATCAGTCACATGAATCACATCTGTGAAGCCCACTTGGCCCTGTTGAGGTAGGGAAACCGAAGGACTCCGTAAAAACCTGCTTTTTGGTCCTTTTCCTGCTTCTATTCTTGGTGGGACCTGCACCCCCCCCCCCCATGCCCCAGAATGCAAACAGTGTGTGTCCTTGATACCTGTAATTTTCCCCAACATTGTGTGTTCCTCAGAATAGTAGAAGCATTTTCTTAAAGAGGTCTGACAATTTTCTTGTTAAATCTGCTCGTTGATACTGTATTCTCTATTGGAGAATATAAATAGAAACTTTCTGCCCCTGCATTTGTAACGGGTGATGGTTTCCTGTGAACAGGTTCTTGACTTTGTGCTTTGTGCCGACAACCTCCTCACTGAATGCTCTTACGATGTGATTGTTTTCTGGGGTTTTGAATGGATTTTCTAGGCACGCAGTGTCGTCAGTGGTAAATATCAATATGGTTTTTTTTCTTTAAGAACACCTGTTTATTTTGCTTGGCTTAATTTTTCTTTAGGGAGAATTATGCCTTTCCTTAAATGGATCTTTTGGGCCTGGCTCAAGATGGTTATAATGCTTTTCTTCTTCATTCTGTTAATGTGGTGAATAGTAAGTTAATAAATATTTTAATATTTCCAACTTTATTCCTAGAGCCCTTCCACTTCGTCATAATGCTGAAGTTTATTTTCTGTAGATTTTAGAAATTTTATGTAAGTCCTGTCTTTGATACATTCTTATATTGCTATTCTTCTGGAAGCACTTTGTGTATATTAGGGAACAGGGTAAGTAGTGTATATGTGCATATATTTTTCTTGAATATGGGAGGCAGTTTACATAGGAAACCACCGAGGTGACCTGATTCCCCACTCTCCCTTTTTTTCTTGTATAAGATTTTATTTATTTATTTGGGAACCTGGTGCCCACGTTCTCACCACGAAGCCCCACCTGCCCCCTCTCCTCCCCCGACCGCTGCAGGTCCGCACAAGCAGGGGGAGCTGAGCAGGGAGCCCCGAGGTGGGGCTGGATCCCAGGACCCTGGGATCGTGACCTGAGCCGAAGGCAGACGCTTAACCGACTGAGCCACCCAGGTGCCCCCCAACAGCCCCTTTTTCGGTAAATGTGAAATATGCATGCACACACATGCACACACACACACACACCCCTGCACACATGTTTCTGGATACTACCAAAAACAATGTAGCAATCGATTACTTATTTACTGGTCACCCCAAATGAAGAAACATTAACATTTTGTGATTTTTTGTTTGTTTGTTTTTTATTTTTTGTTTTTTAAGTAGGCTGCGTGCTCAGCGTGGAGCCCAACTCAGGGCTTGAACTCACAACCCTGAGATCAAGACCTGAACTGAGATCAAGAGTCGGATGCTCAACCGACTGAGCCGCCCACGTGCCCCTCTTTAGATTTTTTTAAATAAGGAAAAATAACCTTTCAGATTTGTCAGTGGTGTATCTTAGATTTTTTGTAGGTAGACATTCATGTTGTCTACCATAATCAATCAATCTTTCCTTTGAATCCATATGTCTCTTACTTACTTTTTCTTAGTTCCCTTCTTTCACTAGGACCTCTGCTGGTAAGTGCTGGTGATAGATGTATTCTGCTCTTCTTCCTAATAGAAACACTAGTAATATTTTGCCATTAAGTTAATTTTTGTGTTTTGTTCTAAGTTTTTGGTAGGGTCCAGGTTGAGAGTTTCCTTCTACTACTGGTTAGCTAGGTGCCCCTCCCCTTCTCCTCTGATCACCAGTCCTTTTCTTTAAGGATAGCTCCTCAATAATTTCTTATAATTTATTAGATACTTATTTTTCCAATACAGGCTTATGTCTTTTCCAGAGTCCACTTTCACATTTTATGGTTTCCGAGAACATCTTTCTCCCCCAAGATTTTCAAATTTATTAACACAGGTTTTTATACAGTATTGTTTTTAAATTTCCTGAGCATCTGTATTTATTTACCTTCTCATTTCTAATTTTGATCATTTATAGTTTCTGCTCATAGTTCCTGGATTAGTTAACTGGAGGCTTATCATTTTTGCTGATTGGTCTTTCTAAAGGGTTTTTTTTTTTTTTTTCCCCAAACATGCATATCAGCTAGTATTTTCCCAAGCTACACTGAGGTCAGAAGATTTTCAAGAACATTTGTTAATATTGGTTTTGTATTTACTTAGTAAGTGTTAGAGCAAAACTCTGCCCGACTTCTTCATTTGGGGCTGGCATCTTTCTGCCTAGATGGGGACCCTCATTAAGTGACTCCCAGAGCTGGCACCCCCAGTGTTGGCTGTGGGTTTCCGCACGTCCTCCTCCCATTTGAGCATCTTCCCTGCCAGTCTCCACCATGGCTTTGATTTCCAGCTTGAGCCCAGGTTTGCTAGTAGAGTTTATAAATTTGTAAGTAGTTGGCTTGTTGCTATTATTTCCTTACTATTTTAAAATAACTTACAGTATTACTAGATTGCGTTCTAAAAATTTATTCTGTTTCTTTCTCAGGGATTTATTGATATTTCTTGTGGACAATGTCTCTAAATGTTTTTGGACGTTGGAAACAGTATAGCTCTTGTGATATTTTCCTTTCATGTGTACAGAAGGCTATTAACTGAACATTAATTGCTTTTATTTGTCATGTTCTCTATAGCTGCTTTCTTTCCATTCATTCCACGCACATGACCTGTCAGAAGTAAAAGTAGTATGTTAAATATGTCTCCCATTTCTGTTGTGTTCTGTCTAAGCTCTCCTTATTTCTTCGTGTATCACCTTTTGCTTTATATATCTCAATGTATAATTCTGTTTTTAATATTCCAGTGCTATGCAAGTAAGCCCTTGAGAGTTAATAATCGTGTCTGTGTTGTACGTGTTACTCTTCAGATTCATAAATTTCGTCTCTTGATCCTGAATTTACTTTTTCTCTTTTTACTGTTGCAGCCCTGATTTTTTTCTTTCTTTTCTTTTCTTTTTTTTTTTTTTAGATTTTATTTATTTATTTGAGAGAGAGAGAAGGAGCAGAGGGAGAGGGAGAAGCAGACTCCTTGCTGAGCAGGGAACCCGACATGGGGCTCGATCCCAGGACTCTGGGATCACGCCCTGAGCCGAAGGCAGACACCTAACCAACTGAGCCACCCAGGTACCCCGCAGCCCTGCTTTCTTGATAGACCCATGTCCAGTTTTTATTTTCACCCTTCCTGCATGTCATGGATGGGTTGATTTTGTTTTGTAAACACCAGCCTGAGAGTATCTTTCTTTTAGTGGGTGAGTTATGGCAACTTGGGGTCCTTGTTTTGATTCTACATCTATATTTTATTTTATTTTTATTTTTAAAGAATTTTACTTAGAGAGAGAGAGAGAGAGAGCATGCATGCAGAAGTGGGGAAAGGGGCAGAGGAAGAGGGAGAGAATCTCCAGCAGACTCTGCACTGAGCCCGATGTGGGGCTTGATCTCACAACCCCGAGACCATGACCTGAGCTGAAACCAAGAGTTGGATGCTTGTTTAACAGACCAGGTTACCCAGATGCCCCACTACATCTATATTTAGATGGGACAGTATGGAATTTTGCCTGTTCCCATCACTTCAATAAAGAATAGACTTGCTTAGGCAGAAGTGACAGGAGCCCACTGTGTCATGAGTGTGAGTAAGCTGGGGTCTGCAATGTTTGTGTGATTTAAATCTCTTTTATCCTTAACAGTACTGTTTGGCAGGCCTGCACCTATTTCCTTTCAGCTGAGACTCTAAATCACTGTTTCCTAAATACAGTCCTGTATTTGTAATGGCGTGGTGTTAAATAAGAAGCCAAGACCAACAGTAAGAGTTTTGTCAGCAAAAATAACATTTTTAGGGTTTTTCTCATGCTAATCCCCAAGACTACCCACCGCTTTGGAGTTCATTGTCGGGTCTAAATCAGCACCTTTAAGTAAACCTCCTGCCTGAGACTGAATGTTAAACCGAGGGCTAGCTAAGATAACACAGATTGCTTTAAAGGAGTAAGGGAGGGCGGCTGCAGGGAAGGGCTATTTGGTTGTTTATCAGCTGCAGTCGACCTCAGTCCATGGGAGCTATTTTCATCTCGATGGGTCCAGCCTCATCAGAATTGATCCCGCCTGCCCACCTTGATTGGGCAGGAAACGCTTTCAGGTGGAAGACCAGGAAAAACCCAAGACAGATTTGAACAACCTGTATTACCTCCTCTCAACTTTGCAAAAAGAAAATGTAAGAGCCAACGGTGGCTGTGCCAAATACGAGCACTTTATACCCAAGAGCTGGTAGAGGGAAGCGAGGCAGAAGGTGGCCAATGAGATTGAATGTTCTGGTTTCACTTTTCCATAAAGTGCTGAGGAGACTCTGGGATGGAGAAGTGTGTCTGTGTCTGTCCATCTGGGAGCTTTACTGGAACGATAAAAGGGCATCGTGGCTTCTCTGGCAAATGCCACGTTGGGGAGCCGTTTATGGCCTGGTGGGTCCAGAAATGCATAAGAGTGGGGTGCTGGGAGTGGATCAGCCTCCCTTCCCGGGAGTGGGGGGAGGGGGTCTCGCTCGTCATGGTCACCAGTGAACGGGGGTCCAGCTAGGTCAGGTCTTCCGTTGTTTGCTCAACAGAATCAGAAAATCTGCATTTTTATGTATAATCTCTTAATTGTTTTCATTGGACAATTATTTTTAAAAAAATGAAAAAAAAAAAAACCCACCGTAACCAATACCGCACGTGCTCAGAAACGTCTGTAGGATTCTCGGGCTTTCACCCTGGGTATCAGGCAAGGCGCGTTCTGGGTGTTCCGGAGCACAGTTACCCGGAGGGGGCATGTACTAGTTACCCCTCCCCTGAGCCCCTAGATGCCCAGACCCCTTGCAGCCTTCGGCACAAGGGATGCTGCTCCCTTCGTTGTACCCTTCACAAAGAGCAAATTGTTCAGCATCTGGGCGGGTAACCCACAGCTCCAGGAAGAGAGAGACGAGGGAGGCGTCCCCCAGAGTTCAGCCCAGGGCCTGGCCATGACCGGCTCAGTGTAGGCTTGGAGAAACACAAACCTTTGTCCTGTGCTGCTTTAACCCCTGCTCTTCTTCCTTCTCACCCTCTGTGAACCACCCCGCCCCCTTATTTCGGAGCTCAGACTTTAATTTTGGTTCTAAACACACCCCCTTTTTTACCCACTTACCCCTCCCAATTTAAAATCTTGCTAGTAAGCAAGATGTATCCCCTCATTAAGTCCGTATCTTACCGTTTCTGGAGGGATTTCTCTCAAGCCACATATTCGGTCCCATGATAACGGACTGACTTTCTTGTTTGGAGGGGTTCACGAACACACAGTGGGGAGATGTGTGGCGCTTGGGCATCAAGCGTGGAGTGCTTCATTAGAGTTCCAAAATCATCAAGGACGTCTTCAGTTTAAAAGTTGGGATAACAAGTAAACATGTATGCCCGAGGCACCGTGTCCTGTAGCTACAGTGTTATTGTCTGCTGTCTCAAGGTGGAATGAGTTTTGGCAGAAATATGACAGAGTCCAATGGAAGGCCTCCCGAGGAGGGCACAGTCCGTGTCCCCAGGCTGTGGAACTGTGTGAACTTGGAGGACCCTCAGAGGCAAATGCATCTCTTTCTGTCAACCCCACTGCGTCCGGGAGGGGAGGGCTCATTCCCTTCTTGACAGCTCCATGCCAGCCCCCAACACTCCTCAGTGGCTGTCCACACCTCTGGATTCCTCAAGAGCAGGGCTAGAAGGCGCATGTAGTTAGAAGGACTAGCACATCGTGAGCGTGAGCGATGTACGTGGGTGTGAGGCCCCCACGAGTCAAGTGGGCTGACCACGGAACCACTCCCATGGAGGAGGCTGGCTGTGGAGGGCACTGTGCCCCCCCAGGGGCCGGGATCTGTCCCCCCAGGTGACAGCTGACCTGTGGAATGAGGGCCCAATGTCACTGGAACTTCCTACATCCAAAGGAAGCCTGAAATCTGTATTTTTATGTGAAATCTTCCAATTCTTTAAGGCTCGTAACTAATAAAAAAAAAAAAAGATTAAACATTGTGTGAGCCAAACGAAACCCATTGGTAGGTTGGATTTGGCCTGTAGGTTACCAGTTTGCAATTTCCTCTCAAGCCCGAAGCCAGGAATTCTGGAACAAGCGGTGTTTGGGAAGCTGGGACGTGCCTTCTTTAGAGTCACTCCCTCTCCCCGGGTGGAGGGCTGGGGCAGGAAGGCCCACTGGGTTCACGGGGGCACCTCCTCCATGTCCTCCTTATTCTAGGGTGTGCACTCACTGGATGGTGGTGTGGTCAAGAATGGTCCTGCATGATTTAAATTGTCAGGTTTTTTTTTTTTTTTTGCTTTGGTTTGGCTGATTCTGTGCAGTTAAATCAATAAAAATTAAATGAGTTTCGGTGTGTTTCTACTAATTATCTTAGCTCTCTAATTTCCTTTACAGAATTTAAAAACAGTTAACCTGCCTGGCTTTTCCAGAATGTTTATATTAATAAACATCTATTTTACCGTTTGCATGTCTTTTGCCAAACTGCAGAGACTTTTGAAAAATGTTACTCTGTTTTTCTTATGAAGGATAAATTAGTCCAGTGGTAACTCTGAAATCTGACACCTCTCCCCTCTTTTCTCGCACCAGCTGCGCCCTGGGTCTTCTTACCGGGACAGGCGTGTGACCCAGAATTCAGAATATCTGCAGTGTCCCAGGTGTCAAGGGAGATGTCTATGGACAGAGCTCGGAGGAAGGCCTCAGGCACAGTGGCTCCTGGGGGGTGGGCGGGGCCGGGGCCTGGAAGGAACACTGCAGGTTTCCATCACTCATTAAAAATGTGTGATGAATGTCTTAGAGGTATATGGGGGTTTTAATAATAAGTGCCTAGCAGCTACCTCTGGAACCTTCAGAGGCATTTTTCTTGCCCTGCCTCCCCAACTCAGGGCTCCTCAATTAAACTTGGGATTATAATGAGCAATGTAATGAAGCATCTGTGGAAATGGAGGTAGGGACAGAGTCCCTGGGAAAGAGCAAACCCAGAAGGTCCCTGTGAACAGGATGCTCTGGGTGCTCCTGAGTAGGGAATATGATAGTTACATGTCATATGTCATGTTGTTGAGAAATTAAACTCCATTTCTCAAATGCAGCAAGATCAGAGAGTTGTCCCGAAAGGCAGTAGATCTGCTCAGTGCATGTAACTGAACATTCAAAGTGGGCTAGCCCTTTGGCTGACAATGTATGTGGAGCCAAGAGAACAGGCAGGATCCCTTCAGAAGAGATCCTTGATGTCTCGATGGTACGAGATAGATGGCTGGATAGAAGTCTTAACCACGCTTGAAGAGAAAGTAACAGCAAAACAATGAAATGACTCAGTTCCATGAAAGATGAGAGTGGTGTTGGGAGGTTTCAGAAGACGTGTATAGTTTTGAAAGAAAATGTTGCTAGAAAACCTCTCGATAATGTCCAAGTAAGATGGACTTCATGCAGTGAGGCTGGAAGCTGACCTAAGGTGGCAGGAGAAGACGAAATTGGGGAAAGCAAGAATTAAAAGAGCTACATTTGAAACCCATATGTTTTTAGAAATGAAAACTAGAAGCAGTAAGTGTTATTGTAGGCAAACTTTTTTTAAAACAAAAAACACAAATTGTAACAAATGAGTATGTAGAAAAAACTTAAAATATTATTAAACTCTTCTCCCAAGGGGGGGGGAAGGCATGGGGCCCAGATGGGTTTATATGACATTTTCCTCTCATTGTTAAAGGAATATTCAATTCCATTGGCTATGAACATAAATAAATAGAAAGGAAATAGAAATAAGAAATAGGTAAAAATAAAGCATTGTCAATGAATTTTATGAAGCCAACATAACCTCAAGCCAAAATCTAAAAATTGAGTAAAAGAAATTTTATTTTATTTTATTTTTTTAAAGATTTTATTTTATTTATTTGACAGAGAGAGACAGCGAGAGAGGGAACACAAGAAGGGGGAGTGGGAGAGGGAGAAGCAGGCTTCCCGCCTAGCAGGGAGCCCGACATGGGGCTCGATCCCAGAACCCTGGGACCATGACCTGAGCCGAAGGCAGATGCTTAACGACTGAGCCACCCAGGTGCCCCAGTAAAAGAAATTTTAGAGAGCAACCTCATTCACAAAAATAACTCTAAAAAAATACAATAAAATATTAACAAGTTAAACGGAGTAATATAATACATTAATAAAACAATTAAAAAAAAACCTTCAAGAATTGTATAGCATTAAATGATGGGTTATGAAGGGAGACTTCTTGGTGCATGTCAGCAATAGTTTGGATGAAACCCAACATGCATTCCTGATTTAAAGAAATAAAAGCAGTAAGATAGGAGTAGAATGGCACTTCCACACATTGTAGATACCTTACAGTATCTCTCCAAGTCCAGTAGCCACCTTACATGTAATGGCAAAATAGAAGGAACACCGAGATGAAGGATGCCAATTACTGGCTCCGTGACTTGGCAATACATTGGTAAGTGAAGCTGGTAGTTCTGGTGCCGTGGACCACTGTTTTTCCAGAATCACTTGTGAGGTCAGTCAAGACTAACTTTTTATAATGGTGTATAATCTTCAGTATCTATAAATGGTTTTGTTTAGGGGATACTGTGTAATCTGGTTGACCCTGTAGTTCCCACTTGTGCAGGTGTGAAGGTGTGGCTCACACCTGGGGAACTCTGCATTTCGCCTGGTGCACAGTGCATGCCCAGAGATTCTCTGAGCGTGTGAGTGTCCTCTGTTGTTTGTGCTGAGGTTAAAAACAATTAGGAATCTTTATCATAACAAATGCAATGGGAAAAGAAAAGCATCACGACTAACTATTGGAAAGGATGACAGTGGATCATGTTAAGTGATTATTAATGTTTTCACTATACAGAAGTATAAAGAAGGACAGTATAAAATAGACAATAGTTCACTGCCCTCAGATAAACCTCTTTCGTGTTAAAGGACAATAAAGGAAATACATACACAAAGTTAGAAAGAATAACCAAATAAATATGTCCAATCTGGTGCCAAATAAGAAACCAAAGCCACTTGCCCTTCAGGCTGCCTACTCACATGTAATACATTTTAATACCATTCTTTAAATTTCTTCCAGAAATGCATATATGTGTGTGTTCTTTTCCATTTACACGAGGAAAGTCATTATTGAGAGACGATACGATTATCTTCTAGAGAGTCAGAGAAACTCAGGCAGGTGCAGTGAACCGCAAGTCATTTTGTCCAATTATAGCAGCCCTTGCTTTGTAAATAGCATGGAGACAAGATCCCACTCACAAATAACAAAAATATAAATGACTTAGGAAGAATTTAATAAAAATGCTCAAAATTGGAGGACCTGTTTAACAAAACTAAAATCTATCAGCCATAAGTTAAGACAAAGAAGGCCACCTGCACAAAATTATGAAAGGCTCTGTATTTTATAGTGTGAATATCCAGAATTCATCTATGATTCTACCTTTTCAATCAAAATAGAGTTTTTCTTAAGGGTAACGTGACAAAATGATTCTGAAGTTCTCTAAGGAAAATAAATGCCTAAGTGGAACAAGGCAAATATTTAAGGAAGAATAATGTTGAAGACCTGCCCTGTAAGATATTAAAACACACTATAAAAAATAAATAAAATACTACAGTAAAGGCTCAAGAATAAGGATTTCGATGGAACAGAAACTGGTGATCGTGTGTATGTGTGTTTATATAAAAGAATGCCTTTATTTATTTTTAAAGATTTTATTTATTTGTGAGAGAGAAAGAGCAAGAGAGAATGAGCGGGGGAGGGGGCAGAGGGAGAGGGATAAGCAGACTCCCCGATCAGCTCAGTGAGGAACCCAATGCGGGGCTTGATCCCAGGACACTGGGATCATGACCTGAGTGGAGGCAGGTGCTTAACTGACTGAGCCACCCAGGCACCCCTATTTATTTATTTTTAAAATTTAAATTTTAGTTAGTTAACATACAGTGCAGTATTGGCTTCTGGAGTAGAATTCTGTAATTCAACACTTACATACAACACCCAGTCCTCATCCCAGCAAGTGCCCTCCTTAATGCCCATCACCCATTGAGCCCATTCCCTGCCCACCTCCCTCCAGTGGCCCTCAGTTTGTTCTCTGTCGTTAAGAGTCTCTTTTACTTTGTTTCCCTCTCTCCTTTTCTTTTCCCCCTTCCCATTTGTTCATCTGTTTTCTTTCTTAATTTCCACATAGACTGAGTTCATATGGTATTTGTCTTTCTCTGACTGACTTATTTTGCTTAGTGTAATACTATCTAGCTCCATCCATGTTGTTGCAAATGCCAAGATTTCATTATTTTTGATGGCTGTATAATATTCCATCATGTATACATGCCACATCTTCTTTATCTGTTCATCAGTCGGCGGACATTTGGGCTCTCTCCAGTTTGGCTAATATAATGCTACCATAAACATTGGGGTGCATGTACCCCTTCAAATCTGTATTTTTCTATCCTTTGGGTAAATACCCAGTAGTGCAATTGCTGGGTTGTAGGGTGGCTCTATTTTCAACTTTTTGAGGAACCTCCATACTGTTCTCCAGAGTGGCTGCACCAGCTTGCATTCCTACCAACAGTGTAGGAGGGTTCCCCTTTCTCCACAACCTTGCCAACATCTGTTGTTTCTTGTGTTGTTGATTTTAGCCATTCTGACGGGTGTGAGGGGGTATCTCATTGTAGTTTGGATTTGCATTTCCCTGATGATGAGTGATGTTGAGCATCTTTTCATGTGTCTGTTGGCCATTTGGATGTCTTCTCTGGGAAAGTGTATAAAACGCTTTTAAAACATCGATAGCTCTGATAACTTACAGACAAAAATTATATTTCTGAATATTTAAAACACTGTATCCAAAGTAAAAAAAAAGTGATTTGCTGTCCCGTGGCACCATTTTCCAAACACCTAACAATATATAATATGATCTTAACAAGTAATTGTGGACCTATACAGAACAGATCATATAGAAAAATGAAACAGGACATTGACAAGTCACAAAACAATTTATAATAAAATTTGAAAAATACTGTCATCGTTCTGTAAAGCCAAAGGTACCATTTTCACTTAACACAGTCGCAGAGGTTTGGGGACCTACCAGGTCATGGGTGTCAAGGTGTTCCTGGACTACTGAAGAGAATAGAACCTGCAAAAGGATGTAAAAAAAGTTTTTAAAGGCAGTTTAGCAATACTTATTGGAGTCATTCAGATATTTCTTCTCTCTTTCCTCCACAACACAGCTGGAGAACTTGTCCCGTGGAAAAAAATTGGAGGATGTGCAAAGATCCTCTCAAATATATTCTCTGCATCTTATTTCTCACAGAATTCGTGAGGGTGGATTTGCTCAGGTGCCGTATTGAGTAGAATGGTGGTTTCAGTCAACACGTTCATGCAAACATACGTGTTTATGTGTGTGTGTATAATGCCATCTAACATACATTGCCCTGGAAAGAAACAGGTGGTAGAATGTGCACCAGTTTGCCCCTTGGTGGTGGACTGTGAGTGGCAGAAATGTCCTTCTTTGTATTTTTCTGTATTTTCCATATCATCTCAATGAAAATGCAATAAATTATAGTCAGAGAAAAAGGTCAGATGTGAGCCTCCTGGAAGCTTCCCTTTGATAATATCTGTTCACCTTAAACTCACTATTTTAAGGAGCCTTTCCCCCCCAAGAAACCCCCAATCCAAGAAACGTTTTTCTCTGAATCTCTTAACATTTTTTCCTTAAGAACTCTTATCATGGAGGGGCGCTGGGTGGCTCAGCTGGTTGGGTGGCTGCCTTCGGCTCAGGTCATGATCCTGGAGTCCGGGGATTGAGTCCCGCATCGGGCTCCCTGCTCGGCGGGGAGTCTGCTTCTCTCTCTGACCCTCCCCCCTCTCGTGCTCTCTCTCATTCTCTCTCTCAAATAAATAAAATCTTAAGAAAAAAAAGAACACTTACCATAGATATTATTTATGTATTTGTTGGTGTATTGTTCCGTAGATGCCTGTCCCTGTGTGCTAGACCGTAAGTCCCAAGTTGGCAAAGACCACATGTGGTTTGTTTCTTACTCTGTACTTAACATAATACCTAGTACCCTGCGGGTTCTCAGTCAGTGTTTACTGGATGAATGAATGAATGAATGAACCCTCAGGGATGATACATTCATCAGCTGCTCTTCACGTGCTGTTCACTGAACACATCTTACAACACGTTTACTTCCCACATCAACCCTGTGCGCGTTTATCCCATTTTACAGGCAAGGAAACTGAGGCTGAAGAGAGTACAGACCCTATTCAGGATTACATTGGGGCTTACTGGGGCTATTAGCTCCATGCCCTACCGTAGCCGACCCCATAAAAAGGAAAACTAGCTGTACACATACCTTAAGCGAGGCTGATGTGGAGGGCAACATCCTTTACACTGAAATGCTCAGTCCATCTAGGAATCAGTGAAACACTTCTGTGTTTTACCCAGCGTAATTTAAACATTTGCTTTGGAGTCTGAATGTCACCCTCAGAGATCAATTGACTTATCCCGTAGCTTAGCACTATAACAGAATCACCCTGCAAAAGTAAAAACAGCTCATCTTTCCCTCCTTCAGGAGGAGCATCAGAAAAGGAGGTCCCGTAGCTTCTTCTGTCTTTGCCCTAAAGTGTGGCACACACAGGGGCATTAAGCCCGCTCTCTGGGAAGTGGGTCTGTGAATTGTCTTCCGCTGCTGATGGCTCTGAGGCTATTTGCTTTTCAAATTGATTTTTTTACAGCCAAGATTCCTGGCATTGGTGGCTAAAAAAACTCGAAGCAGGCTGAGATTGAGAGATTCATTTGGTAATTAGATTTTGAAAAATCATAACCTTGGTCTTTGCAAATGTGCGGAGAATCACAGATTGGTTACTGCAGAGGTTAACTCGGGCTGTTCCTTTCAAGAAGTAGGATGTTTGGGATTGGAGGGGGCAAGAACCATCTACATTCAAATATTTTTATTTTGTACTTTGAAGCGATCAGAGTTCAAGGCAACAACAGCTTCTTAAACCAAACTTTTTTTTTTTTTTTTTTACCACCTCTGATGGCTTGACAGTGAGTCGGAATGAATAACTTATTTTTCTCATCACTTTGGCCACGAAGCCATGTTTCATTTTCAAAAAAGATGAAACTGTATGTAATTTCATATACTGTCCTTAATGCTGCACATAATTAATTGTGAAAGGTCAATTTCTCTTTTGTTGGGAGTCTGCAGGTGCATTTCCATAAGGTTTATTCCCATTATATTTTTGATCAATGTAAAAAAAATGCATGTGTTTGTGATTCTAATGGGATAGGAGCTACTTGTCTGTCCTGATATCTTTGAGCAGACACTAGTAATTTGACTGTGTCTTGCTGCCAGCATCATGCAAGGTGTTGAAACTGCAGTAACATATACAGTTTACAGTAAGCTTGCAACACGTCCAGTGGGAAGTGAAGTAACGAAGTGTCACCAGGATGCAGATGTCGTAGCGTTAGATTAAAAGTCTCAGTACCGGGGCCCCTGGGTGGTTCGGTTGGGTGAGCATCCAACCCCTGCTTTCAGCTCAGGTCATGATCTCAGGGTCGTGGGATCGAGGCCCGCATCGGGCTCGGTGCTCACCGTGGACTCTGCTTGTCCCTCCCCCTCTGCTTTTCTCCTCAAGCTCTCTCTCTCTCTCATAAATAAGATAGTAAAAAAAATGAAGGTCTCAGTACTTTTGGCTCTTCAATGATTGCCAGTTTAGACATGTTTTCCACTGAAAAAAAAATTCAGAATTCCATAGGTGGAGGTACTCGGAATGTCTGGGAAGTTCTTTGGATGCAGTTGAACCCAAATCTCTGTTAAGCATCTTTCTGTTTCAGAGACTGTGCTTGCGGTGGCCGGGCGAATGAGACGTTTATTTGTTGAGAGAACAGGATTAGGACTGTGGAACCTCGGCCGGTGCAGAAATTCGCCTGGGTGCTGATTTGTGGGTGTAGACAGGTGTCATCCTCGTGGACCACCCCATGATAGAAAGACGAATAATCCTTGTTCCTTGGTGGATTGATTGTCAAGAAATTTCCACGGTTACGCGATTCTGTGGCTCCTTGTTCTGTGACTGTAGGGCAGGCGTGCGGAAGGCACGGGGATCCTCCCTGGCATAGCCACGCCTCCACGATGCGCCCGCACCGGGTCATCTGTCCCCGCCGGTCTCCTCGAGGTGGCTCTCCCCTCCTCTAGGCGGTGATCAGAGACGTCTGTCCCAGCGTGAACATCAGGGGGTTGCAGATGCTTGACAAAAACCCTGCTCTGGTTTGCAGTCTGATTTAGGACAAAATCCACGCTCGGCCCTGAGCTCACCATGGCAGCTTGTGTCTTGTCTGAGCTCTGACTTCTGTCCTTCTGTCTCCTCTCACGCCGTCCCAGCCCCACTGACCGCTCTGTGCCCCAAGGACGCTAGGCTCCTGTTTGCCTATTTCTTCCATCCAGCCTGGAATCTCGTCCCCGGGTCCTCGCGTCCGTAGCTTGGCTCCTTGTCCTTTATGTCCAACAGCAGCTCCTCAAAGGGAACGTTGGCTCCACGTTCACGGGTGAATCCCCCAAAACCCAGTGCAGAGTCTGGCACGGAATACATCTCCATCAGTGTTTGTTCGGTGCAGGCATGAGCCCTCCTGCGTTTCATCCTGTCGTTAAACGCTCTGTGTGGGAAAGCTTTTCCGTGCCGGAGATGGCCCGTTGGTATCTCTGCTTTGATGCGGCGATGATCCGTATCTCTGCCTGTGTGTGTGTCTGCTTCTGTCTGCATCCTGCTGAACGACCATGATTATTTCCTTTGACAGATAGGACGGTCGTAACCTGCCGCGCTTGACCCTCGTGCGCCAATCCTTGGCTCGTTCTTTGTGTTTCCGGCAGCCGTGCGCCGCTGCGGAGCCGTGTGCTTTGAAGAGGCAGGGAGAAAGGAGACACAGTCCCTGTTGTCACGGGGTTTCCGACCTAATGCTGGCAGTCGATCGCAGGGCATTCAGTACAACCCAGGGAACGGTAGTCGAAACCGCGCATTCTGGGGTGCACTGGAGGCCCCCCGCCAGAAAATCCAGCTCTGGAATGTGCCTGGACACAGACGTGAAAGCGGGACTGGCCGCTTCCAGCCACGCGCCGACGCCCCTGGGCTAGGGCTCGGGGGATTCAGAGAGGGCTCCTGCTAGTGCCTTGGTTCACCCGTCATGCAGCGCCCCCTAGGTTCCCTGTGTCCTGTGGGGCCCTTCTGGAAGTTTAGGATGAGGTTTTAGGGAAAGTCAGTTAAATGTTATCATTTCCATGTTCGGGTCACTTTGGACAGATAAAACTTCACCTTTTTCAGCAGTAAGAGTGAACTACAGAATTTTAGAAACCACCTAGCACCCTGCCTTCATTTACTGAGAGAAAGCAGAGGCCCAGAGAGGAGACCGACGTCCCCGAGGTCGTGACACTCGTCTTTGACTGAGCTGACCCGGGAAGAGAATTCTAGCACCAGCTGTGAAGTGAGGAAGGTTCTCCCTGTGGATGCTCTCTGTCCCTCCTTCAGCTCTTCCTGCTTCCTGTGGCCCTCCTCTCCCTCCCCCTCCTCCTCCTCCCTCCTCCTCCCTCCTCCTCCCTCCCCCTCCTCCGCCTCCTCCCTCCCCTTCCCTCCCTTCCCTTCCCTTCCTTCCCTTTCTTTCCTTCCTTCCATTCTTCCCTCCCTCCCTCCTTCCCTCCTTCCTTCCATCAAATCACCAGGAGCCAAAATGTTAATATCTGCAAATTTGGGATCCAGCCTTAATAAATGAAGGAATTTTGTAGTAATGTGGGAACTTTTTTTTTTGGTAGGGATGCCATGAGGAAGGGGAGTGGTATTTCTTTGGTTGAAGGTCCCTCGATAGGGGAGGCACAGCTTTTCCTAGCCCCCCCCTGCTGCGGCATCTGCACATGCCCTTCTTCGATGGGGCCGCGTGGGAGCCCACTGGCCTCTCCAGCGTGTCGGCATCCTCTGCGCTGCCCGTCCCATCCGAGTGCACTGTGGGCTCGTGCCTTCACCGTCTTGCTTCCCTCTCTTTTGTGTTATGAGCCAGTCCGAAACCGTCCATTTCATGCCCCTGGAGTGGAGGCAGGAGCGTGCTGCTGGGACCCAGCGCCTGGAAGTCTGTCCGCACTGCCGTCAGGGTGCTGATTAATTGCAGGGGCCTTTTCTGTCGGCTCCCGCCCTGCGGACAAGACAGGGCACGTTTGCACAGGACCTGGGCTCCTTTCCAGACTCGGCAGCTCTGACTGACAAGCATCAGCCATGAAACCTAAACCGCACGTGTTTTCTGACGGAATAAACTGGATTCAGATGAACTACCAGAGCTATGTGATGGACAGTCAGTAACAGGAAAACCAGGGTAGCTGTCAGGAAACTCAGTGACGATTAACTTCATTTCTGGTTACGCTGGATGAAAGGTTTTCCTGTACCTGAGGGACTCTCTGCTTTGCAGACACGGAGTAAAAATCTCTGAGTCTTGTGGCCATCGGGAGCTGTCTGGTAGACAGGAAGTCATGCAGATGACCGTCAGGCCGCAGATCCCTATTTCTGCTGTCCCCGTCTTCTCTGGGGCGCAGATGGGAGAGCATGATGTTACAGTGCAGCCCCATCGTCTTGGGTTTTGCGGTCCGCAGAGGAGCTCTGTAAGCTGGGCATCCGTCGGCTTGCGCATATTCGCACATGGGTTTCCGAACATCTTGTCTCTTTCATCAAACTTGGCTCAACTTGCTGCAAGACGGCGCTTGTTCATGCTTTATAATGTAAGCGCCAGTTTGTACGGTTTTCCTCTAAAATCTTGTGTGAAGCCCTGATCTGCTATAGGAGAAGCGGGTGTGCTCTGGCCCCTGGGGTGAGCTGCCCTAAGAAGGCACCAGGGACAGGGCAGCTGAGAGGACGCAGACGGCTTCCCTCGAGTCTGGAGGCCGGAAGTCCCCGACACAGTAGGGCTCTGGTCACCTTCCCGCTGTCTCCTCACCTGGCAGAGACAGACCAGGGGTCTCCTCCTGCCCTTCTAAGCACACTAACCTGACACGGGGCCCCATCCTCACGACCCCACCCAACCCTGATTCTCTCCCACAGGCCCCGGGTCATGTGCCCCCCCGGGAGGCATGGTTAGGGCTTGCGGGGACACAGCTCTGTCCTTGGCGGATGTCAGGGAGAGGGCACCTCGTAAGAGGCTCACACAAGGGAAACTATACACCTGAACAGCCTCTGGTTGCTCCAGGCCACGCGGCTTCGTGTGGACAGCCTTCCCGGGAGTCAAGAAGGAGCAGCGTGTCTTGAGCACGTCTGAATACCAGGCAGCCCCGTGTGTCATCTTAATCCTTACAGAGTCCCTGGAGGGAGATGGGACTGTCTCCATGTCACCTGTGGGGACCCTTGAGCCTCCTACCACTTACCTGTGCCCAGCATCACACCTGGTGCGCGGCAGCCATTCCCAGAGTCCGACGCTAACCAGACGAGGAAGAGGGTAGTGGTGAGAGGATCAGGACGGTTGTGGGACGTGACAGTGGGCAGCTCGGGGCCCGCTGACGGCCAGGACGCTCGCTGTCCGCTTGGCTCCTGGCTGCCATCCCCGGCATCGACAACAGAGCCTGGCATGCAGCAGGTGAGCCCTGGCATCATCCCTGGAGGTGGCCGCGGACGCCAGCTGATGCAGAATTCAGAAATGTGCATTTTCAGGTGAAAGCTCTTGATGATGAAAGCTCACAGAATGTTGGTGGCAATAAAAATAAGTTTGCCCCTAAGTGGGCCAATCGTACGTCATCCAAGCAGAAACAACCGGAGCCCTCATGAAGTCCACACTCTGCCAGTGTTTCACTTACGTCTCTGTTGTTGGTGCCCTAGAGGCTGGGGAGGATCAGCTGGAAAGCTGAAAGCTGTGGGAATTGCCTGTGTGCACACAGTGTGACATTTAGCCTGGGCGACGTGCTGACTTGTATGGTCTGTGGGATGAAAATGAAAGCTGTCTGCTCTCCGCCCCACAGTGTGTTCTGCGGGATGAGCCTCCTGTCGGAAATTATGTCAAAGGACCAACCTTCACTCAGTTCACTCTGAGTTGCTCACTACGGATAGGGAGCTAAATCATACATTCTCCAGCTCAGCTGACCTCACGTTGAGCTATGTGCTTGCAGAAGGAAGGATGGGAGAAAGAGAGAGCGAGAATGGACTGTCCTCGCCCACGCACCTGCTGGACATGGGCGTGCCTTTGTCCCAGCATAAAAATCACGCCCTCTACCTTTTATCTGCTGCACTAGGAGAATGAACAGTTTTGAAAAACATTCATGGTAAATGAAATAGGTTTTAAAAGAGTTAATTTAGGGGTGCCTGGGTTAGGCAACCTCTCTGTGCTGTTCTTTATCGGCAAAAAATGGGATAACAGTCCCTACTTCAATGGGACAGTGTGAGAATTTAATGACATAAATGCTGGCCAAGCCACAGAGCATTGCGTCCTGTCTGTGCCCCAGAATGGGGAGGGGGGGGACACGGGAAAAGAAGCCATGGAAAGCTCACGCTTATCCCTTCCAGATCAAGGTCTGCAAGGTGGCACACATCGTTCCTGCTCACACCTCAGTGGCCAGAAATCAGTCACACGACTGTGCCTAAGCTGCAAGGGAGGCAGGAAAGGGAGTCTAAACACATTTCTATCTCTCAACACTCTGACAAAGAGACAGGCACTGCACAATGAGGTTCAACCCCTGTTCGTACTAACCCCCAATCATGCTTCCTGAGCAGGGCTCTGTGTGTTTGCTTCTGCTCTTGGCATCAGCTGTGCTGGGGATGGACGTGAAGTCTCTGCCCGTAAGTGTCACCTTCTACTTGGAAACCAGACATGGTTCTGCTTGTCTGAGAGCAACTCCGGAGTCTGGAGGCTTTGGGATGTGAAGACATGATTGAAGGGCTTTCTGGAAAGACCTGCCATGTTACGTTCATGTGTGTCTTTCTAAAGCCCCTGAACGTACCACTCAGAGAGCCCAGAAATAGGTTTGCTTCAATTCAGAGTTCACACTAAGATGAGAACCCCTGAGCCTTGATCTTGCCTCGGAGGGTCATGGGGTTAGTAACACATGGGGCAAGTCTCATGTTCAGAATTGCAAATGGTCAGTAACAAGGTCATAAATATGATCTTCGCTCTGGAAGAATTTTGTGGGTAATAAATTGCTTTCCTCCCCTTCATCCCATGTTGTTCCACAAACACTCCCAGGGATGGGTCACAGCGCTCGGAATGACCTCTTTCCTGCACGATGTCAGGGGGCTGATGTGTGGCCAAAGCAGAATCCTTTTCCGGGCTCACCTCTTTCCATCGTAGGGCCTGATGTGCAGGGAAAGCAGGTATGAATTATGCAAGCCCTGAGAGTTGTTTGCATTTGAACCAAATGCTTCGAACATCTTCAATTTTGAATATTCTGGTTTGCGTCCGAAGCTCGGAATTTGAGATTTATGGGAAAACTGGATTCAGCGGGTGGCAAGAACGCCAGTGTGTGAGTAGCAGGACCGTCCAAGACGGTACCGGTGACGTGGCCGCGGGCTGGTGTCCTGTCCCCGCCATGTCAGCAGGTCAGTTCTGTGTGGTGGCAAGGTGGGGGCCGTAAATTGTCTCTGAAATCCCAGCACGGCACAAGTTCGGGGTGACCCTAACATCCTCAGTAATTCCAAGAGTCAGAGTCTTGTGTTTGCTCCTCTCCAGCCCCTTACCCTCCTCCAAGATCAAGAGAGAGAAACATGCCCAGGGGATGTCACTAGCTGGTCCTTAGGGCCCATTTTGTAGGAAATACCTTGAAATCCCCAAATTGCTCTCTGAGTAGCAGGAAGCTCATTCTAAGAATGTTAGGTGGGAACTTAAAATCAAACAGATAAGCAAAGCCCGTCTTCCTTGTGAAGCTTGCTCTGGGCACAAGATTCAGCTGCAAGTATCCTCACTGGTGCTTTCTCTTCTTCCCCTTTCAATGTTCAAATTAACTCTTTACTTTTTTTTTTTAAGATTTTATTTATTTATTTGACAGAGAGACAGCGAGAGAGGGAACACAAGCAGGGGGAGTGGGAGAGGGAGAAGCAGGCTTCCCGCTGAGCAGGGAGCCCAATGTGGGGCTCGATCCCAGGACCCTGAGATCATGACCTGAGCCGAAGGCAGACGCTTAATGACTGAGCCACAAGAGAGGTTGCCTAACTGGCCCAAGGTCAAACGGCTAGAAAGAAGTAATAACAGAAATGGGATACAAAGTGTCCAGCCGCAGGTCTGAGGTGCTGTGCGACACATTTCCACGGTCCCACTTTGGGGATCCCATGATGCACAGAGTCTTCATGAACGCCCCTCTGTCTTTCCCAAGATTTATCGTGGCATTCCAGGTGAGGTTGTATTCGGAAGGGATGTGAACATTTTGAACTTTTCTGTTTTAAATTCAGGAAGAGCTCTCTCCTCTAGATGTGGCTGCTAATTGCCCACCAGGAACCTTTCCCATCTCTTTCCTTCCTTCCTTCCTTCCCTCCCTCCCTCCTTCCTTCCTTCCTTCCTAAGATTGATTTATTTATTTGAGAGAGAGAGTGTGTGTGTGTAAGTGAGCAGGGGGAGGGACAAAGGGACAGGGAGAAGGAGAGAATCTTAAGCAGACTCCATACTGAGCGTGGAACCCAACGCAGGGCTTGTTCTCATGACCCTGAGGTCATGATCTGAGCAGAAATCAACTGACGCTTAACCGACTGAGCCACCCAGGCGCCCCCCACCTTATTTCTTTAAGTAACTCCCAACTTTTCCCTGGGCACATGGATGCCCAGCTAGAGGTTACATCCCCCAGACCCCCTTGTAGTTTGGTGAGCCCATGTGACTGACCTCTTGCTAGTGGGTGGTGAGAAGTGATCAGGCAACACCAGGGCCTTTCCTTTGAAAAGTGCTTTTTGGATATTTGCTTCCCACTCTCTGGATGTAGATGTGAGAGTGAAAGCAAGGCAGCTACTTTGGACGCAGAGGTGGAAGCCACATGTTGAGAGTTTCAGAAGTGCCCTGCTGGTCCAGGGCTCCCTACTTGAGAAAAAAGTAAGCTTGTGTCTTGCATAAGCCACTATATTTTGGGGTCACTTTTTATGGTTTCCCAATGAAAACACTCAGAAATATGCCTCGTACCTGGCCATCCTCAGAAATTTTCCCAGGCTGCTTTGCAAAGTATGTCTTGTTTTGTGCTTGGAATTTCTTCTATGACATACGAGGTTGTGAGGTTTGCATGGGTTAAAACAGATGAACCGTTTTAACATTTATAGATAAAGGGCCAAGGAAGACAAATGTGGCAGTTTCTGTATTGTTAGTAGTAGATAAGTTTTAAGAACTTATGTCTCGGAGCCTGCTCTTAGGATGTTATAGATTTTAAAATGTAGATTGCAACAAAGCTTTTGATAAAATGACTTTTAGTCATTCACTTGGCACCCCCCAAAATATGCCTTTGAGCCCACAAAACTCAAGCTGCCTTCACCTGTCGAGTGAATGGCCTTCGCAACCCAAATGATCCTCTTGTTTATGCATTCACAAGCTAGTCAGAAATGCATTTACTGTGAATATTCCTGACAGTAGCTCTTAGAGGAATACCATTCATTTTCCCTGCTAATCAGGTCTCTCCCCAGAAACGTGGTTATTAACCTCCCTTTACTGTAGATCAGAGAGAGATTCCAGCAACTGTTTCAATTTTTTCCTTCAATTTAATGATGATACAGGGTTCTGGATTAATGGCCCTGGGGTCCTTTTTGGTTATTTAACTATGGAGCAGGTACAGGGGGCTTCTGGAAGCTTGAAATTCAGTGCTTACAATCTCTGCCTGGAGCTTAGCCCTCTGTGTAATTCCCCACTTCCCGCAGGTCATAAACTCAAGTGCCCACGGAGCCAGGCAGGTAGAGCAGATTTGAGGGAGGCAGGCCAGGTGGAAGCTGGTCTCCATGGAGAGGCATCCTGGCTAAAGGAGACCGCCACTTCTCTGGCCTGATGCTTGCCATATGCGAATGTGGACCCAGGGTTAGTGGGTCTTCCTCTTTATTAAGTAAAGGCAGATGTCTCAATTTTGGTGAGAAACCTCTGATTTTTAAAGGTTAATCACTAATTTTCACAAAAGATTTCAAAACACTTTGGCTCCCCACCCTCCCAAAAAAAGATGATCTGTGAGCTAAATTAAAACCCCAGCTGCCTCTTGAAGACTTGCCTGCTGGTCTGTGGATGCGTGCTGAGCGGAAGGGTTGTAGCTCAGCATGGCGCCTTGCACACAGGCAAACTGCCTGTGGAGCCCCGTCTTTCAAGTGATGCGTAAACATCAGGAAAGCAGGGCATCCTGGGCCTGGGTGGGCTGGGGGAGACACGTCTCAGCAGGTTTGAAGCCAGGGACCTGAGGACCGGAATTAGCAAGAGGGGGTGCGCCTGTGGGCATCTTGGAGGGCAGCAGGCTGCTCCTGGTGCCAGAGCAGGGCAGGGGCTCTTTACCCAGCTCGCCGAGTCACTGCGGGCTGGGCATGCTTCTGGGCAGAGGGTGGTATAAGGATTTCATGTAAAAGCACGTGGCCCCACGGCATCCCATAATTAATAAGTAATGATCATCACACTGAGCCGTAAGTATATGAGACTTGGCCCGTGCACGGGCTGTGACTGAAAATGGTGGGCTGTTCCTAGGGCAGAGCCTTCAGATGTTCTCTCCCAGTATCTGTTCTCCTTCCTTAAGAACAGGACCCTCGTTTAAAATGAACTCATGACCACATGGAATAAAAACCACATTTTCTTGTAGCTAAGTGTAGCCATTTGGCTATGAGAGGAAATGTCCAACAGAACATCTCAGAAATGTCTTAAAGAGCATGTGTCCTTCTGTCCTTCCTGTTGGCTGGATTCTGCATATGATCCCGGAGCTTCTGCAACCACTGTTTCGTGAGAACGTTAAGGACATGGGTGTAAAAAGAAGGCCATGGAGGCAACATCCCAGTCCTGGAGTGCTTAGCACTGGATGGTGTTTACATGAGAGAGAAATAAATGTACCTGATTGAGGACACTGGTCTTTATTGTCCATGGAGGCTTTGTCACAAAGCCAGTGTCCAGGGTCCATTGTCGAATGCAAGAGTAAGGCGCTGTCTAAAGATGCCGGGCAAGTCCAGGTGTGGTTGAAAGAGACACCCCCCTCCTCACCCCCAATGAAGAAACAAAACGATGTACAACAGCTAAAGCTCCTCAGTGTTAGGACTGTAGCAGTTCCTTTATACAACATTCCCAAATAAGCCAAAATAAAGCCATATCTGGGTCAGAGTTCAAGTCACTCTTTTTACAGTTACCCCTTCCAAACATTTTTTTAGTGTAAGTCTCGGATTGTCTAAAGTCATCCCAGTGCATCGCAACTTAAAAATAATCTCCTGAAGCATCTTCGATGCATAGGATTATGGTACCCAGCGGTGTGACTGAGTCCTATTAATGTGAACTCAATCGTGTCGAGCGTTCCTGTGAGTCTTCCAGGAATAATAAACAGCAGGAAATAACTACTGACAAATTCTCCAGATGCTTTTTATCGGCGTGTTGGCAACTGTGTTTATGCTAGATCAATGCAGATTATCCAGACTTTTATAAGATTGTGCTAAACGTCTACCCCAGGTTGTTTGAGCGTCATGCTTGGGAACAATATAATCAAGGAGGTAGAGCACTTGGGTTTGCACAGTAAATTAGCAAAACTTTTTGAAATGTAAAGAGAGCAATTTCTGATAATAGTTTTCTTTATACTGGGGGAGGAGCAAGAGAAAGTTTTTTGTTGAAAAGATTTTTAAAATCTAGGCAATGTCCTATAGAGAAAAAAAAAGTGTCTTCTCTGTAGTGATTCTTCACCGAGCCTTGACTTCCTCTTGAGATAGGGCATGATCTCCCAGTTTCCTGGAGCTCTCCCGCCCCAGCCCGACTACATTATCGCATTCACAATATTGGACTGGCTCCAACACTCCCAGGAGTTTGGTTTCCCATTTCTGCTTTAATAAATGCCACGTAAAATAACAGTAACAAACATCACAAATGACACTGCCCTGGGGAAGGTTTACAATGTATAGACGCAACTGATAACAAGCCTCAGATTCTCTGCAGCATTTTGTAAGATGCGTGAATTGGATACCTGGGGCAGATATTTCAAAACACCCTCGTTACTAGACAGGAAGATGCATAGGATCTGATGCTGACTTGAACAGAATCATTCCAGGAAGGTTGGAAAAAGGGAATGTCTTCAATGCCCGACTTTGTTGTTGGAAATGCCACCATTCAAAGGTATAGATTGATTGTCCTACTCAAGGGGGTAGACCTTGATTAGCAACAGAGAAGGAGTGGACTTTTGTGATTAATAAGAGGATGTCTTTTTTTCCCTCCCTGGAAAGAATGAATTTTTTTGAAGCCTGTTATCTAAAAATGTAGCTGCAGACCTGACAAGTTGTTCTTGTTACTTTTTCCTTCGTTAAGAAGCAAGAACTTGCTTAAATGATTAAGGAGCACAGTGTTTTGCTTCTTAAGTATCCAATTTAAATATGTTTATCACCAAGTATGCTGCCTTGAAAAAAATGAATTAAGCAATTTTTACAGAACAGCTAACTGGATGTAAGCAGCACGGCTGGGCTGCCATTTGTCTGTGATGTGTAAGGAGCACGGGACCGACGTTCCGTGGCTCTGATGAGTAGCTGGACGTATGCACAGCTGGGCTGCGCTCACGCCACTGTCAACCGCGAGTCCAGTGGCAGGACTGAGAAAGACAAGACTTCAGGAAATTGGGGGCTGGGTGGGGCTGAGGGACCTTCAGTGCCTGACAGATAAGGAGAGAACACAATCGTTAAAAGGGGTTGGGCTTTCCCATTTTACCTTCTCGAAGGACTTCCTAAGGGCAGTCCCCAAATCTCAGTAGCTGCCCGAGGAACCCACAGGTTGGATGTGAGCTCTGGGGGCAGTCTGTTCCCTCCGGGCTTTGTCATAGGTCCTGGGGTTTAAGTCCGCCTGGCCGTGGGGTACCCAGCCTCGTGGATGGGAGTCGGACCATCCCAGCCCAGGGGAGCCTTCCTCCCCCTCTACTTCTTTCCAAGGCTTTGCTCTCGTGGAACAAACAAAGGGATTGAACACATTTCCCTTTTCCAGCCTTCCTGGAATGATTCTGTTCAAATCAGCAGCACAACACAAATTCATTACAGCTCAATTTTAGGGCTCATTAGTTGCTGGGCCTTGGTTTCTCACCAAGACAGAGGACAGTTCTTTTTCTTATTGTTGAAGCGGGGTAGCATGGAGTACTCAGTATCAAAAAATGTATCCATCCGTATACACATCTAGATACATGCAGGCATACATCCCTGTGTGTATCTATGTATCTGTGTGTGCGTGTGTGTCTGTAGTTATGTATGTTACCGCAGTTACAAGTGGTGTGCATTTTTATGCAACAGATTTATAGCCTCCAGGAGCTGGCATATGGAGAGTGAGCACGGGAGGCGGTCCCTAGAGGCCAGAATGGAGTCGGAGCACTTCGAATAGATGGCCACATGATGTTACCTGCGGCAGCATCGTCCTCTCCATTTCCTTGATTCCCTCCCGCGTCTTACTTTTCATTTTTATCTCCCCCCATCCCTTCTACAGATGCTGTTGCTTTCCATCCCTTAATTGGCTTCTGCTTCCGCCACAGAAATGCTAACGGCGGCAGAAATGTGACAGCCCCCACAATCCCAGGGCGACAGGAAGCCGTGCACGGGGGGCGCTTTGTCCCTCTCCCCGGCAGCCTGGGAGGGATCTCTGTGTGCAGCCTGGTGGCCCTCGGAAACCTGGTTCTTTGGTGAATTAGGATGCTCACTTCGGCAGGATACGTGGTGAGGCTGATGCCCGTGGGATGCCGCTGGGGCGCCTTCAGTTAAGTGCAGTCCAACTGTTTGGGGTTTTGTGAGGTACCGAGCCCTGGGTGCAGCAGAGTGGAGCACAGAGGTAGGGGAGAGCGTGTGAGAAGACGGGGTTGCCTTGAATAAGTACAGGATACTACTCAAATTTTAGCAACACTTCTAACTCTTCAGCAGCTGCATGTTTTACCGTTGCGGTAACCTCTGTGTACCTGCGTTTGCTTTCTGCTTTTGTTCACTTTAAGTGTTTTCAGAGACTTAATCTGGGTTTCTGTTCTTATCACAATCACCGTGTCACCCCAGTGGTCATATTGGGCAGTATCTGCCCAGACACTTAACTCCCTGGTGTTTCCACACATCCTTCATTATCCAGCCCTGGTTATTCCCCACCCCATTTGACAATGATTTCAACAACCAGGCAGCAAATGCAGTGACACCCCATCTGCTTGACGGAGGTGGACCTCACCTTAGGATAACCTTAGGTAGCATCCATGAAAATCCCTCCCTGGGGAACAGGGAGGTAGGACCAAGACAGGTGCACTGTCACCGTTCGTGGGTTTGGACCCAAGGCAGGTCATCCTGAGAGCCGTGGAGTGGGCTCACGAAGCAGAGGGAGGTGGGTCTACAGGAGGAGAAAAGTGAAAGACACCTGAGTTCCTAGGAAGCAGCGATGAAGGACAGGGAATGTGTCCCTGTGTGGCCATGGTAAACGGTCTCGTCCCCATGGAAGTCTTTCCCCCCTCCCTGATGGGATCAGTCTCCTTATGCCCTTGTGGTGCCCTATGGTTCTCAACCACAGGACTTGGGCAGTTTTACATTTATTTGTGTGGTTATTTGATTAATGGTCTTCTCTTGCTTTCTGTTCACTGGGGCATCACCAGCCTACACCTCATAAATAATGGCAAATATTTTTTAAGTGTGTACATGGTTCCCAGCATCATGCACAATTTTTACAAATATTATCCCATTTAATATGGACAGTAACCCACAGAGCTAGATTTCTTACTGTCCCCATTTAACTGCTGAGAAAATGGAGGCTTTAAGAAATTTGCGCAAGTTCCCATAGATCATAAGTGGTGGAGCTAGAATTTCCTTCCCATCCCTCTGATCCTAGAGTCCTAGCCAATGTGCAAATATTCCATCCATTGATGAGCTCTTGTTTATTTAACCATTCCTACACTCATAGCGTTAGGTTGTTCCCATTATTCCTTAGTCATCCTGCTCTGAACATCTTTGTAGGTGTACAAAGATACTCAACATATACACTGCGGCCGCTTAAGCCCGCCTTCTGTGCTGGGAGAGGTCACACTTACCACCACCCCAGGGCCTTTGCACTTGCTGTTCTCTTGCTGGCAACATTCTGCTCCTCCCAAATCTCCACTCACCTAACTCCTTCTTGAGACTCAGCCCTCAACTCAAATTTTGCCCATCCAGTAGAGGCTTTCTTGAGTCCATCAAAATCACCACCACCACCGTTACCTGCTGCTATGCATCATCTTATAATGTCTTAATAGCACTGCAATCATCTGGATGGCTGTGCCCTGCTCATTTCTCATCTCCCACCAGTATGCCGTGTCTGCCTCTTGGTCGTTGCACCCCAGTGCCCGGAACGGTCATAGCACCCAGTAGGGTTTCCACATTGAAAATGTGATATGTGGGGGGCGCCTGGGTGGCTCAGTTGGTTAAGCGACTGCCTTCGGCTCAGGTCATGATCCTGGAGTCCCGGGATCGAGTCCCACATCAGGCTCCCTGCTCAGCAGGGAGTCTGCTTCTCCCTCTGACCCTCCTCCCTCTCATGCTCTCTGTCTCTCATTCTCTCTCTCGCAAATAAAAAAAAAAAAAAAGAAAAAGAAAATGTGATACGTGGAATAAGTATACCTTTTCGTTTTATTCAATTATTTCATCTGAAGGAATCCCCCAGGAATGGGATTATTCTGCCCAAAGGAAGTTTGTATCCAAGATACCCGGGCACCCAGAAGTGGCCAATGCACAGAAGCAGCCTGTGTTTTCCTGCCGGCTTGCTCTAACAAATCCCCGACTCTTCCCAGGGATTTTCTGCCCCACAGAGATGAAAAGAGTTCTGTCCTCTCTTGTTTCCTTTGCTCCGTGGTGCAGCAATGAATCTTGCGCACTCTGTCAGTGTCTGAGTCTCCTCCCTTCCTCAAAGATGCAGAGAAAGATCAACGATGCTGGGAAAGTCCCAGCTATGCCTGGCTTAAGTGCACGGTGGCTTCCGTCCCTGTGGGTCCCTTGGACTGGGGCTCAGTCAGCCTTTGGAAATGTCAGCCATGTGGTTATGCAATCCTGGGCCTCTGCTGGCTTAAATGATCTCCTTTCAGACTCTGATAGGACTTCCTGTTATGCTTTTAAAGACATCTAGATTCCGTTATCCTGGGAAATGAAAAAGTGGGAAGAGAATAACTCATTGCTTATTGACGTCCATGTAGCAGGCGAGCTGTGTTTTCAGGGGTCCGTTGCAGATGGTGTCCCTGGATTCGTGCCCTGCGGGAAGTTGAATGCAGCAGTTATGTGGGTGCGAATCCCTTTCTGCAGGTTGTCCTCAGGATTTAGGTATCTGAGATGTGGACTGAATGTATACATTTATGTTCTTTAAAACCCCTCTGTTCCCGTCTTTGATCTGTGATTTTTTTCCCCCAATTAAATGGACCCAGTTACTCACTGTATATGCAGTCCACATCATTAAGGCATTTGGAATTCCACATCCAAATCACTCCAAGTATGTGGGATCCAAATCATTCAATTAAAAAAATGCTTTACAATTTTTCCTACAAAAATTGTACTTTCTTACTGCAAAAACTTCAAATTTTACAAAGTGAATCTTTGATGCAGATCCTAGTCAGTTTAAATGAAATGCATATGAAATTACTCAAATTCTATTACAGTCATACTTTGGAGTATTGTGACCTATTAAAAAGAAGGAGATAGGTCAATAGTTTTTATACTAGAAAAAGTCGTATGCTTCAATAAGTGAAGAAAGGCACAATCCTGTCCCTGTGTGATCCCACTTGTGAATTACAGATGCAGAAGTTGGGTTCTCCCAGTGCTCCTCAGGGGGAAATCTGGTATTCCATCCTCTTGGGTGAGAACCAGGGGTCCATGGCTTATCCGAGCCAGGCAGTTACTTGGGGGAAAACAGAGGTGATGGTACCGACCTCACCGATTTGTCGTGAGCATTGATGAGCTCATATCTGTAAAGCCCTAAGTGTTATGTTGAACTCTTACTTGTGTGTGGAAGTGATTGATAGATTGGCCCAGATCCTGATCGTCAGAGAATCCCACACTCAGTTCCATGAGGAACTAGCAGAAGCACCTCGTTGTAAAGGGGATGACTTCGTGAGAAACAGCAGTGTCTACACCCAGCAGCCAGAGATCAGCGGCTGAAAAAGGCACTCTTCCTGCTCCCGAGCGCTTTGGTGCAGAGGCCCTCGCTGGCCTTGGCGTCAACACTGAGCATCCTTCTGAAGCACACACAGGGTTTCGCTTGGCAGGTTGGCAGACCCAGCTGTGCAAGATGAACAGCCGCATCTGTTCAGGTAGCGATTGAGAAATGCTGCTTTGTTTTACTTCGCTCATCATCATCATCATCGCGCCAAGCCCCGGGCTAAGTCGTGTTCATATTTTGCCTCCCTTAATCATCTCTGAACCCCAGCGGGGCAAGGGCTGTTACTATCCATATATTACAGATGGGGAAACTGAGGTACGGAGCGGTTAAACTTACTCAAAACCGTACAGCTGGGAAGCTCTAGAGGGCTTTGAACGGCATCCCATGCTGCCTCTCGGACAGGGGTGTACAAAACAAGCAGTCCAGCACTGCTTTGGTCCCGGGAAAGCCAAGGGGAGTGAGAGCATCAGTAGTGAGCTTGGCCTAGGTGATTTCAGCGTGGGCTCTGGGGAGAGAGCCGCCTTCGCCCTTCCTGCCCCTGGAGCCCTGGGACGCGTGAGAACAGGAAGGCGTTGTGTTCAGGGGCCTCCAGTGCCCTGGGTCTCTCAGATCTCAGGGCCATGCAAGCCCGCAATCCAGCATAAGGCAGCTTAGTTCATTGGGTTGTTGCGGACACGTTCCAAGGGGAGCATTTCTGTCCCCAGAGTGGTGCATGCGTCTCTAGTGGCGCTCTGTCTGTGTGTCCTGGAGGCAAAACCCTAACTCTTACCGAGCTGCTTATTGGTTGCTCCCCTGGCCGCCTGCGTGAGTCCTTTGCAGCCTCTGCTGTTTTATTGCCCTGGGTAGGTACCCCTCGTAGATTCCAGAACTCCTCCTGGATGAGGACTGTGTCCTCCATCCGTGTATGTGGTCAACACCCTTCCCAACGGCTCTGCCAGGACGTGGCAGCTCACAGAAGGTCCTCTCAAGGCCTCACCTTCTCTCCCACGTGTCAGGAGGACCGGCCCCCATTCCTGGTCAAGGCAGTTCTGGGAGGGGAGTAGAAGGCGCCTGCCACTCTGATGTGTCCAGGGCTTGGGGGCAGGGGCACCTCTCCCCCTCCCTCCCAACACGCTCTTCTCCTCAGCTGGAGAAGTCTTTGCATCAAACCGCGAGTCTGTAATCTTTCCCTGCACTGCCCCCCCCCCCCCACGACTGGGCAGGCTTGCTTGTACACCCATGGACACTCTATCTTCTGTGTGTTGGGGGAGATTTTGAGGATAGCCTGAAACAAATGTGATTTTCTCCTTGTCGGGCAGCTTTGTACCACATTGGGAACACAAGATGCAATCCCGCTGTATCCGAAAAGTTTAAAGAAAAAATCTGCCATAGATCTATATCACCTGATAAACGTAAGAAGGCTTTGGGCTGAAATAACAGTTTATTGGTGCCTGAAGTAAATGGAAGTGCATTTTCCTAGCTCCACGAGAAGCCTGGACGGGGCAGTTGCTAGTTGTAAGTGCGGACTGGGTCGTTGGCCCCAAGCTTGGGCCCTGTTTCTGCTCCACTGTCTTTAGCACGTTGACTTCTTCCTCGTCCTTGACACTCTGAGGTCTCGAGGTGGTGGATGTCCTCTCAGGCAGAAACGGGAACCTGGCCACAAGGAGATCATCAGGCCACCGGTACACCTGTCGGGATGGCCACAATGGAAAAGTCAGAAGACAGCAGTCCTGGCAAGAGGCAGAGAAGGGGGAGCCCTCGTGCACTGCTGGTGAGAATGCAGACTGGGGCAGCCGCTGTGGACAACAGCATGGAGGTGCCTCGGGGGGCTAAACGAGAATTACGACGGGATCCCGCAGTTTCACTTCTGAGTGCATACCTCAAATAGCTGAAGTCGGGGGAGAGATATTGGTACACCCATGTTCCTAGCAGCACTGGGCACAATGGCTAAACCATGGAAGCAACCCAGGTGTCCTTCAGGGGGTCCCTCCACACAATGGAAAATGATTCAGCCTTAAAAAGGAAGGGGACTCCGACACCTGCCACAATGTGGATGCACCTGGGGGACGTTACACAAAGGGAAATCAGCAGCACACAAAAGGACAAATACTGTGTGATTGCACTTCCACGGACTCTCCAGGATAGTCAGATTCGTAGAAGCACGGAGTCGAAGGGTGGGTGGCAAGGGTGGGGGAGGGGCGCGGGGAAATCAGTGTTAAATGGGGACAGTTGCGTCGCGGGAAGATGCAAAAGTCCTGAGGATGGAGGGTATGATGGTTGCTTAGCACCGTGAGTTTCCTTAACTCTCCTGAACGGTGCGCTTAAAGATGATGAATAGGGTCCATGTTATGGTGTGTGTATTGTATATTTTACCACAATTGAAAATAGGAATAAATGCGCAGAAACACACACACATACACACGTGCACGTGCACACGGCGTTTTCCTTGAGAGGTTTTGCTGTTTTGGGGGAAGGGGAATGGGTGCTGGGCAGTGTAAGTTATTACAAACTACAGAGTTATAAAAGAGCTCCCAGATAATCAGATAATTGAGACAATACACACTTCTCCACTAATGTACAAATATTTTCTCGTAGCCAGATCCTGGTCACATGCCCACGTTTAGACCGGTCACAGGCGAAGGAGAATGGGTTCTCCAGGATTGGATTAGGGCGGGCTGGTGCAGGGCTGGCTGCAACCTGAGCTCAGGGGTGCTGGTTTTCAGGGAAGCGGTAGAGGTCGGCTCTAGGAGGCCAGGAGCACAGCCTGCCGTGTAACCTGTCACGTAAACCCAGTAGCGTCTTTCCTCAAGGGATGTGACCTGATTGTTGTCTGCAGATCCGTCACCTGTTTCTGTCCAGTGGAAAGACCACCCGGGAGAGAAGCCTGTAATTTGCAAAGCTCTTTTTCAGATTATTTTCCTGTTGCGTGGAAGTAATTTTGCTTTTCCTCCTTTATTGACACTAGTATTTTATTGTGGTTTGAATTTGGCAGGGAGAAGCCCGGGAGAGAGGAGACTTTAGGGTTTCATATTTTTCTCTCCTGCTTTCTGATGCTGACGGGATATCAGTGTGTGTTGGGTTCGCCTACGTTACGCACTTGGGATTCTCAAGAGGCCAAAGAAAGGGAAATTAGTACGATGAGATTATTACTGTTTACATTGTGAATGCTGAGGGTTTCTGTTACTCAAAGTAAACACTCTATCCCAGTAAGTTTTTTTTTTTTTAAAGATTTTATTTATTTATTTGACAGAGAGACACAGCGAGAGAGGGAACACAAGCAGGGGGCGCAACAGGGAGAGGGAGAAGGAGGCTTCCCGCTGAGCAGGGAGCCCAATGCGGGGGTCGATCCCAGGACCCTGGGATCATGACCCGAGCCGAAGGCAGACGCTTAACGACTGAGCCACCCAGGCGCCCCTATCCCAATAAGTTCTAAACACTTATTGGGAACACTCTCCTGGGAAGTCACATGTCTCAGAATCTAAAAACAATAGCAAAAACAGGACAGGCTTTCAAAGAGGATTTTATAAACTCAAGTGACAACAGGGGCCAGTCGGGTGACCCATATGTGTAAAGAGCACGAGACGGTAGGGGTGGATGGAGCTTGTGGCTAATTCCTGATACCATATCCAGTGCTGCTGAGGCTTTGACATTTCAGGGCAAAAAAAAAAAAACAACAAACAAAAAACCCAGCAAAAACAAAAAGAAAAAAAAAACCACAATCATGCAGATTCTCCCTTGGAATTTCTCCTTGGCAAAGGTGAGTTCTAATTCGATTTAAAACATGTATATCACACAGATCAGGCTTAGCCCTGGGAGGCTGGTTTACAACCCTTGGTTTAATAACTATCAGAAGTGCTTCTCCTTTTAAATGTAAATGTGAAAAAATGTGCTTTGGAGTTGTGAGTTAGTGGGCTGTTAATTCCATCTGCACAGAATCTATACTTTTGTACATTTCAGGCAAAGTTTAGGAAAAACAAAACCGCGGCGTTCTGTAGACGGGCCTCCACCCACCCTCGTGCATTTGCATGGGTGGTAGAACACATACCGATGGCTTTTTCAGCGAGTTGATGCATGAAACAGTGAGAGTGACAACAATGGCTTTCCATCCGTCTCCTCAAATAGGGATAAACCAGTTGATTTCGCACCGTAAATGGCTCTGGACTCCAGAAGCAGACTGCCTGCCTCTGGTGCACGGGCCAGACTTCACATCAGGGCAAGTTATGCGTGACAGGAAGCCCCTGGAGTTTGCAGCTTTGCTGAGGCATCTTCATCCATTAGCGCTGTCTGTTTCACCTGCTCCCTTATGGAGGCAGAACGCTGATGCTGACTTAGGATGGGGGTAACCGCCCGACACTCGGAAGGGCGGGGAGGGGACAGAGGCAGAGTACCCGCCCAGAACCAGCTCCCAGGACATCCCCTGGAATGACTCTGCACTCTGATGGAAGAATCCCTGTCATACAGCATGATTCTGGGATTTAAAAGCAAAGACCAAGAAAACCTTTATGGAGAAGCACTGGCTGCTTTTTTAAAAGAACCCGTCTGCCTCTCTTAAGCAGGCAGAGGTTATCTACTGAGGTGATCAGTGGGAATAGAAAATTAGTTTTGAACTGGTTTAGGCGATCCCTTACCCGTCTGTACACTCAGGATGTTTTGTTTGTAAGTAACAGAAAAGACAAACTGGCTTACACTCTAAAAAAGAATTTATTGGCACACATAATTGAAACATCCAGGGGTAGTTGGCATCAGGTACAGATCGATCCAGCGGTTTTCTGTATAGGGGACTCTACCTTCACTTCTCTCTGGTTGTCCTAGTTCTGGTCTCCTCCAGAGGCTGTAGGTTCTCATGGCAGAAAGATCACTGCGTGGATTCTGGGCCTGCTGCAAAGTGAGCGCTTTGGTCTGGCATTGGAGTACTGTATCTTGATGTTCACTGTGGTAGGACGCATCTGGTTAGGTGCTCACATGTTCCACCAGTCGCTGTTGGCCAGTCTGACAATGTAGCTTAGGTCTGCAGCTTCATTTCTGGGGAAGGGATGTGAAGTCAGCTTCCCGGAACCTGTTGTAGCCTCAGAAATTGTTGGCCATTGGAAGGAATCTGGAGGGAAAGGGATGCTTGGGAGTCATCTTAGCCCTGATGCCCTAAAAGCAGAAATTGTTGGCCATTGGAAGGGAATCTGGAGGGAA